>NC_091286.1:455753809-456082309 GCF_032444005.1 Ranitomeya imitator | reverse complement strand
GATCTTATTTGGAGCATCTGGAACAGTGTCAGTAGAGTACATCCGGGATAGAGCATCTGCTTTTCCATTGCGAGAACCTGGTCTATAAGAGATTGTAAAATTGAATTGGTTAAGGAAAAGACTCCAACGGGCCTGCCGTGGGGTCAGGCATTTTGCTGACCTGATGAACTCAAGGTTGCGGTGATCCGTGAGGACAACGATCGGCTGTGAAGCTCCTTGCAGAAGATGTCTCCACTCCTTGAAGGCGGCGATGATAGCCAGTAATTCTTTATTTCCTACATCATAGTTCTTTTCGGCAGGAGACAGTCGCTTGGAAAGAAAAGCACAAGGATGAAGTAAATTCTTCTCACTTGTTCTTTGGGACAGTATAGCCCCGACAGCACAGTTTGAGGCATCTACTTCAATAATGAAGGCGAGTTCTGGGTCAGGGTGGATCAGTACTGGTGCTGAGGTGAACTTGGTCTTGAGCAGAGAGAATGCTTCTTGGGTTTGAGGGGACCAAATAAATGCTGTCTTCTGTGTCAACCGAGTAATGGGCGAGACGATGTCAGAGAAGTTCTTGATGAAACGTCTGTAGAAGTTAGCAAATCCGATGAAACATTGGACTTCCTTGACATTCTTGGGGATTGGCCACTCCTGAATCGCCTTGATCTTGCTGTTATCCATACTCAGACCCTGTGGAGAAATTACATAACCTAAGAATTGGATCTCCAACTTGTGAAATTCGCACTTCCCCAGCTTGATGTACAGATGGTATTCCCTCATACGCTGCAAGACAGTCTTGACATGTTGCTGATGTTCCTCCATGGAGCTAGAAAAAGTCAGAATGTCATCCAAATAGATTACGACAAAAAGATCAAGAATGTCTCTAAAAATATCATTTACTAGGTGTTGGAAAGTTGCTGGGGCATTGCAAAGTCCAAATGGCATGACTAAATACTCAAAGTGTCCATATCGAGACCTAAATGCTGTTGTCCATTCGTCTCCAGGTCTTATACGGACTAGATTGTATGCCCCGCGTAGGTCCAATTTTGAAAAGACCTTGGTCTGCCGAACTCTCTTGAGAAGCTCCGGAATTAATGGCAGGGGGTAGCGGTTCTTGATGGTCACCTTGTTAATTTCCCGGTAATCAACACAGGGTCTGAGAGATCCATCCTTCTTTTTAACAAAAAAGATGGGTGCACCGGCTGGAGAGGACGAGGGGCATATGAACCCCTTAGACAGGTTCTCGTCGATATATTCCTTGGGAGTCTTGAGCTCAGGACCGGACAATGGATAAATATTTCCAAAAGGAATGGTAGCAGCAGGCAGAAGCTCGATTGGGCAGTCATAAGAGTGGTGTGGTGGCAATTTGTCTGCATTCATTTTATCGCACACATCCGAAAATTCTTTATAAACTGTCAGTAAACTTAGGTCCGATGATGGGTCGCCCGAAGATGGATCAATCAAATTCCCAGAAGTTACCTCCTTAGCTGGGAAGGGCAATCTCTTTGTCTCCCAGTCAATGATGGGATTTTGAGCCTGCAACCAGGGTAAACCCAAGATAATAGGGAAATGTGGAGAAGAAATCAGAAGGAAGGGCAATTTCTCCTGGTGATCATCTCCCATGAGGACCTTCAGTGATTCAGTCTGCTGGTCTACTGGCCCTGAGGTCAAAGGAGATCCATCCACTGTCTCCATCAGAATTGAAGATACTCTTCTCTGTGATCGGATTCCATATTTCTTAGCAAAAGAAGTGTCCATGAAGTTACCGCTGGCCCCAGAGTCTATCATGGCGGAACTGTTCAATCCAGATCTTGATAGGGAGGTAACAATGTGAGTCTTTTTTTTTATTGACAGGGTATGAAACTGCAGAAGATAGAAAAACAGCATTAATGGGTAATACCGTTTCGGATGTAACAGAGTTCATATCTGAAAAGTAATAATCCGGAACAGTTGCTACAATTTCGGGTGGCCCTGATTTGGAAGTCACGGAGTATGATTCAGAGAAGTCGCGTTCTACCACGGCTGCGGTTGTCCTGCGAGAATGACTGGGGCAGTTGATAATAAAATGTCCTGACTTCCCGCAGTAAAAGCATAAATTCTCCTTGAAACGAAATTCCTTCCGTTCGTCACTTACTCGACTTCGTAGGGAATTTACCTGCATCGGTTCGGGTTCGGACTCCTGAGGACTTGAGTCTGGAATCTCCTTAGGAAGAAAAGGAAGAAGTGATTTATTGCTGCGGTTCATCTCAGTCCACCTTTCTAGTTTTTGTTTGGAGATGCGAGCGTCTAAGCGAATACAGTGATTGATGAAATCTCCTAGAGCAGTGGTAGCCTCCGCATGTGCAAGCTCGTCCTTGATAGAACTGGACAACCCCTTCTTAAATATTGAGTACTTTGCTGCACTATTCCAGGTGGTATCCTAAGCCCACCTTCTAAAGTTCATAGCATACTCAGTCACTGGGCATTTACCTTGACGCAAATTCAGCAGGGCCATCTCCGCTGTAAGACCACAGTTCGGATCGTCAAACACCTGCCCCATGGCGGTGATAAACATATTGAAGTCATTCAGACATGCATCCTGCGATTCTATCAGAGGGTTTGCCCAGGCAAGAGCCTTGTTAGTCAGCAACATGATAATAGTCAATACTTTGGATCGGTCCGTAGGAAACTGTGTGACATGTGCAGCAAAATAAAAACGACACTGGTTCAGAAACCCACGGTATTTGTCTCGGACGCCACCAAACCTAAATGGCGGTAGTTTGGGGATGGCAGGAACAGAAGCCTGACGTTGTACATCCAGAGCCGCAACTCGACCACGCAATTCCTGAAGGGTCTGACTGAGCACTTGTATATCATATTTAGTCTGCCCCTCTAGGCCTTCCATTCTGCTCTTCCATGTCTGCACTTCAGCGTGTACAGTGGCAGTGATATTATTTAGCTTCTTAACACGCACCTCTAAAGTCTCTGACCCAGCGGCATCCATTTTTCTAGCTTGTGTATCCTGTCACGATACTAGTGGATACAACTGGACACCAGTGGCTAGGTCAAAGAGACTGCAGACACATTGGTTTGAACAAGCAGAATTGTATTTGTGATCTGAATGCAATATAGCATGTAAGTCCAGATAAATGGTCAGTCAATCTGATAAACTGTAATAGCAGAGCTGATACTCTGCGACACAGCATGCAAAGTCACTGAGCAATGAGTGCACAAGACACAGTCTCTTGCAGAGCAGAGGTACACACTAGCTGGCTGGAGTTCTTACTTCACCGCAGGTGTGGTCAGTCAGAGGTTTCTGAAGTCAGGTGTCCAGCAATCACTTGGTCAGCAGGCAGGGATCCAGACGTGCAGGTTGGCAGAGGACTCCGCCGTTAGGAAAGGACCAACAGGGATCGTAAGTCCAGGCTTTGGACTGCAGAGGAACAAGGTCCAAAACATAATACACAAGCAATGAAACAGAGCAGGTGCTGGCTTTATATACAATTTTGGCAGGAAGCAAGATGGCCGACGTGAAACATCAAGATCCATGTTAACTATGGGCAAGTCTAAGGACAAGAGAAACAGATTCCAGGACTAGATACTGACACACTGATTTTGGCCAATTCACCTTTTATCAGAGTCTAACAAATACAGTTTCACTCTGTAAAGCTATAGCATGAAAACATAAAATATATGAAATTGTAATTAGAGCCTTTGTATACAAATAACATCACTTCTAGACAGATAACTGGTGAGAACTGCATACTAAGAGTAGCCACCTCCATATATATGCGCTCCAGCATACAAACATGAAATAAATAAAATTGAAATTGCATTACTGCTCTAGAAAATTGGAAAAAATTAAGATAATTAGTGCATAGATTGGCCAATTAATGTATGCCCGGCAGCCAGCACAAGTTATATATGCAGATTGCTACTCTTAGTATGCATCTGTTCTTACCAGTTTTATGTTAGGAAGTGACGTTCAGTCTTTTCATATTTTAATCAGAGACATGAAGCTTTAATAATCAAATGAATAAATAAACGCACACGAGCGCTTGACTGGATAAGGAGGAAACAGAGGGAGAAGGAATAAAAAGAAATTCAGCTTCTGGTGAGATGACAGGATCTCTGCAACACCCTGTTCCTAAGGGAAAAGCAGTAAAACATAAATAAATTTGTGACCTGAGCTATAGCGTAATGTTCCTATAACCGTGCTCAAAAATACATGCAGGGGCAACACTGTGTACAAAAAAGCCGTTAAACCGTATACTCATGCACTTACTGATTGGTAGAGTAAAGGTGGCTTAAGATGTCAGGCTGTGTTGGTCCTCATAGATCAGAGTAACCGGCTCCGTACTGCAGGACCATGAAGCTGGGGGGTGAAGGTGTTAGCTAGCTTCCCCCAGGGAGGTCTTCCTTGTCAGGCGCCGGGACTAGGCAGGAACCGCCAACTTCTAGCGTGCCCCGGCAGGAAGCGACGCCGAAGCGGTGGCAAAGTGTGGAAGGGGCATGGCGGGTAATGTGACGTCAAACAGCTAATGGGCGGGCACATATAGGGATTAACCAATCCAACGCATTTCGAAGGATACGATCCTTCTTCGTCAGGGCTGGAGTTCCCCATAAAGCCCTAACCTTATATAGTGGTTATCCACACGCCCCTTTCAGTGAAAGCCTGCCTAGATAACCTGAATAGTGGGACTTATAGATAGTACGTGAGTGGAAGTGTGGAGTACTAAATACATTAATAAACCTCAGTATGGGAAAAGACTGGAGAAGGGACATATATGTAATACCTTAAGGGCTATGTGATCAAATAAGATAGCTGGTGTCATGATCGCGTATGCAATGAATACAAATTGTTGCCGATAGATGGATAGAAAAGAGAGAAGAGGTGATGATTTAGGGAGATGTGAATTAAATAGATTAAAACTAATGTTTTTATTATTAAAATGAGCTGAAATACATGCACATCTAAAAGGTCAGTTTAAGTGTACCTGATGCAATAATAAGATAAATTTAGATAAAAAGATAAAATCATACAATTTTAATTCAGGTAGACAGTTAAAATACAATTAAGTATCACAATAAGACTAAAACTTAAACTCTAGTATGGGATCCCGCCTAGATCCTTAACCTAAGGATCCCATACTAGAGTTTAAGTTTTAGTTTATTGTGATACTTAATTGTATTTTAACTTTCTACCTGAATTAAAATTGTATGATTTTATCTTTATATCTATATTTATCTTATTATTGCATCAGGTACAAGTAACCTGACCTTTTACAAGTGCATGTTTTTCCACCCATTTTAATAATAAAAACATTAGTTTTAATCTAATAAATTCACATCTCCCTAAATCATTACCCCTTCTCTCTTTTCTATCCATCTATGGGCAACAATTTGTATTCATTGCATACGCGATCATGACACCAGCTATCTTATTTGATCACGTAGCCCTTGCTTACGTAGCTACTTCTTCGGTGTCGCTTCCAGCCGGGGCACGGTAGAAGTTGGCGGTTCCTGCCTAGTCCCGGCGCCCGACAAGGAAGACCTCCCTGGGGGAAGCTAGCTAACACCTTCACCCCCCCAGCTTCACGGTCATGCAGTATGGAGCCGGTTACTCTGATCTATGAGGACCAACCAAGCCTGACATCTTAAGCCACCTTTACTCTACCAATCAGTAGGTGCATGAGTATACGGTTTAACGGCTTTTTTGTACACAGTGTTGCCCCTGCATGTACTTTTGAGCACGGTTATTATAGGAACACTAGATGGTAGCCCGATTCTAACGCATGGGTATTCTAGAATATGCATGTCCACGTGGTATATTGCCCAGCCACATAGTATATTGCACAGCCCACGTAGTATATTGCCCAGTCACATAGTATATTGCCCAGCCACGTAGTATATTGCCCAATCAAGTAGTATATTGCCCAGTCACATAGTATATTGCCCAGCCACGTAGTATATTGCCCAGTCACGTAGTATATTGCCCAGCCACGTAGTATATTGCCCAGCCACGTAGTATAATGCCCAGCCACGTAGTATATTGCACAGCCACGTAGTATATTGCCCAGCGACGTAGTATATTGCCCAGCCATGTAGTATATTGCCCAGCGATGTAGTATATTGCCCAGCCACGTAGTATATTGCCCAGTGATGTAGTATATTGCCAAGCCGCGTAGTACATTGCCCAGTTACGTAGTATATTGCCCAGTGACATAGTATACTGCCCAGTTAACGTAGTATATTGCCCAGTTACATAGTATACAGCACAGAGCCACGTAGTATATTGCACAGCGACGTAGTATACAGCACAGAGCCACGTAGTATATTGCCCAGCCATGTAATATATTGGCCAGTCACGTAGTATATTGCCCAGCTATGTAGTATATTACCCAGCCATGTATGTCACAGTTTGAAAAAGGAAAAATAAACATATACTCACCTTCCGAGGGCCCCTTGTAGTTTGGTCACATGACCGTGATGTCATGGCAGATCATTCTCGCGCAGGACCTGTGATGACGTCGCGGTCACATGACCGTGACGTCACGGCAGGTCATTCTCGCGCAGGCGCGCAGGCCCTGTGATGACGTTGTGGTCACATGACTGTGACGTCATGGCAGGTCCTTCTCGCGCAGGCGCACAGGGCCTGTGATGACATCGCGGTCACATGACGTGACGTCATGGCAGGTCCTTCTCCCATACCATTCTTGGCACCGGAACTTGCTGGAGGTCACCGGAGCTTTGTGAAAGGTGAGTATATAATGATTTGTTATTTTTTAAATTATTTTTAACATTAAATGTTTTACTTTTGACGCTGCATAGGCAGCATCAATAGTAAAAACTTGGTCACACAGGGTTAATAGCGGCGGTAACAGAGTGAGTTACCCGCAGCATAACGTGGTCCGTTGGCATTAACCCTGTGTGAGCGGTGACTGCGGGGAGTATGGAGTGGGCGCCGACTGCAGGGGAGTAGGGAGGGACTAATCGGACTGTGGCCTTCGCTGATTGGTCGCGGCAGCCATGACAGGTAGCTGGCGAGACCAATCAGCGACTTGGATTTCATGACAGACAGAGGCTGCGACCAATGAATATCCATGACAGACAGAAAGACAGAAGGACAGAAAGACGGAAGTGACTCTTAGACAATTATATAGTAGATTACGCTATAGCGCAGGTGACAAAGCTTTAATAATCCAAAAAAGGCCCTCATACACATTAGATATGGTTGGCTCGTTGATCATTCGACTGACAGCTATCTCTCCCAATCCCTGACCATCCACACACAGGAGCTCCCCTTCTATTTCAGAGACTCACTCTCATATACTTCAGGCAGAGCCTTATCTCCAGGGAGAACAAAAGATTGGCCATTGGAAATCCATCAGGCTGGATCCTTATCTTCTCAACAACACCTGTCAGATAATTCTTTGAAATAGTTAGAAATATTAGAAATATTTGTTTTTTAGTGGATGTTATGTGTTTAAACATCTAGTCATTACATTCTACATATACTGTATAATACTTGGCTATATTGTACATTTATACACATACACTCTTACAGTTTTAGACTTAAGTATGAAAAAATGCAGAATGCAATACACAAGCTACAGAAATGCTAATTTATCAATACAATGATGAGCAAGATAGCTTTTCCTAAAATACAAGAAGGCAATCTTTTACATCCCATCAAATATCTTTTCTTTCTTTCCTGAGGCGTATTATTGGAAAGCTAAAGTTGTATTGGAAGAAAAACTGTTATTCTGTGATTTTTATTCAGAAAATTATTTGAAAGTGCTGGATTAGTTTCTACCTTTTGATACACTGTGTTTTCTGTAATCTTCAAACATTATTTAGGATAATGGTAGCCATCCTCCTGGTTCTCAAATGTTAGCACTTCCATTAGGTTTGCCTGTTACATCTTATTTTTTTTTATTAAAATACAGGGCTTAAAAGGTATTATCCAACTTAAGAAGGACAATTGTAAAGATGATTTGATTGAATAAAGGGAAAAGCTGTACAGACCTTTTAAGTTCAAGGATGTATTGGTGGGAGGCTGTCATTATACACAATTAATGTTCTCCAAAGGAAGGCATTGATTATGGGCAGTGATGGACCCTGAGGAGCACATAGATCTTAAAGCTCTACAATATGACGGGTGAGGCATGTCTACATTATAACCATGGCTGGCTAGTCATTTGGCAACTATGAAACCACATCTTCTCTTGGGAAAAGATTAGCATATTAACCTCTTCATCGTACTTCTCTTATGCACTGCCGATTCTCTGTGATCTAACATAATTCAGATACACCATAACATTACTAGTTTAGTACTATATTTTCCATATGTCATTTAGTATTATTATAGTGAGCTATAGGCTACCTATTACCGATTCCTTTAAACATCAGTTCAATGTGCTATTATATTATGTCTAACTGCAATCTTTGTCATTCAAATAACTGTCTATGTGCAAAGAAATTGGCGAGACGCTTATAAGCATTAGTCATTTTATTACATTTTTACTCCTTGCTTATGTCTGAGAAATATAATATATCATTGCAAAATAAGTATTTGGGGCTCTGAGAAATATAATATATAATTGCAAAATAAGTATTTGGGGAAGCAAAAAGAAACGAAAAAAGCAGTTAAACGACAAGGATGCTTTATGATTTATAGTTCTGATACTACCTCTATTTGTATAACTTGCGAGAATGACTGACAAAAATGTTGACCCTATAGATGAAGATTCCCAGTTGTACTCCAGGCTTGCACCATTATAGTTTTTCTCCTACTGTACTTCTCTGATGGAGCTGCCATTTTGCTGAATTGTAGAGGACTGGCAAAGAGGTTGAAAAACAAAAAACTAGTACCTAATTGCACACCCATCATGCCACCCCTGCTGCCTCGGGTGCCTGCTGTCCGCTCCTTGGGGCCACTTCTTCTGTAGTTGTGCACCAATGTTTTGGCTCTACAAAGGAACTCAGAGGTTACAGCACATTATAACATCATGATATCACCATGTGCGCTGCAACATCACAAAGGTCCATCACCTCTGAGGCCTGGTTGCTGCCAGAAGTCCTGTTCTAGAGAGAAGACACCAGCATGCAACTGTGGAAAGAAGAGGCACTGAGGACAGGATGATGTGCAGCAGGCTTCAGAGGTGCTCGGACAGGTGAGCAGTGAGTGTTATGCTATGGAGAGATCCCATAGCTTAATAGGGAATATTCAATTCACTGGGAGTAACTTCACTCCAAATTTCCAGTGAAATCTGGGCCATTTGGCTAGTCTGAATTTTGCTAGATTCACTCATCTATTTTTACAAGCCTTCTGGTAATTAAGAACCTGAAAGCTCTTTAAACCAAAGAGGTTTAGTTGGTTTACCTTAGCTACTGTACATGCTTTAGACGTGCACTGGGGATTAATAGCTTGACTTCAATCTAACTAATTGTGCAGTTAAGTTCAGCTTGCGACGCTTCTATGATCAGTCCACTTTCATCCTGTGTAGATTCTCCGTCTCTGCATCAGGACATTGGGTAAAAGCCCCCCTGTGTCTCTAAAGGTACCTTCACACTAAACGACGCTGCAGCGATCCAGACAACGATGTCGATCGCTGCAGCGTTGCTGTTTGGTCGCTGGAGAGCTGTCACACAGACCGCTTCCAGCGACCAACGATGCCGGTAACCAGGGAAAACATCAGGTTACTAAGCGCAGGGCTGCGCTTAGTAACCCGATGTTTACCCTGGTTACCAGCGTAAAAGTAAAAAAAACAAACGCTTCATACTTACCTTCCGCTGTCTGTCCCCGGCGCTCTGCTTCTCTGTACTGGCTGTGAGCACAGCGGCCGGAAAGCACAGCGGTGACGTCACCGCTCTGCTTTCCGGCCGCTGTGCTCACAGCGGAAGGTAAGTATGTAGCGTTTGTTTTTTTTACTTTTAGGATGGTAACCAGGGTAAACATCGGGTTACTAAGTGCGGCCCTGCGCTTAGTAACCCGATGTTTACCCTGGTTACCAGTGAAGACATCGCTGAATCGGCGTCACACACGCCAATTCAGCGATGTCAGTGGGAGAGCCAGCGACCAAATAAAGTTCTGGCCTTCTAGCCCCGACCAACGACATCACAGCAGGATTCTGATCGCTGCTGCGTGTCACACTGAATGATATCGCTAGCCCGGACGCTGCAACGTCACGGATCGCTAGCGATATCGTTTAGTGTGAAGGTACCTTTACAGTAGATCCCTTCTTATGCATTTAGTGAATTTTTTTTTTTTAAATGTGGTCTGTCCCAGAAGTCAAACACGCAACCTGTAGCATATCAGGCAGGATCTCTAAATTGTAAAGTGCTGTGGAATTATTATTATTATTATTATTATTATTATTATTAATAATAATATTATTAAGTTTCCAACGTTTTGACCCAGAGCTTATAATTTCTGCTCCTTCAGTATGATTGAACTAACCAAATAGTGACCCAATCTTCTTAAAGGGACATTGTCACCTGGATTTGGAGGGAACAATCTTCAGCCATGGAGGCGGGGTTTTTGGGTTTTCGATTCACCCTTTCCTTACCCACTGGCTGCATGCTGGCTGCAATATTGGATTGAAGTTCATTCTCTGTCCTCCGTAGTACATGCCTGCACAAGGCAATCTTGCCTTGCGCAGGCATGTACTATTTAAGACAGAGAATGAACTTCAATCCAATATTGCAGCCAACATGCAGCCAGCGGGTAAGGAAAGGGTGAATCAAAAACCCAAAAACCCCGCCTCCATGGCTGAAGATTGTTCCCTCCAAATCCAGGTGACAGTGTCCCTTTAATGGTCCAATACTATATAGTGAGTTTTGTCATAAGAGCGTGATGCATAAGGCATGTTTTAGCTGCATGATTTATGGACAGTTATAGAGTATAAATAAAGATGGTGGGCACAAAGGTGATTCTTATTAATAGTGATGAGTGAATGTGCTTGGATAAGGTGTTATCTCTTTATGCTCGTGTGCTGTCCGAGTGTCTTCGGTGTGCTAAAAAAATTTGAGTCCCCGCGGTTGCAGGAATCGCTGATGTTAGATAGCCACAACACATGCGAGGATTGCCTAACAGCCACGAGACATGCTGCCCCAGAGACTGAAGCATATTTTTCGAGCATGTCGAAGACGCTTGGATAACACATGAGCATGCTCAGATAACTACTTACTGTATCTGAGCACATTCGCTCATCACTAGACATGAGCATACCTGGTGAAGTAGTTTCTGTAAGCTGTAGGTCTGGGTGAGCAGCATAGACCAAAGGTGATGGTGGAGCAGAGCGGGTCTTGATGAATGACTTATAGATTAGTGAGATCCAGTACAATATATAGAACTGAAGCCAAACAGGCATTGTAAGTAAGCTTGTGAGTAGGCCCCTCACTCCTCCTGTAACTGTTGACCTGTTGTGAATTCTGTGGCAGAGCTCCCTCCTGTGGTCACAAGTGGTACTTCGGCTGATTCTCTCTGTGAGCTGGTGGAGGAACATGGTACTGCGGCTTCTGAGTTTCCTTCCTCAGGTGATGTGGTGAAGTCGTTAGGTGCTGCTCTATTTAACTCCACCTAGTGCTTTGATCCTGGCCTCCAGTCAATGTTCTAGTATTGGACCTGTTTCCTCCTGGATCGTTCCTGTGGCCTGCTGCTCTGCATAGCTAAGTTCCGCTTTGCTATTTTGTTTGCTGTTTTTTTCTGTCCAGCTTGTCTATTTGTTTTTTCCTGCTTGCTGGAAGCTCTGGGACGCAGAGGGTGTACCTCCGTGCCGTTAGTTCGGTACGGAGGGTCTTTTTGCCCCCTTTGCGTGGTTTTTGTAGGGTTTTGTGTTGACCGCAAAGTTACCTTTCCTATCCTCGCTCTGTTCAGAAAGTCGGGCCTCACTTTGCTAAATCTATTTCATCTCTACGTTTGTCTTTTCATCTTAACTCACAGTCATTATATGTGGGGGCTGCCTTTTCCTTTGGGGTATTTCTCTGAGGCAAGGTAGGCTTATTTTCTATCTTCAGGCTAGCTAGTTTCTCAGGCTGTGCCGAGTTGCATAGGGAGCGTTAGGCGCAATCCACGGCTGCCTCTAGTGTGGTTGGAGAGAATTAGGGATTGCGGTCAGCAGAGTTCCCACGTCTCAGAGCTCGTTCTATGTTTTTGGGTTATTGTCAGGTCACTGTATGTGCTCTGACCTCTATGTCCATTGTGGTACTGAATTACCTTATCATAACAGTACTGGAGGCCCAAAGTACTAATGATTCTCAATAGAGGGAAAAAAGAAGTTCTGAGACCATTTTTTTTTCTCTGCACTGTGTTTTGCCTTTTTTTTCCCCTAGACATTTGGGTAGTTCAGGACACAGGTGTAGCGATGGACATTAAAGGTCTGTCTTCATGTGTGGATCAGCTCACGGCAAGAGTACAAAATATTCAAGACTTTGTGGTTCAGAATTCTATGTTAGAACCGAGAATTCCTATTCCTGATTTGTTTTTTGGAGATAGAACTAAATTTCTGAGTTTCAAAAATAATTGTAAACTATTTCTGGCTTTGAAACCTCGCTCCTCTGGTGACCCAGTTCAACAAGTTAGGATCATTATTTCTTTTTTACGTGGCGACCCTCAGGACTGGGCATTTTCTCTTGCGTCAGGAGATCCTGCATTAAGTAATATCGATGCGTTTTTCCTGGCGCTCAGATTGCTGTACGATGAACCTAATTCAGTGGATCAGGCAGAGAAAAATTTGCTGGCTCTGTGTCAGGGTCAGGATGAGATAGAGGTATATTGTCAGAAATTTAGAAAGTGGTCCGTACTCACTCAATGGAATGAAGGTGCGCTCGCAGCTATTTTCAGAAAAGGTCTCTCTGAAGCCCTTAAGGATGTCATGGTGGGATTTCCTATGCCTGCTGGTCTGAATGAGTCTATGTCTTTGGCCATTCAGATCGGTCGACGCTTGCGTGAGCATAAATCTGTGCACCATTTGGTGGCATTACCTGAGCTTAAACCTGAGCCTATGCAGTGCGATAGGACTTTGACCAGAGTTGAACGGCAAGAACACAGACGTCTGAATGGGCTGTGTTTCTACTGTGGTGATTCCACTCATGCTATCTCTGATTGTCCTAAGCGCACTAAGCGGTTCGCTAGGTCTGCCACCATTGGTACGGTACAGTCAAAATTTCTTCTGTCCGTTACCTTGATCTGCTCTTTGTCATCATATTCTGTCATGGCATTTGTGGATTCAGGCGCTGCCCTGAATTTGATGGACTTGGAGTATGCTAGGCGTTGTGGGTTTTTCTTGGAGCCCTTGCAGTGTCCTATTCCATTGAGAGGAATTGATGCTACACCTTTGGCCAAGAATAAGCCTCAGTACTGGACCCAGCTGACCATGTGCATGGCTCCTGCACATCAGGAGGTTATTCGCTTTCTGATGTTGCATAATCTGCATGATGTGGTCGTGTTGGGGTTGCCATGGCTACAAGTCCATAATCCAGTATTAGATTGGAAATCCATGTCTGTGTCCAGCTGGGGTTGTCAGGGGGTACATGGTGATGTTCCATTTCTGACTATTTCGTCATCCACCCCTTCTGAGGTTCCAGAGTTTTTGTCTGATTACCGGGATGTACCGTATATACTCGAGTATAAGCCGACCCGAGTATAAGCCGACCCCCCTAATTTTGCCACAAAAAACTGGGAAAACTTATTGACTCGAGTATAAGCCTAGGGTGGAACTGCAGCATTTACCGGTGAATTTCAAAAATAAAAATAGATCATTATTTCCCCATAGCTGTGCCATATAGTGCTCTGCACCGTTCATATTTCCCCATAGGTGTGAACCATATAGTGCTCTGCACCGTTCATTGTGCCCCCTAGCTGTGCCATATACGGTGCTCTGCACCGTTCATTGTGCCCCATAGATGTGCCATATACGGTGCTCTGCACCGTTCACTGTGCCCCATAGCTGTGCAATATACGGTGCTCTGCACCGTTCACTGTGCCCCATAGCTATGCTGTGCCATATACGGTGCTCTGCACCGTTCACTGTGCCCCATACATAGCTGTGCTGTGCCATATACGGTGCTCTGCACCGTTCACTGTGCCCCATAGCTGTGCTGTGCCATATACAGTGCTCTGCACCGTTCACTGTGCCCCATAGCTGTGCCATATACGGTGCTCTGCACCGTTCACTGTGCCCCATAGCTGTGCTGTGCCATATACAGTGCTCTGCACCGTTCACTGTGCCCCATAGCTGTGCCATATACGGTGCTCTGCACCGTTCACTGTGCCCCATAGCTGTGCTGTGCCATATACGGTGCTCTGCACCGTTCACTGTGCCCCATAGCTGTGCTGTGCCATATACGGTGCTCTGCACCGTTCACTGTGCCCCATACATAGCTGTGCTGTGCCATATACGGTGCTCTGCACCGTTCACTGTGCCCCATACATAGCTGTGCTGTGCCATATACGGTGCTCTGCACCGTTCACTGTGCCCCATAGCTGTGCTGTGCCATATACGGTGCTCTGCACCGTTCACTGTGCCCCATAGATGTTCCACATAAATTTGTGCCGCCGCTGCCGCAATAAAGAAAAAAAAGCACATACTCACCTCCCTTGATTGCAGCTCCCGGCGTCTCGTTCCGGCGCCTCCATCTTCCCGGCGTCTCTGCTCTGACTGATCAGGCAGAGGGCGCCGCGCACACTGTATGCGTCATCGCGCCCTCTGACCTGAACAGTCAGAGAGCAGAGACGCCGGGAAGATGGAGGCGCCGGCCGGGAAGATGGATCGGCGCCCGGCGGCTGGAACGAGGACAGGTGAATATGCTATACTCACCTAGTCCTGGCGATCCTCGCGCTGTCCCCTCCTGTCTTCGGTGCCGCAGCTTCTTTCTCTATCAGCGGTCACCGGCACCGCTGATTAGAGAAATGAATAAGCGGCTCCGCCCCTATGGGAGGTGGAGCCGCTAATTCATTTCTGTAATGAGCGGTCCCACGTGACCGCTGAAGAGAGGAAGAAACTGCAGCGCCGAAGCCCGTGGGACGGCAGGGACAGCGCGAGGATCGCTGGGACTAGGTAAGTATACCCCAGCGCCCTCAGCCCCTCACCTGCCGACCCCACCGCTACCGTGACTCGAGTATAAGCCGAGGGGGGCACTTTCAGCCCAAAAATTTGGGCTGAAAATCTCGGCTTATACTCGAGTATATACGGTATTTGATGAGCCCAAGTCTGATACCCTACCTCCGCATAGGGATTGTGATTGTGCTATCGATTTGATTCCTGGTAGTAAATTCCCAAAAGGTCGACTGTTTAATTTATCTGTGCCTGAGCGCGCCGCTATGCGGAGTTATGTGAAGGAGTCCTTGGAGAAGGGGCATATTCGCCCATCATCGTCGCCATTAGGAGCAGGGTTCTTTTTTGTAGCCAAGAAGGATGGTTCACTGAGACCTTGTATAGAGTACCGCCTTCTAAATAAGATCACGGTTAAATTTCAGTACCCCTTGCCGTTGTTATCTGATTTGTTTGCTCGGATTAAGGGGGCTAGTTGGTTCACCAAGATAGATCTTCGTGGTGCGTATAATCTTGTGCGTATTAAGCGAGGCGATGAATGGAAAACTGCATTTAATACGCCCGAGGGCCATTTTGAGTATCTAGTAATGCCATGCGGACTTGCCAATGCTCCATCAGTGTTTCAGTCCTTTATGCATGACATCTTCCCAGAGTACCTGGATAAATTCCTGATTGTGTACATGGATGACATTTTGATCTTCTCGGATGATTGGGAGTCTCATGTGAAGCAGGTCAGAACGGTGTTTCAGGTCCTTCTTTGTTTGTGAAGGGATCAAAGTGTCTCTTTGGTGTTCAGAAGGTTTCATTTTTGGGGTTCATCTTTTCCCCTTCTACTATCGAGATGGACCCTGTTAAGGTCCAAGCCATCCATGATTGGACTCAGCCGACATCTCTGAAAAGTCTGCAAAAGTTCCTGGGCTTTGCTAATTTTTATCGTCGCTTCATCTGCAATTTTTCAAGTATTGCTAAACCATTGACCGATTTGACCAAGAAGGGTGCTGAGGTGGTCAATTGGTCTTCTGCTGCTGTGGAAGCTTTTCAAGAGTTGAAGCGTCGTTTTTCTTCTGCCCCTGTGTTGTGTCAACCAGATGTTTCGCTTCCGTTCCAGGTCGAGGTTGATGCTTCTGAGATTGGAGCAGGGGCTGTTTTGTCGCAGAGAAGTTGTGATTGCTCGGTGATGAAACCATGCGCCTTCTTTTCCAGGAAGTTTTCGCCTGCTGAGCGAAATTATGATGTGGGCAATCGAGAGTTGCTGGCCATGAAGTGGGCATTCGAGGAGTGGCGTCATTGGCTTGAAGGAGCTAAGCATTGCGTGGTGGTCTTGACTGATCATAAGAACTTGACTTATCTCGAGCCTGCCAAGCGGTTGAATCCTAGACAGGCTCGTTGGTCGCTGTTTTTTGCCTGTTTTGACTTTGTGATTTCGTACCTTCCGGGCTCTAAAAATGTGAAGGCGGATGCTCTGTCTAGGAGTTTTGTGCCCGACTCTCCGGGTTTATCTGAGCCGGCGGGTATCCTCAAAGAGGGAGTAATTGTGTCTGCCATCTCCCCTGATTTGTGGCGGGTGCTGCAAAAATTTCAGGCTAATAAACCTGATCGTTGCCCAGCGGAGAAACTGTTTGTCCCTGATAGGTGGACGAATAAAGTTATCTCTGAGGTTCATTGTTCGGTGTTGGCTGGTCATCCTGGAATCTTTGGTACCAGAGAGTTAGTGGCTAGATCCTTTTGGTGGCCATCTCTGTCGCGGGATGTGTGTACTTTTGTGCAGTCCTGTGGGATTTGTGCTCGGGCTAAGCCCTGCTGTTCTCGTGCCAGTGGGTTGCTTTTGCCCTTGCCGATCCCGAAGAGGCCTTGGACACATATCTCTATGGATTTTATTTCAGATCTTCCCGTCTCTCAAAAGATGTCAGTCATTTGGGTGGTCTGTGATCGCTTCTCTAAGATGGTCCATTTGGTACCCTTGTCTAAGTTACCTTCCTCCTCTGATTTGGTGCCATTGTTCTTCCAGCATGTGGTTCGTTTACATGGCATTCCAGAGAATATCGTTTCTGACAGAGGTTCCCAGTTTGTTTCGAGGTTTTGGCGAGCCTTTTGTGGTAGGATGGGCATTGACTTGTCTTTTTCCTCGGCTTTCCATCCTCAGACTAATGGCCAGACCGAACGAACCAATCAGACCTTGGAAACATATCTGAGATGCTTTGTTTCTGCTGATCAGGATGACTGGGTGTCCTTTTTGCCTTTGGCTGAGTTCGCCCTTAATAATCGGGCCAGCTCGGCTACCTTGGTTTCGCCGTTTTTCTGCAACTCTGGGTTCCATCCTCGTTTCTCTTCAGGGCAGGTTGAGTCTTCGGACTGTCCTGGTGTGGATACTGTGGTGGACAGGTTGCAGCAGATTTGGACTCATGTAGTGGACAATTTGACCTTGTCCCAGGAGAAGGCTCAACGTTTCGCTAATCGCAGACGCTGTGTGGGTCCCCGACTTCGTGTTGGTGATTTGGTTTGGTTATCTTCTCGTCATATTCCTATGAAGGTTTCCTCTCCTAAGTTTAAACCTCGTTTCATTGGTCCATATAGGATTTCTGAGGTTCTTAATCCTGTGTCTTTTCGTCTGACCCTTCCAGATCCTTTTTCCATACATAACGTATTCCATAGGTCATTGTTGCAGAGATACGTGGCACCTATGGTTCCATCTGTTGATCCTCCTGCCCCGGTTTTGGTGGAGGTGGAGTTGGAGTATATTGTGGAGAAGATTTTGGATTCTCGTGTTTCGAGACGGAAACTCCAGTATCTGGTTAAGTGGAAGGGTTATGCTCAGGAAGATAATTCCTGGGTCTTTGCCTCTGATGTCCATGCTCCCGATCTTGTTCATGCCTTTCATATGGCTCATCCTGGTCGTCCTGGGGGCTCTGGTGAGGGTTCGGTGACCCCTCCTCAAGGGGGGGGTACTGTTGTGAATTCTGTGGCAGAGCTCCCTCCTGTGGTCACAAGTGGTACTTCGGCTGATTCTCTCTGTGAGCTTCCGTTGGTGGAGGAAAGTGGTACTGCGGCTTCTGAGTTTCCTTCCTCAGGTGATGTGGTGAAGTCGTTAGGTGCTGCTCTATTTAACTCCACCTAGTGCTTTGATCCTGGCCTCCAGTCAATGTTCTAGTATTGGACCTGTTTCCTCCTGGATCGTTCCTGTGGCCTGCTGCTCTGCATAGCTAAGTTCCGCTTTGCTATTTTGTTTGCTGTTTTTTTCTGTCCAGCTTGTCTATTTGTTTTTTCCTGCTTGCTGGAAGCTCTGGGACGCAGAGGGTGTACCTCCGTGCCGTTAGTTCGGTACAGAGGGTCTTTTTGCCCCCTTTGCGTGGTTTTTGTAGGGTTTTGTGTTGACCGCAAAGTTACCTTTCCTATCTTCGCTCTGTTCAGAAAGTCGGGCCTCACTTTGCTAAGTCTATTTCATCTCTACGTTTGTCTTTTCATCTTAACTCACAGTCATTATATGTGGGGGCTGCCTTTTCCTTTGGGGTATTTCTCTGAGGCAAGGTAGGCTTATTTTCTATCTTCAGGCTAGCTAGTTTCTCAGGCTGTGCCGAGTTGCATAGGGAGCGTTAGGCGCAATCCACGGCTGCCTCTAGTGTGGTTGGAGAGGATTAGGGATTGCGGTCAGCAGAGTTCCCACGTCTCAGAGCTCGTTCTATGTTTTTGGGTTATTGTCAGGTCACTGTATGTGCTCTGACCTCTATGTCCATTGTGGTACTGAATTACCTTATCATAACATTGACCTATGTGTTATTTCTATTGTGTTTATTGTCAGTACAAGTCCCTGCTTAATTGAAAAATGCTGAGGAATATGTTGGTGCTATGTAGATAAAACTATTATTATTATTATGATTATGTAGCACAGATGAAGCAGTGTGTGTGCATGCACACAGGAGCAGTAATTGCATAGGAAACTGGCATCTTCCAATAGGGATGCTGTTAATCACAGGAATTCAGTCTGGTGTCTTCCAGCAGAATAAGAATTAATCACAGGAATAACAGAGAAGTAAATGCAGTTATCTTCCAGCCGTGAAGAGGTTTATTGTAGAGTTGTATTCAAATTCGGACTGTTTACTAATTGCAAGAGACTCATCTAAAACTTTTTTCTGTTGTGCCTCTTATTTATTTATTATTTGTTTCCATGCCTTTCCCCTTCAGTATATTCTAAGACTTTAATCATATATCTTATTGGTTTTTTATGTCTATTATTACATTGAACTTATAATCAGAGGAATAAGAAGAATTTGCAACAGAAGAACAAGTGCTTGGCATGAAATAACTTGAGTCAGATTGGAGGATTAATATACGTATTAGGGATCCGGCTCTACCTCTCAGGTCGTAAAGTAGACAAATTTCCTGCAAACCTTTTCCATCCAGCATTTGTTTGGTCTCAAACTCCATGTCACAACTAGAGGCAAAAGCAGGATCTGTCTGGACAGTAGAAGAGAATTTATTGTGGCCGAAGGATGTCGTAAGGAGATATAAAAACATTTCAAATGTTTTATATGAAAAGCATCCTTATATGGAAAGTGACCACATTGATTTGTTGAATAATTTAAATGATTCTTGCAATGAGTCTTTAAATAGATGTCTTTGGTGGAAATCCAAAGTTTATTACCAGGAGAGATGTTGGGAACAGATTAACAATGTTTTTTCAGGACTTTTCTTCACTTTGGCCACTGCTGCTGCTACCAAATTAGATTGCAACTTAGTCCAGATGTCATGAATGTCCTGAGAGACATTGTTCACAGCAGGAAATTGACTTTTTGATTCAGTTGGCAGAGGAGAAGTAGCTGAGGCTTTTGACCATGTTCTTTGACAAGGGAGATTTTTATGAAGACTCAGGAACCAGATTGTGAAGGGCAAATACAAGCAAAAGAAGCAAAACTGTCAATAATCTTAATGATAGTTAGATAAATGTTGTAGGAATTGCTCTATAGACTGATTTTCTCAGTTTGCCTGTTATTTTGAGAGTGATAGGCAACATTATTTAGATTCTTGCACTGTGTTTTCCAGAATCTGGGAACAAATTGCACATCATGGTCAGACACTATGCTAGCAGGAAGACCATGGAATCAGAAAATTTATTTGAAGAACATTTGGCTAGCTGTTGTTCAGATGGAAGTCCTGATAAAGGAACAAAGCAAGACAACTTGGAGAATCAGTCCGCTATGATCCAGATAGTAGTTAATCCTTGCACCTCAGCAAGATGAAGATCTGTAACAAAGACCAAACAAATGTAAGCTCAATGATTTTGTGGTATAGGAAGAGGCTGAAGATGACTATGGCTAGGTTCACATTGCGTTAGGGCAATCCGTTTAGCGCATACGCTAGCGGATTGTCCTAACGCAATGTCCCAAAAGGGATCGCGTTTGGCGATCCCACTAGCGCAGATCCCCGATCTGCGCTGGCGAGGAACGGACCTCGGACGCTGCTTGCAGCGTCCGTGGTCCATCCAAAACTAAGGGGACATTGCTAGCGCGTGCCGAAAATGGCATGCGCTAGCGATGCACTAGAGATCCGTTAGCACATTGCCGTCAATGGGTGCGCTAACGGATCCGTTGCATGGCGCTAATTGCGACAATTTCGCCATGTAACGGAGTCCGCTAGCGGACACCCATTAACGCAATATGAACCTAGACTAAGAGTGTTTGAACTTCTTGCACTGAGGACAAATGACCCACATTTTATTTACATCTTGTTTTTTTAGGCTATTCAAAATAGAAAAGGAGTTCAGCAGTTTGTATTACACTTAGGTGATCAGAGGGGATAGAAGAATGGGCTCAAGATAAGAATTTCCAGTGAGTTGCCTTAGATTAAAGTGATAATTGAACATCCTTTAGGTTGAGAAATGGAAGATGTAATGGAAGAAAGAGTACATTCAGGTTCCAATATACACATGGGTGTGTCAGCGCAGGCATCAAAGGACCTGCATAGGGCATCAGCCTTGTGGTGTGTTTTTCTATCAAAACGCTACATGAGAATGAAGTCAAACCATGAGAAGAAAAGTCTTTAAGAGAATTCAGCCTGTGGGCAGAATGTTGATACTCCAGATTTTTATGATCCATAAATATCAGTGTTCCCCAACTCCAGTCCTCCAGAGCCATCAACAGATCATGTTTTCAGGATGTACTTTGTATTGCACAGATGATGGAATTATCACTTGTGCGATAATAAGATAATCCTGAAAATATGATCTGTTGGTGGCTCTTGAGGATTGGAGTTGGGGAAAACTGTTATAAATGGTCAATTGATGTATGTAACTCATGGACTCATGTAACATGGAAGTCCCAAAAGTACTGGTGTGTGCCAAAACTAGCAAAGCTTAAAAAATAAGTTCTCATCATGTAGTGCTCCAATCAGAAGAATTACCGTCTCAGTCCAGAATTGGACACAATAGCAGGGACAGTGGAGTATTTCCCAGAAATCAGCTTTGCAGTCATCTGCAAAGTACAAAAATAAACTTTTATCCTTCTAGCTAGTGAGAAATCAATAAATTTATCTGCCGCTTTGCAATCAATAAAGGCTTATACTATAAAAGAATTTTAGTTAATAGACCTAGGAAGGCTATATACATAAATATCAGATATAGGTACAACAAACTTGTCTTTAGTGGATGAGATCGTTAACCCAAAGGTGATCAGTCCTTTTCATCTATGGTGGAATTTCCCTATTTGACCTTCAATTTAATGCATTCTATGTGAAGGTAATCCTTTTTGCCTACATAGTGTCCTATAGAGTTTGTACCTTGTCTAAGCTTGAGTTTAGAGTCAAAGACAGAATAGACATGAACCGGTTTATCAAACATTCTACAGCAGGCATACATGATGGGTGGTATAAGCACACTGGAAACGAGATATTACGAGATATGTTACCTTGATTGCAGGTTTGAACTGCACCGACATCTGTAAAGAAAAGTTGGACAAAACCTAGTAAGTCAAACTCAGTTTGGAAATAATACTGGTTGTAAAATGGAAGTCAGGAGTGTAAGAGGAGAAGATATATACTTGGCTAGAGCTGAGCCAAAGGTTAAAGTAGAAAATTCCTGCTAGAGTGAAACTATGGAACTATCTGCAACTTAATGATCAATTTACTAACAGGTCAATGAGGGTCTGTATGCCTTTCTTGAAAAATATTCTAATATAGTAATATACGTGCTAGGTTTGGTGATGGGTTGTTGTTCCAGAAAACTATTCTGATTACTATACATTGAGTCTGGAAATAATTACACCCCCTTTTCATGGTGTTTTAGCCTCCTCTGAATCAACATGTTAGGATATAGGCTGAACACAATGAACTTGTGTCTTCTTCTTTTAACCTTAAAACTATGAAAGTTGAAGCAACTCTATACAATCCCCTCTTAATATCCATCCATCTGGACTCTGCCTGAGCTGTCCTGAAAAGGCCTACAGTGGTGATGTCAGAGAATTTCACTGGGCACTGTGGACTACTGCATTGTGAGATGGCCACATTAGAAGGGGGCAAGAGCAGGTGCTGGAGCCGGGATAGATTAGTAACTGCAGTGACTCCTTTCCACATTTGAACAAACATGTACTTTATGTCCAAATCCACTGTAAATTAGGGGGTATGGATGTACAATACATATATTCCAAAATACACCAACGGGCACAATTTAGCTGGCTGTGGATTAAATTACCATGCTGAGATAACAGCATGCATTGGAAAAAGGTGGTTAAATCCTTAAGGTACCGTCACACATAACAATATCGTTAACGATATCGTTGCTTTTTGTGACGTAGCAACGATATTGTTAAGGAAATCGTTATGTGTGACAGCGACCAACGATCAAGCCCCTGCTGGGAGATCGTTGGTCGCTGGGGAAAGTCCAGCACTTTATTTTGTCACTGGATCTCCTGCTGACATCGCTGGATCGGCGTGTGTGACGCCGATCCAGCGATGTCTTCACTGGTAACCAGGGTAAACATCGGGTTATTACTTTAGCAAAACAAAAGTCCAAACGTAACGTTCTAGACGCCTCTGACCAATATTAATACACAAGACAGCAAAGCCAGCCACTAAATTTTAAAACTTAACATTTAATATGTATACTTCTAAAACAATATCTTATGTTTAAAATTATAATTAGGTGCTCATGCGTACCAGTGCACTAGACAAAAAATAGTTTGATCTCACCAAACGCCGTTTCTCTCCTTCTTATAGATTTCTGTGCTTTTCCAGAGCACGGCGTAGGGGAGAGACAAGTAAACCTTTTCCCCTCAAGGGGGAGACGAAGGGGAGGGGGTGGGGGTTGAAACCTATCTCCCCTGTCGTGCCCCGTGTATAAGTCTCCCGCCCTGACAAGGGCAGTTCCCAAGTTTGAGCCTGTTTAAATGAAGCCCATTGGAAAATATAGCCACCCTGGATAATGTATAAGTATAAGACGATACATTATCCAGGGTGGCTATATTTTCCAATGGGCTTCATTTAAATAGGCTCAAACTTGGGAACTGCCCTTGTCAGGGCGGGAGACTTATACACGGGGCACGACAGGGGAGATAGGTTTCAACCCCCACCCCCTCCCCTTCGTCTCCCCCTTGAGGGGAAAAGGTTTACTTGTCTCTCCCCTACGCCGTGCTCTGGAAAAGCACAGAAATCTATAAGAAGGAGAGAAACGGCGTTTGGTGAGATCAAACTATTTTTTGTCTAATGCACTGGTACGCATGAGCACCTAATTATAATTTTAAACATAAGATATTGTTTTAGAAGTATACATATTAAATGTTAAGTTTTAAAATTTAGTGGCTGGCTTTGCTGTCTTGTGTAAACATCGGGTTACTAAGCGCAGGGCCACGCTTAGTAACCCGATGTTTACCATGGTTGCCAGCGTAAACGTTAAAAATACAAACACTACATACTTACCTTCCACTGTCTGTCCCCGGCGCTCTGCTTCTCTGCACTCCTCCTGCATTCTGTGTCAGCCGTAAAGCACAGCGGTGACGTCACTGCTCTGCTTTCCGGATGACCGGCGCTGACAGTGCAGAGGAAAGCAGAGCGCCGGAGGACAGACAGCTGAAGGTAAGTATGTAGTGTTTGTTTTTTTAACGTTTACGCTGGTAACCATGGTAAACATCGGGTTACTAAGCGCGGCCCTGCGCTTAGTAACCCGATGTTTACCCTGGTTACCGGGGACCTCGGGATCGTTGGTCGCTGGAGAGCTGTCTGTGTGACAGCTCTCCAGCGACCAAACAGCGACGCTGCAGCGATCGACATCGTTGTCGGTATCGCTGCAGCGTCGCTTAGTGTGACAGTACCTTTAGATGCTGCTATCTCTAGCAACGGCAGCAGCTACAAAATGTTGCCTTATGCAACTGCCTACTAGCCCATGCCAGGGCGGGCCCTAATAAATTACTTGGCAGTAAACAATGGTCAGGGTTTCAAAAAGGTTTCAGTATACTGATTATTTAAAATCATTATATTTTATTTACCTGACATTTATCTAAAGTGTAAGGGCAGGTTTCAGACTAGTAAATTTAATTTCATTAAATATATATATTTTCACTATACCATAATGACTTAAGTTGCACATCTTTGTGGTTTTACAGAAAGGAATCATATTATATACTAGCTATGCTTTTAACAGTTGGCAGTCTTTTGTAAAATATATACATTTTATATTGTTAGCACTTATACCATAAAATTGATAAGTTCCATAGAATGAGAACAATAAAATTTGAACTAAAATATATTGGTCTGGCTAAAAAAAAAAAGATAAAATATTCATCCAGTGCTCAGCTTTTCTTTATTAACAATTCTGATTTTGCTATTACACTAATAAATCTCAATGTTTTTATATATTATAAAACATTACCATATAAGAAGAGGATGTACTTAGTTTTCTGTACAGTTGTACCAGGAATAGGAGAGCGATCCATGATGATGTGGTACATCTGCTGCAGTAATAGAATAACTGCTTCTAATTTCTGATTCCAATTTATTAAAATAAATTTTAATACGAAGCCAAATCTCATAGTGACTATAGTGCTATTAGTTAAAGTGACATTTTTCATACCATTTACATTTTTCTGCAAGGCACGAAATAAAACAATTAGCACACATAATAAATATACACTTAGCATGAATTAGGATTATGCTATTGTGCATTTGCCAGGCACTTAACAAAGGGAGTCTTTATTGCGAGAGGGTCCATCTGGCAGTGAAGAGGTTAAGATTAGTAACATATGTTCTTGTCAGCATGTATTTAGCACCTGCAGAAATGAACGTGAGGACTGTGACAGCAGAGAAGCAGAGCGCCTGCTGGGGAGACTGTGCACACTGTCAACAAATTTTACTTTGTTAATTTTTTCTTATTAAAAGCAATCCAAGAAAAGAACGTAATAGTGCAGGTGTTCAGAACAGCACAGCAAGACCATTTAATGCGAGGAAAGGTGCACGCACCTTTTACTTCGTCATCATTCTATACAGAAGAGGGCTACAGTGCTGTAATATATCAGACTGCAAGTTCTTCACACAGCTTTTACAATGTGTCTTTCTTGCAAGGTGTCTGTGCTTGTATTTTTATTTTTTGTATTGTACTATAATTTGGATTCTAGATTATTTTCAAAGTGATGAATAAACTTGACATAGACCTACAAGTCACAATACTTGTCACAAATATACAGATCATCTGTATGCATAATAAAATATATAATACATTGTCATAATATCTAAACATATATATTATATATATATATATATATATATATATATATATTTAGGATGGCAGGTGTTAAAATCTCAGATGGAAAGTATGTATCACTGAAGCAAACCACCTCGGTGACACATACCTTCCATATAAACATAGTCTATAATCAATAAACCCTACATAGAAAGAATTGCACTACCAGGATCAAGATCAAACAAGATAATTTTTATTAAAACAAAACAAATATAAAATAAATTCCTAACAATCTATGGGATACTCGGATGAATGATAGCTAGACGGGAGCCACAGGTCAGAGGCTACAAATATGCATATAACATTACAGCTGCGCCTTAATTAGTCATAGCACATGTGCATAGTGAGTTCATTAAAAATGGAACTTAGTACACTAAGCTGGTAAAAAGCATCCAGCAACAACACAGCGGAAAACATCAAGGGAGTTATAACCACTCATACAACATATTTACCTCGGACCTGCTGCGCCACCACCCTTATACGTGTTTCGGCATGTGTGCCTTCTTCCGGGGGAGTGGCGTCATCAGGTCTTATTGAACTATAAGTACTAAAAGCCACCCAATCGGATTGTGTCATTAAAATGACGTTTGATATTAGCCATATATCGGCGCATGCCTAGTTGAGATGTGAGGCATCCGCATCACCGAGTGCGTCATCGTCATGTGGTCAGACAAGGAGATCGCCCACAATCACGTGGGCAGATCCTTGCCCGCACCAAAAGGTAAATGCAATAGAGACGCCGTCAATGATGCTAGGCAACCCATTAACAACGGACATGCGCGCCGGCCAGATGTAAGACAAAAAGGACAATTTATTAAATAGCAGAAACGGCAGAACCGCTGCATATATAAAAGTGCATCAGTGCATTAAATATTATGCAACAAATACTAGTATGTCTTAAACATTTAAGATATATAAACTTTGTTAATTATACAAAAAAACTACTAATGCAAAGTGATCATGATTATGTGCAAATATAAGGTGCTAACAGTGCTAAAGTTCAATATATTAATGATTAAAGCTAATAATCAATATATAAACATTATTAGTTACAAAAAAAACTACTAATACGTAATAATCATGATTAGGTACAAATATAAAGTGCTAACATAACTAAAGTGCAATATATTAATAGTTAAAACTAATAAGTGCTTGAAGGTTCTGTAGTCCGTTAATCAGATGGTCATGGTAGTCACACAAAATCCTCTTCATGCTACATATAGCCTAAATTTTCACCAAAAAGGCAGCCATCAAGGTGAAATCCTACCAATTGATGAACTAGAAGATAAAAAAAGTAATTAATATAAAGATCTAAAAACAGCATATAAAGAAACAAAGATAAAAAAAACCCTGACGAGGCCAATTAAAATTTAATGACAGGGAGCTCAGAGGAAAGGGGCATTGCTTTTCATTTCATTTAAGCCATATGGATGTATTGTGCGTAATTCCCAAATCCATCGGGCTTCTTTCTGAGCTAAAAGACGCCCAACACTACTGCTCCGAAGATCCATGTGAACACAATCAATAACCTTTACCTGGACGTCAGTAGGGTCACATGCATGATGTTGTTTAAAATGCCTCGGTATGCTTTTCAAGATCTCAATATTCTCTTCCTCTTTGGCCGCCAATATATCTATAGCATGTTCCCTAACTCTAACCTTCAGGGCTCTTGTTGTCAGCCCAATATAAATCTTAGTACAGGAACAGGACGCATAATAAGCCACAGCCGTGGTTGAACATGTAATAGTATGCGTTATTTTAAATATACGTCCATCTGTTGAGGTGAAATCCTTTGCCATCACAATATTGGGACCTGCCACACATTTTCCGCATGGCTTACAACCCCAAGCAGATTGTGATTTTGGTTGTCCAGTACGGAAAATGGGGGAAGGAGTTTAAGATGTATAGTAACTCCTAACCAACATATCTCCCAAATTTGGTGATCTTCTAGCTGTTAATGATGGCATAGGAGTTAAATATTGCCTGAGTATAGGGTCAGCCAAAAGTATAGGCCAATGTTTTCTCATAATTCCATACAGCTTGTTCCAATGAGAGTTATATGTGGTAACCAGTCTTACCTGGTTAGTTGGTTCTTTTCTGCCTGAAGAGTATAATAATTGATGCCGGTCCATATTCCTAGCCCTGTTGTATGCTTTTTTAACCCTGCTGTTCTGTTGGTCAAAAATGACCGACTTTGAACTTCAATATTCTTTAAAATATTCAAGATGCGGCTCTGAAACCCGTGGCCGACCGACCCATCCTCATTTAAGTCAATCAACCACAAGTTTCAGAACCGCATCTTGAACACCCCAAAAAATACCAAAGTTCAAAATAGGTCTCCCCAGACCGAACAGCACAGCAGGGTTAATGGATCTTTTGCTGTAACCTCTCTCCAAGGAGCGTGCTTTCATCTCCATTGCTCTAGCCTCAAAATCGGACATATTTGAACATATTCTTCTAATGCGTAAAAACTGTCCAGTAGGGACAGCATTAACTACATGTAGAGGATGCGAGGAACTGGCATGAAGAACTGAATTAACTGCCGTGTCCTTACGGAAAGCATTGGAAGACAGAAGACCATCAGGGCCCCTTCTGACCAAGACATCCAAAAATTCGACCTGATGATAACTAAAATTAAAGGATAAATGAATATTCAAATCATTCCTATTTTGAGATCCTGAAAAACAGAATTCAACTCATTAGGTGTCCCTCGCCAGATCAGGAAGATGTCGTCAATGTAGCGGGCCCAAAAACTCACCAGCTCCATCGACACACCCTGATCTGACAAGAACAGGTCTCTCTCCCACAGCCCCAGGAACAGATTAGCGTAGCAGGGCGCACAGGCCGCCCCCATTGCTGTCCCCTGGAGCTGTAGGAAGAAGGACCCGTTAAAAAGAAAAAAAATTTTAGTAAGTAAAAATTGTAACAAAACCAACAAAAATTCTGAATCATTAGATGAAAGGTCTGTAATGGTCACAAATTGAGAGACCACCCTCAAGCCATCCTGGTAGCGAATGTTCATATATAAAGACTCAACATCACACGTGGCGAGGATCATATCCTCGTCAATGTGAATGGAGTCAATCTTTTTTAAGAAATCAGCTGTATCCTAAGTGTCAGATGGGATCGTCTCCACCAGGGGCTTGAGGAACGAGTCAATATATCTACCGATACCCTCCGTAAGGCCACCAACCCCAGAAATAATGGGCCTACCTGGAGGAACCTGCAAATTCTTATGAATCTTGGGCAAAAGTTATAGTGTTGAGATTCGGGGATCCTTGACCATCAATATGTCACACACTTCGGTGGTAATGAGATGCCTTTCCTCCGCTTTCCACAGAATTTTCTGTAATTCCTCCTTGTAAGAAAATAAAGGATGATATGTTAATTTTTTGTAACACGACGTATTTCTCAGCAACCGGTATGCCTCAGCTTCATACAACTTAGCAGGCCATACAACAATATTTCCACCTTTATCGGCCGGCTTGATTACAATATCTTTCAAATTTTTAAGACATTTTATGCATTGGTGCTGTGAAGTAGTCAGGTTACTTTTATGGATATACGATGGTACTCTATCCAAATCATTGGCAACAAGTTGTACAAAAATTTTCACATTAGGGCATGCAGATAAGGGAAAATATATAATACATTGTTATAATATATATACATATATATGTATTTATATATATATATATATATATATATTTTAGGAAGGCAGGTTTTAAAATCTCAGATGGAAAGTATGTATCACTGACGCAAACCACCTCGGTGACACATACCTTCCATATAAACATAGTCTATAATCAATAGGCCTCCAACTTTAATCCTACTCGCAAGTTTACAATTTATAAGGAAATAGGGGGACAAAATGGGTAGAATGTGCTCGTCGCATATGGTCCAGCCATCATTATAAGAAATATGAGTTATGATATATACACACAGGAGATGTATACCAGTCCCCAACAATGTAGTATGTACGATGAAATACAATTTTCAGAATACTGTTGTGCAAGTTTTGACTACATTGAATATTTGCTGCTCAGCATACAGTATATGGCTATTTAATACCATTACTTAAATCACTTAAAATTACCCTAAAATGTTAAAAATAGCTCTGTATATATTTCCATCCAGTAGTTATACATCCAGTGCCAGTAGCCATGTTATAGATATAATACTTGTGTGCTGATATTTCATGTTTTTGTATTTATTCCTAGCACAATGCAGCCTTGAAATTTGTGTAATTCTATGTGTAGACACAGCCAGCTTTACAGACAGTAATAATACACAGACCACTGCCGGCAACGGGGCTTATACTCCTCCAGCAGTGCACAGCTAAATAAGAGCAGCCAGATTTTTAAATGATTTACTCTTTGCAATTTGCAGCATTCGCCATTACTGTGTCACCACCTGCAGACTTAGAAGTGCATGGTAAAATCTGCTTTGCAGGAGGCTGCCTGTAAGGGGGCTGTGGTTGCTACCACCTTCTGATCAGACAGGTCATAAAGTTATGAAAGCAGAAAGTTATATTTTGTCTCTAAGAGGTATACCTTGTAGTAACATGTTCCTGTCACGTTCCTGTATTATGTCTGATAATTGGATATGTAATGAGCAAGTCAAGCAAATTTTGATTTATACCATAAGTATTTTTGATATCAAAGATCTAATATGTTTTTCTTTTGTGTTTAATTGAGTCTTCCCATTCATTACTGTTTTTATTAGTAGATATGCACAGAGCATCTTTTAGAATCTGGAGTATCCACGTTATTCTTTCAAGCAAAAGACACTTTAGGAAAATGCAGACAGTGTTTTCCTTGAAATATCTTTTATGATGCCTTACAGGACACCTTGTGCTGCCAGCATTTTTTTTAGTTCCATATATACTAGTTAGGGTGATCAATGAGTAGAACAGGCTGCCACGAGAGGTGATGAGTTCTCCTTCAATGGAAGTCTTCAAACAGAGGCTGGACAGACATCTGTCTGAGGTGTTTCAGTGAATCCTCAGACCCAGGTCTTTTTCATTGACGGTTTTGCCCAGAGTTTGAGAATTAAGCACATAGTTGTACAAGCACATATATTCTAATGGTACAAATTCCCCCTGCCTGCTGTCTCATATCCTGAAATATATTCTAATGGTGCAAATTCCCTCTGCTTGCTGTCTCATCTCCTGCAATATATTCTAATGGTACAACTTCCCACCTCTGATTGCTGTCTCATCTCCGGCAATATATTTTAATGGTACAAATTCCCTCTGCTTGCTGTCTGCCATCTGCCGCTTTACCATCTAGAAACATCTTTTAATGTGCCTGCTTATTCATTGGTATAATTCATTTGGAGCATTGTACTTAATACTCACTGTTGCATATCCATGACTGCGATCAGTGTAGATGTTATCTGGTGGAAGGTGCTATAGCAAATAGATGTAGCCAGGCCCAATGTCTTTGATAATCTAAACACACCCTGGTGTGCGGGCCCCAGCTGCCAAATTATTCCCAACCAGTTCCCACAATCCATCTCTCCTGAGCCTGTGGTCTATAAATTTAGAAATATCCTTAGGGGTGAACAGATGTGGGGGTGCACGCGATCATCCCTGAAGCACAGCATCCCAAAGATAAGCATCAAGGTAAAGCAGTTTTTCCATGGCTGTTAGAGCAGGAGTCAGGTAACCCACACTCTGCTCTCCCTTCTATCCATGTGCTTTATTCCTATCTTCCTATGTTCCCTTGCCTTCCACATTCACAGCACCATCCCCCTCCATCCCGACTCATACATCAGCTCCTCTCTCCTTCCCTCTCCCATGTACAGCTCCCATGCACTTCTCACCTTTCTGAAAAACCTCAGCCCATCTTGCCCAAGCACACTGCACAAAAAACTTCTTACAATTCCAAAAACTACTTGCTCTTTATCTTCCTACTCCTATTGAATTCAGGGGACATCTTCCCCAACCCTGGTCCCCCATCCCCAAACCTCAACCCCTACCCTACCTCACATCGAAACCTTACTAACCTTACTAATGTTAGTTGCACTCCTTCATCTCCTTCTTTTAATTGTGCCCTTTGGAATCCATGGTCTGTATGTAACAAGCTTACTTTCCTACACAATTACTTTCTGAAAAACTCTCTTAATCTGTTGGCCCTCACGGAAACCTGGATTCAGGTTTCTGACACTGTCCTGCTGCCATTTCCCATGGTGGATTACAATTCTCACATTCCCTGAGACCCACAAACAGACATGGTGATGGAGTTGGCATACTTTTGTCCCCACAATGCACTCTCATTCCCTTCTTTTGAGGTCTACACCATCAGGCTCTTTTGTGCCCTCTCCCTCAGAGTAGCGATCATATAACGGCCCCCTGGCTTACCCACTTCCTGGACCATTTCTCTGCCTGGCTGCTGCACTTCATGTCCTCAGAACTACCAATCCTTATCCTGGGAGACTACAACATCCCCATTAACAGCCCCACTTCCACATTTGCATCCCAGCTTCTATCACTAACAACTTCTTTAGGCATCTAATAGCTCTCAACATCTGAAACACACAAAGACGGTAACACCCTTGACCTGGTCTTTGTCTGGCTCTCTTCAATCTCCTACTTAGATAACTCACCGATTCCCCTCTCTGACCACAACATTCTCTCCTTCACACTCACAATTCCTCGCCCACCCCAACACACTCCTATGTACCACACATTCAGAAATCTACATGCTATTAACCTTCATACACTTTCAGACTCCTTACACTCATCATTGTACCCAATCTCCTCTTTTTCCTGTCCTGATCTGGCTGTACATCACTAGAATGACACTCTTAGAAACACCCTTGATCAAGTAGCTCCCCTCACCCTCAGAAACTCCAAACACAGTGTAAAACAGCCCTGGCTCACATCGCAAACCCGATTTTCCCAGCAATGCTCTAGGTGTGCTGAACGCTTATTGAGGAAAATTAGCGCACCAGAAGACTTCATACACTTCAAAGTAATGTTAAGAACCTATAATTCTACTCTTCACCTCATCAAACAGACCTACTTAACCACTCTGATCTCCTCACTATCCAACAACCCCAAGAAACTTTTTGACAACTTTCACTCCCTCCTCAGGCCAAAGGCACAAGGCTCTATCACAGACATTTGTGCTGATGACCTGGCCTCCAACATTATAGAGAAAATAGATAACATCCTTCAGGAAATCCACTCCCAGACACAAAGTGCAGTGACTCCCATCCCTCCCTGCATTTCTCCTGGCTCACTCTCCACATTCTATCCCATCACAGAAGAAGAGCTCCTATCTTCTTCTTGTCTGACTACATGCACTACCGACCCCATTCCCTCTCATCTCCTCCAGTCTCTCTCTTTAGTTGTCACAACTCACCTAACTACAATCTTTAATCTCTCCCTCTCCTCTGGCATTTTCCCCTCCTCCTTCAAACACTCTATCATTATTTCATTACTAAAGAAACCCGCCCTTGACCTATCCTGCACAAATAACTACAGACCAGTCTCCAATCTCCCCTTCATCTCTAAACTCTTAGAGTGCCTGATCTACTCTCGCCTTACCCGTTACCTCTGCACTCATTCCCTCCTAGACCCTTCACAGCTGGTTTCCGCCCCCTACATTCAACAGAAACTGCACTCATCAAGGTGACCAACTTGAGGTCAAGGTGACCTTCTGACAGCAAAATGCAACGGTGATCACTATCTGCTCATTCTTCTCGACCTTTCTGCAGCTTTCGACACTGTTGACCACCCTCTCCTACTCTCTAGGCTCCAGTCAATAGGCATTAAGGACACTGCTCTCTCCTGGATCTATTCCTATCTTTCTGACCGCTCCTTCAGTGTTCTGTTCGCTGGCTCCACTTCATCTCCTCTTCCTCTCACTGTCATGGCACCTCAGGGCATAGTCCTTGGCCCCCTTCTCCCTCTACACAGCCCCAATTGGACAGACCATCAGCAAATTTGGCTTTCAATACCATCTTTATGCCGATGACACACAACTATACACGTCATCCCCTGACCTCACCCTCGCTGTACTGCAGAACGCCAGTGACTGTCTCTCCGCAGTATCAACATCATGTCCGTTCTCTACCTGAAACTCAACCTCTCCAAAACTGAACTTCTTCTGCTTCAGCCATTTACTATCCTCCCTAAATCTGACATTTCCCTCTCCGTGGGTGGCAACATAAAAACACCCCGGCAGCAGGTGCGCTGTCTGGGTGTTATGTTTGACTTTGATCTCTCCTTCACATCCCATATACAATCTCTTGCCTGCTCCTGCCACTTACACCTAAAGAATCCGCCCTTTTCTCACCATGGAAACAACAAAACCCTCACTGTCACCTTGATCCACTTCCGACTGGATTACTGTAATGCTCTATTAATTGGCATCCCCCTTACTCGACTTTCCCCTCTCCAGTCTATCCTTAATGCAGCAGCCAGGGTTGTCCATCTAGCTAATCGGTATTCAGACTTGTCAGCTCTTCGCCAGTCGTTACACTGGCTGCCCATTCATTATAGAATCCAATTCAAAGTACTTGTACTCACCCACAAAGCTCTCCACAGTGTGGCACCCCCTTACATCTCCTCCCTCATTTCGGTCTATCAGCCTAACCGACCACTGCACTCTGCATACGACTTTCAACTAACCTCTGCACTAATCCGCACCTCCCACTCCCGACTCCAAGACTTCTCCCGTGCTGCACCAATCCTCTGGAATGCTCTACCCCAAGATATTAGGATCATCCACAATTTGCACAGTTTTATGCGCTCCCTCAAAACACATTTGTTCAGAGTGGCCTATCACATTCACTAATCAAAGTCATTTTATGTTTGTGTGTGTGTATGTAGCCCATTCACTACTTCCATCTATCCCCCATCCCCTGAAGATGGCTGGACCATCATTGTAAATACATCATTGTAAATACACACCTGTACTTTGTATCTCCCCCACCTCATTGTAGATTGTCAGCTCTCATGAGCAGGGTCGTCTTATTTTGCTTTTATTATTGCATTGTTAACGTTGCTACTTATGACTTTTGTGTTTGAAACTGTTAAACTATAAAGCATTGCGTAATATGTTGGCGCTATGTAAATAAAGATTATTGTTATTATTATTAGCCGAACCAGTCAAAATCGTCTCGTTTGGCCGATCTTAGTCTAATGTATACGAGGGGAGGCTGAAGGCTGTGGGCACACATAGCATTTTTTTAGGTTTTTTTTTTGTGAGAGTTTTGGCACAAAACCTAAAGGGTTTCTTGATGCCAGCAAAAGGATTGAGAATCCAGAAGTGTCATGAACACGTGGCAAATTTTTGGCTTTCAAATTTGCAACAGATTTATAGCTGCATCATTTCAATTTTACAGGGGTTTTGCTGCATATTTCACTCATACTAAGGAGTGTGGTAAAATAAGTACAAAAAACGCATGCAAAAAATGTGTAAAAAAAAATCTGGGGTAGTGGGACACAGAGCCATAGACCCTCAAGATGGCACATTTAATATAAGTAATTTACAGTTACCTTGTGTTTTATATTCTATGTATGCCACTTTGAGGTAGGTTAACCATATGGGTAGGGAAAAATATACCCCTTAATATTGCGCAGCACTGGCACTTTAGGATATACTGTAACACCCTTGGCTTTTCCTACATGTTGATCTCCATACTATTTCTTCTGGTTCTCACGGTATTTTCTGTGTCCTTGTGGAGGTTTTTCCCTGTTATTTTATATTTATAATTTAATTTTATGTATTAATGTAGTGAAATTTTTATTTTTTTCTTTTATTTACTACTAGCTGAAGAGCCCGGCGTTGCCTGGGCATAGTAAATATCTGTGGTTAGTTATAGCACCTCACTTCTCTTATTTTCCCATCACGCCTCTCATTTTCCCCCTCACATCTCTCATTTTCTCCCTTACACCTCTCATTTTCCCCCTCACTCCTCTTATTTTCCCCCTCATTCCTCTCATTCCCCCCTAACACTTGACATTTCAACCTCACATCTATCATTTTCCGATCACTCCACTATTTTCCCTCACTCCTCTCATTTTGCAGTCACACCTTTTCATTTTCACCTCACACCACTCATTTTCACATCACACCTCTCATTTTCCCCTCAGTATATACATGTTTGTCATCTCCCTTATATATAGTATACACCTGTATGTCATCTACTGCATATAGTATGTACCTGTATGTCATCTCCCCTGTAAATAGTATATATCTGCTGTATGTCATCTCCTCCTTTATATTGTATATACCTGTGTCATCTTCTCTCATGTACAGCACCATGGAATCAATGGTGCTATATAAATAAATAATAATAATAATAATCTTCTCCTGTATATAGTATATACCTGTATGTCATCTCTTCTGTATATACTATATACCTGTATGTCATCTCCTCCTATATATAGTATATACCTGTATGTCATCCCTTGTATATAGTATATACCTGTATGTCATCTCCCCTGTATATAGTATATACCTGCTGTATGTCATCTCCTCCTCTATATACCTATGTGTCATCTCCTCGTTTATATAGTATATACCTGTATGCCATCTCCTCCTGTATATAGTATATACCTGTAAGTCATCTCTTCCTGTATATAGTATATACCTGTGTCATCTGCTCCTGTATATAGTATATACCTGTGTGTCATCTCCTCCTGTATATAGTATGTACCTGTATGTCATCTTCTCCTGTATATAGTATATACCTGTGTGTCATATCCTCCTGTATATAGTATATACCTGTGTGTCATCTGCTCCTGTATATAGTATATATCTGTGTGTCATCTCCTCCTGTATATAGTATATACATGTGTCATCTCCCCTGTATATAGTATAGTATGGGGGTGGGGTTAGAACAGTTAATAATTTAAGAAAGAATAGAGGTACAGAGAGGAACATCAAGTGCATGTATACTAATGCCAGAAGCCTTGCAAACAAAATGGACGAATTAGAACTAATGTTGTTGGAGCATAATTATGACATGGTGGGGATATCTGAAACATGGCTGGATGAGAGCTATGACGGGGCTGTTAACTTGCAGGGCTATAGCCTGTTCAGAAATGACCGTACAGATAAGCAAGGGGGTGGGGTGTGTCTTTATGCAAAATCGTCCTTAAAACCCATCCTGCGTGATAATGTAGGTGAATTTAATGAAAATGTAGAATCCCTGTGGGTGGAGATAAGGGGAGGGGGAAAAAAATATAAATTACTGATAGGGGTTTGTTATAAATCTCCAAAAATAATGGAAGCAATGGAGAATATCCTTGTAAAGCAAATAGATGAAGCTGCGCCTCAAGGAGAAGTCATTATTATGGGGGACTTCAACTACCCTGAAATAGATTGGGGATCAGAAACCTGCAGTTCCAGCAAAGGTAATCGGTTTTTGACAAGTATGAGAGACAGTTACCATTCACAACTGGTCCAGGACTCAACAAGAAGGGGGGCACTGCTAGACCTAATATTAACCAACAGGCCAGACCGCATATCAAATATAAGGGTTGGGGGTCACTTGGGGAATAGTGATCACAAAATAATAAGTTTTCATGTATCCTTTAAAAAGATGTGTAATAGAGGGGTTACAAGGACACTAAACTTCAGGAGGGCAAATTTCCAAAGGGTGAGAGAGGACCGTGGTGCAATTAACTGGGATGATATCCTGAGACACAAAAATACACAAAGAAAATGGGAGACGTTTATTAGCATCCTGGATAGGACCTGTGCACAGTATATACCGTATGGGAATAAACATACTAGAAATAGGAGGAAACCAATATGGCTAAATAGAACTGTAAGGGGCGCAATAAGTAACAAAAAGAAAGCATTTAGAGAATTAAAGGAAGTAGGTAGTGAGGAGGCATTAAATAAATACAAAAAATTAAATAAATTCTGTAAAAAGCAAATCAAGGCAGCAAAGATTGAGACAGAGAGAGTCATTGCCAGAGAGAGTAAAAATAATCCCAAAATATTCTTTAACTACATAAATAGTAAGAAACTAAAAAATGATCGTGTTGGCCCCCTTAAAAATAGTCTGGGTGAAATGGTGGATGAGGATGAGGATAAAGCCAATGTGCTAAATGAATTTTTTTCATCAGTATTTACAAAAGAAAATCCCATGGCACACAAAATGACTAGTGATAAAATTTCCCAATTAAATGTCACCTGCTTAACCCAGCAGGAAGTGCGGCGGCGTCTAAAAATCACTAAAATTGACAAATCTCCAGGCCCAGATGGGATACACCCTCGAGTACTGCAGGAATTAAGTATAGTCATTGATAGACCATTATTTTTAATCTTTAACCCCTTTCTGACATGGGATGTACTATCCCGTCGAGGTGGGCTGGGCCCCTATGACCATGGACGGGATAGTACGTCCAGTGCGATCGGCGGCGCTCTCGGGGGGAGCGCCGCCGATCGCGGCCGGGTGTCAGCTGTTTATCGCAGCTCACATCCGGCACTATGTGCCAGGAGCGGTCACGGACCGCCCCCGGCACATTAACCCCTGGCACACCACGATCAAAGATGATCGCGATGTGCCGGCGGTGCAGGGAAGCATCGCGCAGGGAGGGGGCTCCCTGCGGGCTTCCCTGAGCCCCCCGCAGCAACGCGATGTGATCGTGTTGCTGCGAGGGTCTCCTCACCTCCCTCCCTGCTCGAGCCCCGGATCCAAGATGGCCGCGGATCCGGGTCCTGCAGGGAGGGAGGTGGCTTCACAGAGCCTGCTCAGAGCAGGCACTGTGAAGCAGCCTGCACTGCTATCAGATCGGTGATCTGACAGAGTGCTGTGCGCACTGTCAGATCACCGATCTGTGATGTCCCCCCATGGGACAAAGTAAAAAAGTAAAAAAAAAATTTTGAAATGTGTAAAAAAAATACAAAAAAATATTCCAAAATAATGAAAAAATATATATATTATTCCCATAAATACATTTCTTTATCTAAATAAAAAAAAAAACAAACAATAAAAGAACATATATTTAGTATCGCCGTGTCCGTAACAGCCCGACCTATAAAACTGGCCCACTAGTTAACCCCTTCAGTAAACACCGTAAGAAAAAAAAAAAAAACGAGGCAAAAAACAACGCTTTATTATCATACCGCCGAACAAAAAGTGGAATAACACGCGATCAAAAAGACAGATATAAATAACCATGGTACCGCTGAAAACGTCATCTTGTCCCACAAAAAACGAGCTGCCATACAGCATCATCAGCAAAAAAATAGAAAAGTTATAGTCCTGAGAATAAAGCGATGCAAAAATAATTATTTTTTCTATAAAATAGTTTTTATCGTATAAAAGCGCCAAACATAAAAAAATGATATAAATGAGGTGTCGCTGTAATCGTACTGACCCGAAGAATAAAACTGATTTATCAATTCTACCAAACGCGGAACGGTATAAACGCCTCCCCCAAAAGAAATTCATGAATAGCTGGTTTTTGGTCATTCTGCCTCACAAAAATCGGAATAAAAAGCGATCAAAAAATGTCACGTGCCCAAAAATGTTACCAATAAAAACGTCAACTCGTCCCGCAAAAAACAAGACCTCACATGACTCTGTGGACCAAAATATGGAAAAATTATAGCTCTCAAAATGTGGTAACGCAAAAAATATTTTTTTGCAATAAAAAGCGTCTTTCAGTGTGTGACGGCTGCCAATCATAAAAATCCGCTAAAAATCCCGCTATAAAAGTAAATCAAACCCCCCTTCATCACCCCCTTAGTTAGGGAAAAATAAAAAAAATGTATTTATTTCCATTTTCCCATTAGGGCTACGGTTAGGTTTAGGGTTGGGGCTAGGGTTAGGCTAGGGTTAGGGCTAGGGCTAGGGTTAGGGCTAGGGTTAGGGCTAGGGTTAGGGCTAGGGTTAGGGTTAGGGCTAGGGTTAGGGCTAGGGTTAGGGTTAGGGCTAGGGTTAGGGCTAGGGTTAGGGCTACAGTTTGGGTTGGGGCTAAATTTAGGGTTCGGGTTGGGGCTAAAGTTACAGTTAGGGTTTAGATTACATTTACAGTTGGGAATAGCGTTGGGATTAGGGTTAGGGGTGTGTCAGGGTTAGAGGTGTGGTTAGGGTTACTGTTGGGATTAGGGTTAGGGGTGTGTTTGGATTAGGGTTTCAGTTATAATTGGGGGGTTTCCACTGTTTAGGCACATCAGGGGCTCTCCAAACGCGACATGGCGTCCGATCTCAATTCCAGCCAATTCTGCGTTGAAAAAGTAAAACAGTGCTTCTTCCCTTCCGAGCTCTCCCGTGTGCCCAAACAGGGGTTACCCCAACATATGGGGTATCAGCGTACTCAGGACAAATAGGACAACAACTTTTGGGGTCCAATTTCTCCTGTTACCCTTGGGAAAATACAAAACTGGGGGCTAAAAAATAATTTTTGTGGGAAAAAAAAAGATTTTTTAATTTTCACGGCTCTGCGTTATAAACTGTAGTGAAACACTTGGGGGTTCAAAGTTCTCACAACACATCTAGATTAGTTCCCTGGGGGGTCTAGTTTCCAATATGGGGTCACTTGTGGGGGGTTTCTACTGTTTAGGTACATTAGGGGTTCTGCAAACGCAATGTGACGCCTGCAGACCATTCCATCTAAGTCTGCATTCCAAATGGCGCTCCTTCCCTTCCAAGCTCTGCCATGCGCTCAAACGGTGGTTCCCCCCAACATACGGGGTATCAGCATACTCAGGACAAATTGGACAACAACTTTTGGGGTCGAATTTCTCCTCTTACCCACGGGAAAATACAAAACTGGGGGCTAAAAAATAATTTTGGGGGGAAAGATTTTTTTTTTTTAATTTTCACGGCTCTGCGTTACAAACTGTAGTGAAACACTTGGGGGTTCAAAGCTATCACAAAACATCTAGATGAGTTCCTTAGGGTGTCTAGTTTCCAAAATGGTGTCACTTGTGGGAGGTTTCTACTGTTTAGGTACATTAGGGGCTCTGCAAATGCAATGTGACGCCTGCAGACCATTCCATCTAAGTCCTCATTCCAAATGGAGCTCCTTCCCTTCCGAGCCCTCCCATGCGCCCAAACAGTGGTTCCCGCCCACATATGGGGTATCAGCGCACTCAGGACAAATTGGACAACAAATTGTGGGGTCCAATTTCTCCTGTTACCCTCGGGAAAATACAAAACTGGGGGCTAAAAAATAATTTTTGTGGGAAAAAATTTTTGTTTTATTTTTACGGCTCTCCATTATAAACTTCTGTGAAGCCCTTGGTGGGTCAAAGCGCTCAGCACACATCTAGATAAGTTCCTAAGGGGGTCTACTTTCCAAAATGGTCATTTGTGGGGGGTTTCTACTGTTTAGGTACATTAGGGGCTCTGCAAACGCAATGTGACACCTGCAGACCATTCCATCTAAGTCTGCATTCAAATGGCACTCCTTCCTTTCCGAGCCCTCCCATGTGCCCAAACAGTGGTTCCCCCCACATATGGTGTATCATCGCACTCAGGACAAATTGGGCAACAAATTTTGGGGTCCAATTTCTCCTGTTACCCTCGGGAAAATACAAAACTGGGGGCTAAAAAAATAATTTTTGTGGGAAAAAAATTATGTTTTACTTTTACGGCTCTGCATTATAAACTTCTGTGAAGCACTTGGTGGGTCAAAGTGCTCACCACACCTCTAGATAAGTTCCTTAGGGGGTCTACTTTCCAAAATGGTGTCACTTGTGGGGGGTTTCAATGTTTAGGCACATCAGTGGCTCTTCAAACGCAACATGGCGTCCCATCTCAATTCCTGTCAATTTTGCATTGAAAAGTCAATCGGCGCTCCTTCCCTTCCGAGCTATCCCATCTGCCCAAACAGTGGTTTACCCCCACATATGGGCTATCAGCGTACTCAGGACAAATTGTACAACAACTTTCGGGGTCCAATTTCTTCTCTTACCCTTGGGAAAATAAAAAAATTGGTGGCGAAAAGATAATTTTTGTGAAAAAATATGATTTTTTATTTTTACGGTTCTACATTATAAACTTCTGTGAAGCACTTGGTGGGTCAAAGTGCTCACCACACCTCTAGATAAGTTCCTTAGGGGGTCTACTTTCCAAAACGGTGTCACTTGTGGGGGGTTTCAATGTTTAGGCACATCAGTGGCTCTTCAAACGCAACATGGCGTCCCATCTCAATTCCTGTCAATTTTGCATTGAAAAGTCAATCGGCGCTCCTTCCCTTCCGAGCTCTCCCATCCGCCCAAACAGTGGTTTACCCCCAGATATGGGGTATCAGCGTACTCAGGACAAATTGTACAACAACGTTTGGGGTCCAATTTCTTCTCTTACTCTTGAAAAAATAAAAAATTGGTGGCGAAAAGATAATTTTTGTGAAAAAATATGATTTTTTATTTTTACGGTTCTACATTATAAACTTCTGTGAAGCACTTGGTGGGTCAAAGTGCTCACCACACCTCTAGATAAGTTCCTTAGGGGGTCTACTTTCCAAAATGGTGTCACTTGTGGGGGGTTTCAATGTTTAGGCACATCAGGGGCTCTCCAAACGAAACATGGCGTCCCATCTCAATTCCAGTCAATTTTGCATTGAAAAGTCAAATGGCGCTCCTTCGCTTCCGAGATCTGCCATGCACCCAAACAGTGGTTTACCCACACATGTGGGGTATTGGCGTACTCAGGACAAATTGTACAACAATGTTTGCGGTCCATTTTCTCCTGTTACCCTTGGTAAAATAAAACAAATTGGAGCTGAATAAAATTTTTTGTGAAAAAAAGTTAAATGTTAATTTTTATTTAAACATTCAAAAAATTCCTGTGAAGCACCAGAAGGGTTAATAAACTTCTTGAATATGGTTTTGAGCACCTTGAGGGGTCTAGTTTTTAGAATGGTGTCACACTTGGGTATTTTCTATCATATAGACCCTTCAAAATGACTTAAAATGAGATGTGGTCCCTAAAAAAAAATGGTGTTGTAGAAATGAGAAATTGCTGGTCAACTTTTAACCCTTATAACTCCCTAACAAAAAAAAATTTTGGTTCCAAAATTGTGCTGATGTAAAGTAGACATGTGGGAAATGTTACTTATTAAGTATTTTGTGTGACATATCTCTGTGATTTAATTGCATAAAAATTCAAAGTTGGAAAATTGCGAAATTTTCATAATTTTCGCCAAATTTCCGTGTTTTTCACAAATAAACGCAGGTACTATCAAAGAATTTTTACCATTGTCATGAAGTACAATATGTCACGAGAAAAGAATGTCAGAATCACTGGGATCCGTTGAAACGTTCCAGAGTTATAACCTCATAAAGGGACAGTGGTCAGAATTGTAAAAATTGGCCCGGTCATTAACGTGCAAACCACCCTTGGGGGTAAAGGGGTTAAAGACTCCATAATAACAGGGTCTGTACCACAGGACTGGCGTATAGCAAATGTGGTGCCAATATTCAAAAAGGGGACAAAAACTGAACTCGGAAATTATAAGCCAGTAAGCTTAACCTCTACTGTGGGTAAAATCCTAGAGGGCATTCTAAGGGATGCTATACTGGAGTATCTGAAGAGAAATAACCTCATGACCCAGTATCAGCACGGGTTTACTAGGGACCGTTCATGTCAGACTAATTTGATCAGTTTCTATGAAGAGGTAAGTTCCGGACTGGACCAAGGGAGCCCAGTGGATGTAGTGTATATGGACTTTTCTAAAGCTTTTGATACGGTGCCACACAAAAGGTTGATACATAAAATGAGAATAATGGGGATAGGGGAAAATATGTGTAAGTGGGTTGAGAGCTGGCTCAGAGATAGGAAACAAAGGGTGGTTATTAATGGAGCACACTCGGACTGGGCAGTGGTTAGCAGTGGGGTACCACAGGGGTCAGTATTGGGCCCTCTTCTTTTAAAAATATTTATTAATTACCTTGTAGGGGGCATTCAGAGTAGAATTTCAATATTTGCAGATGACACTAAACTCTGCAGGGTAATCAATACAGGGGAGGACAATTTTATATTACAGGGTGATTTATGTAAACTAGAAGCTTGGGCTGATAAATGGCAAATGAGCTTTAATGGGGATAAATGTAAGGTTATGCACTTGGGTAGAAGTAATAAGATGTATAATTATGTGCTTAATTCTAAAACTCTGGGCAAAACCGTCAATGAAAAAGACCTGGGTGTATGGGTGGATAACAAACTCATATTCAGTGGCCAGTGTCAGGCAGCTGCTACAAAGGCAAATAAAATAATGGGATGCATTAAAAGAGGCATAGATGCTCATGAGGAGAACATAATTTTACCTCTATACAAGTCACTAGTTCGACCACACTTAGAATACTGTGCACAGTTCTGGTCTTTGGTGTATAAGAAAGACATAGCTGAACTGGAGCGGGTGCAGAGAAGAGCGACCAAGGTTATTAGAGGACTGGGGGGTCTGCAATACCAAGATAGGTTATTATACTTGGGGCTATTTAGTTTGGAAAAAATGAAGACTAAGGGGTGATCTTATTTTAATGTATAAATATATGAGGGGACAGTACAAAGATCTTTCTGATGATCTTTTCAATCATAGACTTGAAACAGGGACAAGGGGGCATCCTCTACGTCTGGAGGAAAAAAGGTTTAAGCATAATAACAGGCGCGGATTTTTTACTGTAAGAGCAGTGAGACTATGGAACTCTCTGCCGTATGATGTTGTAATGAGTGATTCATTACTTAAATTTAAGAGGGGACTGGATACATTTCTGGAAAAGTATAATGTTATAGGGTATATACACTAGATTCCTTGATAGGGCGTTCATCCAGGGAACTAGTCTGATTGCCATATGTGGAGTCGAGAAGGAATTTTTTTCCCCAAAGTGGAGCTTACTCTTTGCCACATGGTTTTTTTTGCCTTCCTCTGGATCAACATGTTAGGGCATGTTAGGTTAGGCTATGGGTTGAACTAGATGGCCTTATAGTCTTCCTTCAACCTTAATAACTATGTAACTATGTAACTATATATGCCTGTGTGTCATCTCTTCCTGTATATAGTATATGCCTGTGTGTCATCTCCTCCTGTATATAGTATATATCTGTGTGTCATCTCCTCCTGTATATAGTATGTACCTGTATGACATCTCCTCTGTATATAGTATATACCTGTGTGTCATCTCCTCCTGTATATAGTATATACCTGTATGTCATCTCCTGTATATAGTATATACCTGTATGTCATCTCCCCTGTATATAGTATATACCTGCTGTATGACATCTCCTCCTCTATATACCTATGTGTCATCTACTCATTTATATAGTATATACGTGTGTCATCTCCTCCTGTATATAGTATATACCTGTGTCATCTGCTCCTGTATATAGTATATACCTGTGTGTCATCTCCTCCTGTATATAGTATGTACCTGTATGTCATCTGTTATGAAAGGCAATTCAGAATCACAATGGACATGGAGGTCAGAGCACATACAGTGATCTGACAATAACCCAAAATAATAGAACGAGCTCTGAGACGTGGGAACTCTGCAGACCGCAATCCCTAATCCTATCAAACCACACTAAAGGTAGCCGTGGAGCGCTCCTGACCAGAACCTAGGCGCCTCGTCACAGCCTGAGAAACTAGCTAGTCCTGAAGATAGAAAAATAAGCCTACCTTGCCTCAGAGAAATTCCGCAAAGGAAAAGGCAGCCCCCCACATATAATGACTGTGAGTAAGAAGAAAACACAAACATAGAGATGAAACAGATTTAGCAAAGAGAGGCCCGACTAGCTGAACAGAACGAGGATAGGGAAGATAACTTTGCGGTCAGCACAAAAACCTATAAATAACCACGCAGAGCGAACAAAAAGACCCTCCGCACCGACTAACGGTACGGAGGTGGTCCCTCTGCGTCTCAGAGCTTCCAGCAGGCGAGAAAAACCAATAAAGCAAGCTGGACTGAAAAATAGCAACAAAATAACATAAGCAAAACTTAGCTTTGCAGAGCAGCAGGCCACAGGAATGATCCAGGGAAAAAACAAGTCCTACACTGGAACATTGACAGGAAGCATGGATCAAAGCATCAGGTGGAGTTAAGTAGAGAAGAAGCTAACGAGCTCACCAGATCACCTGAGGGAGGAAACTCATAAGCTGCAGTACCACTTTCCTCCACAAACGGAAGATCCCAGAGAGAATCAGCCGAAGTACCACTTGTGACCACAGGAGTGAACTCTGCCACAGAATTCACAACAGTACCCCCCCTTGAGGAGGGGTCACCGAACCCTCACCAGAGCCCCCAGGCCGACCAGGATGAGCCACATGAAAGGCACGAACAAGATCGGGAGCATGGACATCAGAGGCAAAAACCCAGGAATTATCTTCCTGAGCATAACCCTTCCAGTTAACCAGATACTGGAGTTTCCGTCTTGAAACACGAGAATCCAAAATCTTCTCCACAATATACTCCAATTCCCCCTCCACCAAAACCGGGGCAGGAGGCTCAACAGATGGAACCATAGGTGCCACGTATCTCCGCAACAATGACCTATGGAATACGTTATGTATGGAAAAAGAATCTGGAAGGGTCAGACGAAAAGACACAGGATTAAGAACCTCAGAAATCCTATACGGACCAATAAAACGAGGTTTAAACTTAGGAGAGGAAACCTTCATAGGAATATGACGAGAAGATAACCAAACCAGATCCCCAACACGAAGTCGGGGACCCACACGGCGTCTGCGATTAGCGAAAAGTTGAGCCTTCTCCTGGGACAAGGTCAAATTGTCCACTACCTGAGTCCAAATCTGCTGCAACCTGTCCACCACAGTATCCACACCAGGACAGTCCGAAGACTCAACCTGTCCAGAAGAGAAACGAGGATGGAACCCAGAATTGCAGAAAAACGGTGAAACCAAGGTAGCTGAGCTGGCCCGATTATTAAGGGCGAACTCAGCCAAAGGCAAAAAGGACACCCAGTCATCCTGATCAGCAGAAACAAAGCACCTCAGATATGTTTCCAAGGTCTGATTGGTTCGCTCGGTCTGGCCATTAGTCTGAGGATGGAAAGCCGAGGAAAAAGACAAGTCAATGCCCATCCTACCACAAAAGGCTCGCCAAAACCTCGAAACAAACTGGGAACCTCTGTCAGAAACAATATTCTCTGGAATGCCATGCAAACGAACCACATGCTGGAAGAACAAAGGCAACAAATCAGAGGAGGAAGGCAATTTAGACAAGGGTACCAGATGGACCATCTTAGAAAAGCGATCACAGACCACCCAAATGACTGACATCTTTTGAGAAACGGGAAGGTCAGAAATAAAATCCATAGAGATATGTGTCCAAGGCCTCTTCTGGACCGGCAAGGGCAAAAGCAACCCACTGGCACGAGAACAGCAGGGCTTAGCCCGAGCACAAATCCCACAGGACTGCACAAAAGTACGCACATCCCGCGACAGAGAGGGCCACCAAAAGGATCTAGCCACTAACTCTCTGGTACCAAAGATTCCAGGATGACCAGCCAACACCGAACAATGAAGTTCAGAGATAACTCTATTCGTCCACCTATCAGGGACAAACAGTTTCTCCGCTGGGCAACGATCAGGTTTATTAGCCTAAAATTTTTGCAGCACCCGCCGCAAATCAGGGGAGATGGCAGACACAATTACTCCCTCTTTGAGGATACCCGCCGGCTCAGACAAACCCGGAGAGTCGGGTACAAAACTCCTAGACAGAGCATCCGCCTTCACATTTTTAGAGCCCGGAAGGTACGAAATCACAAAGTCAAAACGGGCAAAAAACAACGACCAACGAGCTTGTCTAGGATTCAAGCGCTTGGCAGACTCGAGATAAGTCAAGTTCTTATGATCAGTCAATACCACCACGCGATGCTTAGCTCCTTCAAGCCAATGACGCCACTCCTCGAATGCCCACTTCATGGCCAGCAACTCTCGGTTGCCCACATCATAATTTCGCTCAGCAGGCGAAAACTTCCTGGAAAAGAAAGCGCATGGTTTCATCACTGAGCAACCAGAACCTCTCTGTGACAAAACAGCCCCTGCTCCAATCTCAGAAGCATCAACCTCGACCTGGAACGGAAGAGAAACATCTGGTTGACACAACACAGGGGCAGAAGAAAAACGACGCTTCAACTCTTGAAAAGCTTCCACAGCAGCAAAAGACCAATTGACCACATCAGCACCCTTCTTGGTCAAATCGGTCAATGGTTTAGCAATACTAGAAAAATTGCAGATGAAGCGACGATAAAAATTAGCAAAGCCCAGGAACTTTTGCAGACTTTTCAGAGATGTCTGCTGAGTCCAATCATGGATGGCTTGGACCTTAACAGGATCCATCTCGATAGTAGAAGGGGAAAAGATGAACCCCAAAAATGAAACCTTCTGCACACCAAAGAGACACTTTGATCCCTTCACAAACAAAGAATTAGCACGCAGGACCTGAAAAACCGTTCTGACCTGCTTCACATGAGACTCCCAATCATCCGAGAAGATCAAAATGTCATCCAAGTACACAATCAGGAATTTATCCAGGTACTCTCGGAAGATGTCATGCATAAAGGACTGAAACACTGATGGAGCATTGGCAAGTCCGAACGGCATCACGAGATACTCAAAATGACCCTCGGGCGTATTAAATGCAGTTTTCCATTCATCGCCTTGCTTAATTCGCACCAGATTATACGCACCACGAAGATCTATCTTTGTGAACCAACTAGCCCCCTTAATCCGAGCAAACAGATCAGATAACAATGGCAAGGGGTACTGAAATTTAACCGTGATCTTATTAAGAAGGCGGTAATCTATACAAGGTCTCAGCGAACCATCCTTCTTGGCTACAAAAAAGAACCCTGCTCCTAATGGCGACGATGACGGGCGAATATGCCCCTTCTCCAGGGATTCCTTCACATAACTGCGCATAGCGGTGTGCTCAGGCACGGACAAATTAAACAATCGACCTTTTGGGAATTTACTACCAGGAATCAAATTGATAGCACAATCACAATCCCTATGCGGAGGTAGGGTATTAGACTTGGGCTCATCAAATACATCCCGGTAATCAGACAAGAACTCTGGAACCTCAGAAGGGGTGGATGACGAAATTGACAGAAATGGAACATCACCATGTACCCCCTGACAACCCCAGCTGGACACCGACATGGATTTCCAATCTAATACTGGATTATGGGCTTGTAGCCATGGCAACCCCAACACGACTACATCATGCAGATTATGCAACACCAGAAAGCGAATAACCTCCTGATGTGCAGGAGCCATGCACATGGTCAGCTGGGTCCAGTATTGAGGCTTATTCTTGGCCAAAGGCGTAGCATCAATTCCTCTCAATGGAATAGGACACTGCAAGGGCTCCAAGAAAAACCCACAACGCTTAGCATATTCCAAGTCCATCAAATTCAGGGCAGCGCCTGAATCCACAAATGCCATGACAGAATACGATGACAAAGAGCAGATCAAGGTAACGGACAGAAGAAATTTTGACTGTACAGTACCAATGGTGGCAGACCTAGCGAACCGCTTAGTGCGCTTAGGACAATCAGAGATAGCATGAGTGGAATCACCACAGTAGAAACACAGACCATTCAGACGTCTATGTTCTTGCCGTTCAACTCTGGTCAAGGTCCTATCACACTGCATAGGCTCAGGTTTAAGCTCAGGTAATACCGCCAAATGGTGCACAGATTTACGCTCACGCAAGCGTCGACCGATCTGAATGGCCAAAGACATAGACTCATTCAAACCAGCAGGCATAGGAAATCCCACCATGACATCCTTAAGGGCTTCAGAGAGACCCTTTCTGAATATTGCTGCCAGCGCAGATTCATTCCATTGAGTGAGCACTGACCACTTTCTAAATTTCTGACAATATACCTCTATCTCATCCTGAGCCTGACAAAGAGCCAGCAAATTTTTTTCTGCCTGATCCACTGAATTAGGCTCATCGTACAGCAACCCAAGCGCCAGGAAAAACGCATCGATATTACTCAATGCAGGATCTCTCGGCGCAAGAGAAAACGCCCAGTCCTGAGGGTCGCCGTCGCAAAAAAGAAATGACGATCCTAACCTGTTGAATTGGATCACCAGAAGAGCGAGGTTTCAAAGCCAGAAATAGTTTACAATTATTTTTGAAACTCAGAAATTTAGTTCTATCTCCAAAAAACAAATCTGGAATAGGAATTCTCGGTTCTGGCAAAGAATTCTGAACCACAAAATCTTGAATATTTTGAACTCTTGCCGTGAGCTGATCCACACATGAAGACAGACCTTTAATGTCCATTGCTACACCTGTGTCCTGAACCACCCAAATGTCTAGGGGAAAAAAAAGACAAAACACAGTGCAAAGAAAAAAAAATGGTCTCAGAACTTCTTTTTTCCCTCTATTGAGAATCATTAGCACTTTTGGCTTCCTGTACTGTTATGAAAGGCAATTCAGAATCACAATGGACATGGAGGTCAGAGCACATACAGTGATCTGACAATAACCCAAAATAATAGAACGAGCTCTGAGACGTGGGAACTCTGCAGACCGCAATCCCTAATCCTATCAAACCACACTAAAGGTAGCCGTGGAGCGCTCCTGACCAGAACCTAGGCGCCTCGTCACAGCCTGAGAAACTAGCTAGTCCTGAAGATAGAAAAATAAGCCTACCTTGCCTCAGAGAAATTCCCCAAAGGAAAAGGCAGCCCCCCACATATAATGACTGTGAGTAAGAAGAAAACACAAACATAGAGATGAAACAGATTTAGCAAAGAGAGGCCCGACTAGCTGAACAGAACGAGGATAGGGAAGATAACTTTGCGGTCAGCACAAAAACCTATAAATAACCACGCAGAGGGGACAAAAAGACCCTCCGCACCGACTAACGGTACGGAGGTGGTCCCTCTGCGTCTCAGAGCTTCCAGCAGGCGAGAAAAACCAATAAAGCAAGCTGGACTGAAAAATAGCAACAAAATAACATAAGCAAAACTTAGCTTTGCAGAGCAGCAGGCCACAGGAATGATCCAGGGAAAAAACAAGTCCTACACTGGAACATTGACAGGAAGCATGGATCAAAGCATCAGGTGGAGTTAAGTAGAGAAGAAGCTAACGAGCTCACCAGATCACCTGAGGGAGGAAACTCATAAGCTGCAGTACCACTTTCCTCCACAAACGGAAGATCCCAGAGAGAATCAGCCGAAGTACCACTTGTGACCACAGGAGTGAACTCTGCCACAGAATTCACAACAGTACCCCCCCCTTGAGGAGGGGTCACCGAACCCTCACCAGAGCCCCCAGGCCGACCAGGATGAGCCACATGAAAGGCACGAACAAGATCGGGAGCATGGACATCAGAGGCAAAAACCCAGGAATTATCTTCCTGAGCATAACCCTTCCAGTTAACCAGATACTGGAGTTTCCGTCTTGAAACACGAGAATCCAAAATCTTCTCCACAATATACTCCAATTCCCCCTCCACCAAAACCGGGGCAGGAGGCTCAACAGATGGAACCATAGGTGCCACGTATCTCCGCAACAATGACCTATGGAATACGTTATGTATGGAAAAAGAATCTGGAAGGGTCAGACGAAAAGACACAGGATTAAGAACCTCAGAAATCCTATACGGACCAATAAAACGAGGTTTAAACTTAGGAGAGGAAACCTTCATAGGAATATGACGAGAAGATAACCAAACCAGATCCCCAACACGAAGTCGGGGACCCACACGGCGTCTGCGATTAGCGAAAAGTTGAGCCTTCTCCTGGGACAAGGTCAAATTGTCCACTACCTGAGTCCAAATCTGCTGCAACCTGTCCACCACAGTATCCACACCAGGACAGTCCGAAGACTCAACCTGTCCAGAAGAGAAACGAGGATGGAACCCAGAATTGCAGAAAAACGGTGAAACCAAGGTAGCTGAGCTGGCCCGATTATTAAGGGCGAACTCAGCCAAAGGCAAAAAGGACACCCAGTCATCCTGATCAGCAGAAACAAAGCACCTCAGATATGTTTCCAAGGTCTGATTGGTTCGCTCGGTCTGGCCATTAGTCTGAGGATGGAAAGCCGAGGAAAAAGACAAGTCAATGCCCATCCTACCACAAAAGGCTCGCCAAAACCTCGAAACAAACTGGGAACCTCTGTCAGAAACAATATTCTCTGGAATGCCATGCAAACGAACCACATGCTGGAAGAACAAAGGCACCAAATCAGAGGAGGAAGGCAATTTAGACAAGGGTACCAGATGGACCATCTTAGAAAAGCGATCACAGACCACCCAAATGACTGACATCTTTTGAGAAACGGGAAGGTCAGAAATAAAATCCATAGAGATATGTGTCCAAGGCCTCTTCTGGACCGGCAAGGGCAAAAGCAACCCACTGGCACGAGAACAGCAGGGCTTAGCCCGAGCACAAATCCCACAGGACTGCACAAAAGTACGCACATCCCGCGACAGAGAGGGCCACCAAAAGGATCTAGCCACTAACTCTCTGGTACCAAAGATTCCAGGATGACCAGCCAACACCGAACAATGAAGTTCAGAGATAACTCTATTCGTCCACCTATCAGGGACAAACAGTTTCTCCGCTGGGCAACGATCAGGTTTATTAGCCTAAAATTTTTGCAGCACCCGCCGCAAATCAGGGGAGATGGCAGACACAATTACTCCCTCTTTGAGGATACCCGCCGGCTCAGACAAACCCGGAGAGTCGGGTACAAAACTCCTAGACAGAGCATCCGCCTTCACATTTTTAGAGCCCGGAAGGTACGAAATCACAAAGTCAAAACGGGCAAAAAACAATGACCAACGAGCTTGTCTAGGATTCAAGCGCTTGGCAGACTCGAGATAAGTCAAGTTCTTATGATCAGTCAATACCACCACGCGATGCTTAGCTCCTTCAAGCCAATGACGCCACTCCTCGAATGCCCACTTCATGGCCAGCAACTCTCGGTTGCCCACATCATAATTTCGCTCAGCAGGCGAAAACTTCCTGGAAAAGAAAGCGCATGGTTTCATCACTGAGCAACCAGAACCTCTCTGTGACAAAACAGCCCCTGCTCCAATCTCAGAAGCATCAACCTCGACCTGGAACGGAAGAGAAACATCTGGTTGACACAACACAGGGGCAGAAGAAAAACAACGCTTCAACTCTTGAAATGCTTCCACAGCAGCAAAAGATCAATTGACCACATCAGCACCCTTCTTGGTCAAATCGGTCAATGGTTTAGCAATACTAGAAAAATTGCAGATGAAGCGACGATAAAAATTAGCAAAGCCCAGGAATTTTTGCAGACTTTTCAGAGATGTCTGCTGAGTCCAATCATGGATGGCTTGGACCTTAACAGGATCCATCTCGATAGTAGAAGGGGAAAAGATGAACCCCAAAAATGAAACCTTCTGCACACCAAAGAGACACTTTGATCCCTTCACAAACAAAGAATTAGCACGCAGGACCTGAAAAACCGTTCTGACCTGCTTCACATGAGACTCCCAATCATCCGAGAAGATCAAAATGTCATCCAAGTACACAATCAGGAATTTATCCAGGTACTCTCGGAAGATGTCATGCATAAAGGACTGAAACACTGATGGAGCATTGGCAAGTCCGAACGGCATCACGAGATACTCAAAATGACCTTCGGGCGTATTAAATGCAGTTTTCCATTCATCGCCTTGCTTAATTCGCACCAGATTATACGCACCACGAAGATCTATCTTTGTGAACCAACTAGCCCCCTTAATCCGAGCAAACAGATCAGATAACAATGGCAAGGGGTACTGAAATTTAACCGTGATCTTATTAAGAAGGCGGTAATCTATACAAGGTCTCAGCAAACCATCCTTCTTGGCTACAAAAAAGAACCCTGCTCCTAATGGCGACGATGACGGGCGAATATGCCCCTTCTCCAGGGATTCCTTCACATAACTGCGCATAGCGGTGTGCTCAGGCACGGACAAATTAAACAATCGACCTTTTGGGAATTTACTACCAGGAATCAAATTGATAGCACAATCACAATCACTATGCGGAGGTAGGGTATTAGACTTGGGCTCATCAAATACATCCCGGTAATCAGACAAGAACTCTGGAACCTCAGAAGGGGTGGATGACGAAATTGACAGAAATGGAACATCACCATGTACCCCCTGACAACCCCAGCTGGACACCGACATGGATTTCCAATCTAATACTGGATTATGGGCTTGTAGCCATGGCAACCCCAACACGACTACATCATGCAGATTATGCAACACCAGAAAGCGAATAACCTCCTGATGTGCAGGAGCCATGCACATGGTCAGCTGGGTCCAGTATTGAGGCTTATTCTTGGCCAAAGGCGTAGCATCAATTCCTCTCAATGGAATAGGACACTGCAAGGGCTCCAAGAAAAACCCACAACGCTTAGCATATTCCAAGTCCATCAAATTCAGGGCAGCGCCTGAATCCACAAATGCCATGACAGAATACGATGACAAAGAGCAGATCAAGGTAACGGACAGAAGAAATTTTGACTGTACAGTACCAATGGTGGCAGACCTAGCGAACCGCTTAGTGCGCTTAGGACAATCAGAGATAGCATGAGTGGAATCACCACAGTAGAAACACAGACCATTCAGACGTCTATGTTCTTGCCGTTCAACTCTGGTCAAGGTCCTATCACACTGCATAGGCTCAGGTTTAAGCTCAGGTAATACCGCCAAATGGTGCACAGATTTACGCTCACGCAAGCGTCGACCGATCTGAATGGCCAAAGACATAGACTCATTCAAACCAGCAGGCATAGGAAATCCCACCATGACATCCTTAAGGGCTTCAGAGAGACCCTTTCTGAATATTGCTGCCAGCGCAGATTCATTCCATTGAGTGAGCACTGACCACTTTCTAAATTTCTGACAATATACCTCTATCTCATCCTGAGCCTGACAAAGAGCCAGCAAATTTTTTTCTGCCTGATCCACTGAATTAGGCTCATCGTACAGCAACCCAAGCGCCAGGAAAAACGCATCGATATTACTCAATGCAGGATCTCTCGGCGCAAGAGAAAACGCCCAGTCCTGAGGGTCGCCGTCGCAAAAAAGAAATGACGATCCTAACCTGTTGAATTGGATCACCAGAAGAGCGAGGTTTCAAAGCCAGAAATAGTTTACAATTATTTTTGAAACTCAGAAATTTAGTTCTATCTCCAAAAAACAAATCTGGAATAGGAATTCTCGGTTCTGGCAAAGAATTCTGAACCACAAAATCTTGAATATTTTGAACTCTTGCCGTGAGCTGATCCACACATGAAGACAGACCTTTAATGTCCATTGCTACACCTGTGTCCTGAACCACCCAAATGTCTAGGGGAAAAAAAAGACAAAACACAGTGCAAAGAAAAAAAAATGGTCTCAGAACTTCTTTTTTCCCTCTATTGAGAATCATTAGCACTTTTGGCTTCCTGTACTGTTATGAAAGGCAATTCAGAATCACAATGGACATGGAGGTCAGAGCACATACAGTGATCTGACAATAACCCAAAATAATAGAACGAGCTCTGAGACGTGGGAACTCTGCAGACCGCAATCCCTAATCCTATCAAACCACACTAAAGGTAGCCGTGGAGCGCTCCTGACCAGAACCTAGGCGCCTCGTCACAGCCTGAGAAACTAGCTAGTCCTGAAGATAGAAAAATAAGCCTACCTTGCCTCAGAGAAATTCCCCAAAGGAAAAGGCAGCCCCCCACATATAATGACTGTGAGTAAGATGAAAACACAAACATAGAGATGAAACAGATTTAGCAAAGAGAGGCCCGACTAGCTGAACAGAACGAGGATAGGGAAGATAACTTTGCGGTCAGCACAAAAACCTATAAATAACCACGCAGAGGGGACAAAAAGACCCTCCGCACCGACTAACGGTACGGAGGAGGTCCCTCTGCGTCTCAGAGCTTCCAGCAGGCGAGAAAAACCAATAAAGCAAGCTGGACTGAAAAATAGCAACAAAATAACATAAGCAAAACTTAGCTTTGCAGAGCAGCAGGCCACAGGAATGATCCAGGGAAAAAACAAGTCCTACACTGGAACATTGACAGGAAGCATGGATCAAAGCATCACGTGGAGTTAAGTAGAGAAGAAGCTAACGAGCTCACCAGATCACCTGAGGGAGGAAACTCATAAGCTGCAGTACCACTTTCCTCCACAAACGGAAGATCCCAGAGAGAATCAGCCGAAGTACCACTTGTGACCACAGGAGTGAACTCTGCCACAGAATTCACAACAGTCATCTCCTCCTGTATATAGTATATACCTGTGTGTCATATCCTCCTGTATATAGTATATACCTGTGTGTCATCTGCTCCTGTATATAGTATATATCTGTGTGTCATCTCCTCCTGTATATAGTATATACCTGTGTGTCATCTCCTCCTGTATATAGTATACTAGATTGTGGCCCGATTCTAACGCATCGGGTATTCTAGAATATGCATGTCCCCGTAGTATATGGACAATGATGATTCCAGAATTCGCGGCAGACTGTGCCCGTCGCTGATTGGTCGAGGCAACCTTTATGACATCATCGTCGCCATGGCAACCATTATGACATCTACGTCGATACTGTGCCTGTCGCTGAATCAGAAACGTGGGATTTCTACGTCCTTTATGACATCATCGTCGCTGTACCCGTTGCTGATTGGTCGAGGCCTGGCGGCCTCGACCAATCAGTGACGCGGGATTTCCTGGACAGACAGACAGACAGAAAGACAGACAGACGGAAAAACCCTTAGACAATTATATATATAGATACCTGTGTGTCATCTCAACTGTATATAGTATATATGTGTGTGTCATCTCCTCCTGTATATAGTATATACCTGTATGTCATCTCCTCCTGTATATAGTATATACCTCTGTGTCATCTCCGCTGTATATAGTGTATATGTGTGTGTCATCTCCCCTGTATATAATATATACCTGTGTGTCATCTCCTCCTGTATATAGTATATACCTGTGTGTCATCTCCTCTTGTATATAGTATATACCTGTGTGTCATCTCCCCTGTATATAGTATATACCTGTGTGTCATCTCTCCTGTATATAGTATGTACCTGTATGTCATCTCCCCTGTATATAGTATATACCAGTGTGTTATCTCTCCTGTTTATAGTATGTACCTGTATGTCATCTATTCCTGTATATAGTATGTACCTGTGTGTCATCTCCTCCTGTATATGGTATATACCTGTGTGTCATCTCCCCTATATATAGTATATACCTGTGTGTCATCTCTCCTGTATATAGTATATACCTGTGTGTCATCTCCCCTGTATATAGTATGTACCTGTATGTCATCTCCCCTGTATATAGTATATACCAGTGTGTCATCTCCTCCTGTATATAGTATGTACCTGTATGTAATCTCCTGTATATAGTATATACCTGTGTGTCATCTCCTCCTGTATATAGTATATACCTGTGTGTCCTCTCCTCCTGTATATAGTATATACCTGTGTGTCATCTCTCCTCTATATAGTATGTACCTGTATGACATCTCCTCCTGTATATAGTATATACCTGTGTGTCATCTCCCCTGTATATAGTATATATCTGTATGTCATCTCCTCCTGTATATAGTATGTACCTGTAAGTAATCTCCTCCTGTATATAGTATATACCTGTGTATTATCTCTCCTCTATATAGTATATATCTGTGTGTCATCTCCCCTGTATTTAGTATATATCTGTATGTCATCTCCTCCTGTATTAGACCGCATTCACACGTTATTTGCTCAGTATTTTTACCTCAGTATTTGTAAGCTAAATTGGCAGCCGATAAATCTCCAGCCAACAGGAAGCCCTCTTCCCTGGCAGTATATATTAGCTCACACATACACATAATAGACAGGTCATGTGACTGACAGCTGCTATATTTCCTATATGGTACATTTGTTGCTCTTGTAGTTTGTCTGCTTATTATTCAGATTTTTATTTTTGAAGCATAATACCAGACTTGTGTGTGTTTTAGGATGAGTTTCATGTGTCAAGTTGTGTTTGTTGAGTTGCATGTGGCGACATGCATGTAGCGACTTTTGTGAGATGAGTTTTGTGTGGCGACTTGCGTGTAGCAACTTTTATGTGTGTCGAATTGCATTTGACAGGTTAGTGTAGCAAGTTGTGTGCAGGAAGTTTTGCGCATGGCAAGTTTTGCGCGTGGCGAGTTTTTTGTGTGGTGCGTTTTGAGTATGTGCAAGTTTTGTGAGAGGCAACTTTTGCATGTGTTGCAACTTTTGTGCATGTGGCAATTTTTCCGCGTGTGCAAGTTTTGCGTGTGGCGAGTTTTCCATGAGGTGAGCTTTGCACGTGTCTCGAGTTTTGCGCGGCGACCTTTGTGTTTCGACTTTTATGTGGCGAGGTTGGTGTATGTGTGGTGAAATGTGTGCTGAGGGTGGTATATGTGTTCAAGCACGTGGTAGTGTGTGGCGCATTTTGTGTGTGTGTTCATATCCCCGTGTGTGGTGAATATCCCATGTCAGGGCCCCACCTTAGCATTTATACGGTATATACTCTTTGGCGCCAACGCTCTCACTCTTTAAGTCCCCCTTGTTCACATCTGGCAGCTGTCAATTTGCCTCCAACACTTTTCCTTTCACTTTTCCCCATTATGTAGATAGGGGCAAAATTGTTTGGCGAATTGGAACGCACAGGGTTAATATTTCGCCTCATAGCCTATGACGCTCTCGGGGTCCAGACTTGTGACTGTGCAAAATTTTGTGGCTGTAGCTGCGACGGTGCAGATGCCAATTCCGGACATACACACACACACACACATTCAGCTTTATATATTAGATTGCTTGAATCTATTCTTATCCTGTGATAACAGTATGAGTATACTGCTCCAAGGTTGTTTGGGGAATAAGTGAATGAGAAGAAAATGTAAGAGAGGGATGGAAATATGAGACAGATCTATGTATTTTGCCCTGAATATACAATTATGCATCTCACTGCGTCATGGGATATGGAACTTTATACCAAGCTCATTGAAAGAAATGTTTTCTTGGCACCCACTTGGATCGTTATGTGTGTGGGACCCTGATAACGCTGCCTGCAAACAAGGTATTTTTGTGTGTTAAATACAGAGATTTCTTTCTACGACAAAGATGCTATTTGTGGAGCACACACCATTTTACAATGGAAACAGAGCTTTACTTTAACCGTATAGTTGAGCATCAGGAATGGATCCCGCAGTGTAAAATATAATAATGATTTGTGTCCCACAGTTATCCCATAGTCAGCTGACTCTAGTAAACTCTGCTATTCTGACAAATAGAAGAAAACGGAGCAGAGTCTTGTGTAATCCCCTCCAGTTTATTCTTCTGTATGCAAACAGTACAAATACATTCAGTAAACAGTCATGCGGCTTTGATTTCAGTTCCTTGCACGCTCCTCATTTATATGATCAGAGCAATATTCAATAATGACAAGATCAGCTGAAGCAAAGTCTCTGTGCACCACAGCTCTTGTTTGTAGATGAGATCCCAAGCTTCAGATAAAGCCTGAGGAGATGGTCTCCAAGGGCCTATCAGTCTGACAAGTATCTCTGTTTTCCAGTAATTACTGGCAATGTTGACAGAACCTTCCACACCATCTGTTTGAAGACTTGCTTAAACTCTATTAAACCCTTATATTTCAAGAGAGATGATCTGTGGACCATGGGGACCTGCTGTGATGGATACTATGCCAATGCAAACAAACCGCTATCACTTTTTAATTATCCAATAAATGATCTTAACACAGAAGCTTTTTCACTTAGTAGCTTGACAGCATTTTCAGTACTGTACCCTGAAGCATTAACTGGTTCATTCAACTTGCCCTTTAATTCAGAGAATTATTTCTACAGAAAGTGATTCCTACATTTCTTTCTATGTTAACCCAGAAGAGTACAGAATTTTTTTTTTCATTTTTGTCTCACCCTAATTTTTTATTTTATTAATGTTTGATTTAAAGTCTTGTTATATTTGTATTGAGAAGTTTAGTATTATTATTGTATCAATGAGATATACTAGTTCATTTAATGCCTACTCATTTTTTTTACTAATATGCAAAAAAAAAACATTACTCTCTCACTTTTTTTACTATGTTCAACCAACATGTTTATTGCACAGTTTTTTGCAGCTTCCCATAAAATATATGAAAATATGACAATTTTAGACAAGGAATGATCTACTATATAATTGTCTAAGGGTCACTTACGTCTGTCTGTCTGTCCTTCTGTCACAGATATTCATTGGTCGCGGCCTCTGTCTGTCATGGAAATCCAAGTCACTGATTGGTCACGGCAAAACAGCCACGACCAATCAGCAACAGGCACAGTCCGGAAGAAAATGGCCGCTCCTTCCTCCCCGCAGTCAGTGCCCGGCGCCCGCATACTCCCCTCTGGTCAGTGCTCACACAGGGTTAATGGCAGCGTTGACTGGGTAATTAACCCTGGTGACCAACTTTTTACTATTACTATTACTATACGATTCTGTAGAAGGACGTAGATCTGGGGATTTATTATGATGGAATATAGGCTGAACTGGATGGACAAATGTCTTTTTTCGGCCTTACTAACTATGTTACTATGTTACTATTCATGCTGCCTATGCTACATCATCATCTCGCGAGACCGCAATGCACTCTTCAGACCGGAGCACACGAGGAGCGTCGGTAACCGCTTCGATCTGGGGGTTCCGGGAGGTGAGTATATAACTATTTTTTATTTTAATTTTTTTTTTAACAGGGATATGGTGCCAACATTGCTATAGACTGCATGGGTTGTGCAATATACTACATGGACTGTGCAATATACTACGTGGACTGTGCAATATACTACGTGGACTGTGCAATATACTACGTGGGCTGGGCAATATACTACATGGACTGTGCAATATACTACGTGGACTGTGCAATATACTATGTGGGCTGTGCAATATACAATGTGGGCTGCGCAATATACAATGTGGGCTGCGCAATATACTACATGGGCTGCGCAATATACAATGTGGGCTGCGCAATATACAACGTGGTCTGCGCAATATACTATGTGGGCTGCACAATATACAACGTGGGCTGCGCAATATACTACGTGGGCTGCGCAATATACAACGTAGGCTGCGCAATATACTACGTGGGCTTGGCAATATACTACGTGAGCTGCGCAATGTACTGCATAGGCTGCGCAATGTACTGCGTGGGCTGTGCTATATACTACGCATACATATTCTAGAATACCCGATGCGTTAGAATCGAGCCACCATCTAGTCTTAAATAATGTTATTATGTTTTCTGCCAGAAATATCTCAGCTTAATATTAAACTATTTGTAAATTATAGCAAGCGGTCCAATGATTTGCTAATATTATTTAAGTAAAATTCGTTAAAAAATGGAGGACGATATGGCTTGTTATCTGTTACAACACCCCCTACAGTTCTTTTCATTCCTTCTCATAATCTCCATCTAATGTGTCCAGTCCCATTAGTCTTGCATAATAAATTAAGACATTTCACATGGAGGTAAACCAGCACTTGAACACATTAGATGGACATTCAAGAGAGAAATCAAACAACAGCAGTGAGCACTTGCACAAGCATCCACCAAGAACAACAAGGAGTTTGTATGTTCTCCCCATGTTTCCGTGGTTTTCTCCGGGTACTCCGGTTTCCTCCCACATTTAAGGAATCTAGATTGTGAGCCCCAATGGGGACAGTGTCAATAATGTATGTAAAGTGCTGTGCAATTATTAATGGAGCTATATAAGTGAATAAAACAGCAATATCTAGTTTTTTAGTTTGTAAGGTTGAAATAAGCCACAGGTACATCAGATTCCACATATTCTAAAATATTAATCCAGAGGAAGTATAACAAAACATGAAGCAGATGTTAACTTCCCCATATCAGGTGTCTGCTTGCTCATGGGTCTGCCTGCACACCAGTCTACCTGAGCCTTGGCCATCACTTACAATCATAACTTCCCCATATCATGTGTCTGCCTGCTCAACAGTCTGCTTGCACACTGGTCTACCTGAGCCCTGGCCGTCACTTACAATCAAAATGTCCAAGTATCAGGTGTCTGCCTGATCATCGTTCTACAATCATAACTTCCAAAGTTTGGGTCTAAAGTAAATTTTTTGTGAAAAAAGTAAAATGTTATTTTTTTCCTTCCAGATTGCTTTAGTTAGGGTTAGCAGCTGAAGGGTTAATAAACTTCTTGAATGTGATTTTTGAGTACCTTGAGGGGTGCAGTTTTTAGAATGGTGTCACTTTTGAGTATTTTCTGTCATATTGACCCACCAAACTCACTTCAAATGTGAGGTGATCCCTAAAAAAAATGTTTTTGTAAATTTTGTTGTAAAAATCAAAAATCGCTGGTCAAATTTTAACCCTTATAACGCCCTAACAAAAAAGTTGTTTCCAAAATTGTGCTGATGTAAAGTTTACATGTGGGATATGTTATTTATTAACTATTTTGTGTGACACGACTCTCTGATTTAATGGCACAAAATTGCAACTTTTTCAACATTTTTGCCCAATTTCTGTTTTATTTTCATAAATAAACGCAAGTCATATCAAAGAAATTTTACCACTAACATGAAGCACAATATGTCACTAAAAAACTATTTCAGAATCACTAGAACCCGTTGAAGCGTCCAGAGCTATAACTTCAAAAAGTGACAGTGGTCAGAATTGTAAAAATTGGCTTGGTCATTAAGGTCAAAATTGGCTCTGTCACTAATGGGTTAAGTCATACAGCCAACATTTAATACATGCTGTTCATAGATGGGCAGCAACCATTACAATATCATGTTTTCATGATCCATTTTTAGATGTTTGGCATCTCTGGTTCCACTATGATTTAAATGTAGCTTTTTCCTTTCAGGCATGCAGGGTTTAATGTCAGTTTCCCCTGCTGGCTATGTACTGCAATTGCAGAGTTGCCAGGTCAGCTGATGTGGGTGGTAACCACTCCCACCAGCCTTTAAATAGTCACCTGACTGTCGGTGATAGCGCAATCTATGTTGACCACGCCTGGAGTAAAGAGCTCTCTGGTTACAGTGGTGAATCTGCTGGTTTCGTGGAGTTTGTGGTCTGGGTGCCTTTCTTCTGCTCTGTGGTACTTTGCAGCAGAGAAGTCTATTAAACTAAGTTTGGTGTTTTTACCTCATGTGTCTGGTGTTTGTTACTGTCCCCTGTGTTGTACCATCTGCAGTGGTGAGGCTAGCACCCTTGCTGGCCAGTGCACTAGCCAGGGCCGTGCGAGGTGACCGCGAGGAACAAGGTTCCTGATGGCGGCGGGGGGAAGGACCCGCTAATGGCATTAGAGGAGTGCAGGGACAGGCTCAGGTTGGAGCTCAGAAGGTGTCCATCACTCTTTCGTGATTGGTAGGACCTTCCTCTCCCCTTTACCATCCCGTTGTGTGTTGTGCCGTCCACTGTCCGACCCCCTGCTTGGTCACTACATATCGTGACACAAATGGCAGAGAGTTCCATAACCTTACTGCTGTTACAGTAAAGAATCTGAGTACATGACTTTAATTAAACCTGCAACTGTTGTTTCATAGTCCTTCATTGGTAATTAGTGTCTCAATTACGCCTGCTTGTGCTTCATTCCCTGGATTCTGCTTGTGCTTCCTGCCACCCCTTCTGATCCATTTTCTAAATGGAGAGAGCATTGACCAACAATAAGCCCTGAGGGAATAATTGTGATATCGTGTATTCCTTTGATCTTCTGAGGTACTGGAATCTGTGTGTGTTCTCTAGTAGTCATGGTGAGGTTTTCTTTTCCTTCTATTTTTTGGGGGTTTTCTTCTTCTGTTGGTAGTTTTGCTTTTATTCAACGTAAAAATTTGGCCAGATTCAAAAACATTTTTGTCTCTAATGCATCCTTTGTTGCACGGGGATGAACCTCTTGACCAAGTTTTTGAGAAAAGCCTGCTGTTGTTTGTCTCTTGAGGCATGTTCATAACTCAGTTTTATCTTTATCGAGATCCGAGTTTACTGCTGTATAATCAGTTTTATTAAGTCCCAAAATAACTTTAAAAGGTTCCGTGAACATTCTAGATGAATGTTTTTTAATTCTGACAAATTCCTTTTCCTCTTGATAGTGGGAAATGTCTTTAAAAACACGTAGACCTCTGGGTACTCATTCACAATTTTAATAGCTGTAGCACAGCTACAGTATGTCATTCTTATACACCTGTGCCCAAAATTGCACACAGTATTAACCCCTTAAGGACCAGGGGTATTTCCGTTTTTGTGTCTCCATTTTTTGCTCCCCTTCTTCCCAGGGCAATCCGTTTTTTATTTTTTCTGTAAATATGGCCATGTGAGGGCTTCATTTCATGCAGGACGAGTTGTACTTTTGAACGACACTATTGGTTTTGCCATATAGTGTACTGGAAAATGTGAAAAAAATTCAAAGTGCGATGAAATTGCAAAAAATGTGCAATTCCACAATTTTTTTTAACCATGTTCACTAAATGCTAAAACTGACCTGCCATTATGATTCTCTAGGTCATTAGAAGTTTGTAGATATCAAACATGTATAGTTCTTTTTTAAGTGGTGAAAAAAAAATCCAAAGTTTGTAAAAAAAAACCCCAACAAAATATGTCATTTTCCAAGAGCATTAATGTCTCCATTTCTTGTAATCTGGGGTTGGGTGATGGCTTATTTTTTGCGAGCCATGCTGACATTTTTATTGCTGTGGCGATGAAAGAAAACGTAATTCTGGCATTTTGTTTTCCTTGGGGTTACACTGTTTACCGATTGGATTACGGTAATTCTTTTTATATTTAATTTCTCACATTGCACTCGTCCAATTTATATGCAAGTGGGAGCGATGGCTTAAAACAAAAACTCCTAGCATACCATTAACATTGTGAGGTATTTTAGCTAAATTAATTCTTAAAGGTTTTATATACAGGTCTGTGCAAAATCTGGGTTGATCGTACACTCAGACTTATTTCTTCCCCTTTCCTTATAGCTCATGATAATGTAGTCTGTCCTCTCTTTATTTTGTATTATATACAGTGCTGTTCCTTAATGTTATATGCAGTGTTGTCACTTATTATATAATGTCCTCCCTTATCAAAGAAACTGATATCCTTTATTATTGCATGCAGTGTCCTACCTTATTTTTACATTTGAGCAAGGTGTACAGGTCCTTCTAAAAAAATTAGCATATAGTGTTAAATTTCATTATTTACCATAATGTAATGATTACAATTAAACTTTCATATATTATAGATTCATTATCCACCAACTGAAATTTGTCAGGTCTTTTATTGTTTTAATACTGATGATTTTGGCATACAACTCCTGATAACCCAAAAAACCTGTCTCAATAAATTAGCATATCAAGAAAAGGTTCTCTAAACGACCTATTACCCTAATCTTCTGAATCAACTAATTAACTCTAAACACATGCAAAAGATACCTGATGCTTTTATAAACTCCCTGCCTGGTTCATTACTCAAAACCCCCATCATGGGTAAGACTAGCGACCTGACAGATGTCAAGAAGGCCATCATTGACACCCTCAAGCAAGAGGGTAAGACCCAGAAAGAAATTTCTCAACAAATAGGCTGTTCCCAGAGTGCTGTATCAAGGCACCTCAATGGTAAGTCTGTTGGAAGGAAACAATGTGGCAGAAAACGCTGTACAACGAGAAGAGGAGACCGGACCCTGAGGAAGATTGTGGAGAAGGACCGATTCCAGACCTTGGGGAACCTGAGGAAGCAGTGGACTGAGTCTGGTGTGGAAACATCCAGAGCCACCGTGCACAGGCGTGTGCAGGAAATGGGCTACAAGTGCCGCATTCCCCAGGTAAAGCCACTTTTGAACCATAAACAGCGGCAGAGGCGCCTGACCTGGGCTACAGAGAAGCAGCACTGGACTGTTGCTAAGTGGTCCCAAGTACTTTTTTCTGATGAAAGCAAATTTTGCATGTCATTCGGAAATCAAGGTGCCAGAGTCTGGAGGAAGACTGGGGAGAAGGAAATGCCAAAATGCCTGAAGTCCAGTGTCAAGTACCCACAGTCAGTGATGGTGTGGGGTGCCATGTCAGCTGCTGGTGTTGGTCCACTGTGTTTCATCAAGGGCAGGGTCAATGCAGCTAGCTATCAGGAGATTTTGGAGCACTTCATGCTTCCATCGGCTGAAATGCTTTATGGAGATGAAGATTTCATTTTTCAGCACGACCTGGCACCTGCTCACAGTGCCAAAACCACTGGTAAATGGTTTACTGACCATGGTATTACTGTGCTCAATTGGCCTGCCAACTCTCCTGACCTGAACCCCATAGAGAATCTGTGAGATATTGTGAAGAGAAAGTTGAGAGACGCAAGACCCAACACTCTGGATGAGCTTAAGGCCGCTATTGAAGCATCCTGGGCCTCCATAACATCTCAGCAGTGTCACAGGCTGATTGCCTCCATGCCACACCGCATTGAAGCAGTCATTTCTGCCAAAGGATTCCCGACCAAGTATTGAGTGCATAACTGAACATTATTATTTGTTGGTTTTTTTGTTTGTTATTAAAAAACACTTTTATTTGATTGGATGGGTGAAATATGCTAATTTATTGAGACAGGTTTTTTGGGTTATCAGGAGTTGTATGCCAAAATCATCAGTATTAAAACAATAAAAGACCTGACAAATTTCAGCTGGTGGATAATGAATCTATAATATATGAAAGTTTAATTGTAATCATTATATTATGGTAAATAATGAAATTTAACACTATATGCTAATTTTTTGAGAAGGACCTGTATATAAGTGGAAAGTGGTCGATACACCAAAAAAAGAGTGGATAACCACTCAGAATATATATCAGAGCACAACAAACAGAAACCTGAAGCTAATGACAAATATGATATTGAAATAATAAAAGGACAAAATATATATATAAAAGTGCCTTTATTTAAATATATGGCAATGGCACTAACAATGTGCCTGTTCTTGGAGGAAAATTATATAGAAAAAATAATAATAATAAAATATATACGGACGGACAACAACCAGAAATAACAAATCAATGGGTATACCACATACACTGTCTCATTATACCATAAGGTTATACCGATATCTACCAGAGTCTAGACCAAAACTAATATTGGAGTATGTGCAGCCATATAAAAAAGTGCATAAAACCGAAAACAATTATAAAAAAAATATAATGAAAAAATAATAATAATAATAATAATAAATACCTCATACAAAGGTGGTGCCAATATATGAAAAAAATGTGAAAAATACCAAGTGTATAGCAATGTAAAAAAAAAAATATATAATATATATATATATATATTATGGAAGGTAAATAGGTGCAAAAAATAAGTGTGTAAAATGTAAAAAAAGAATATATTGAACCTGATGTAAAATAAGAATGATATATATTGTGAAAAAATGTAATGTAATGGTCTAGAAAAGCCTATGGTAGATACAGGTGCACCACATGATATAGATATGTCCATGAATAAAGTGCACAATACACCTAGATATGACTACATAAGGTCAGGTTGCACAATATAACTGAATATGTAAACGTGCACAATATGGCAGAATAGATATAGATATAGATATAGATTATTTTTTCATTATATTTTTTTTATATTTTTTTTATAATTGTTTTCGGTTTTATGCACTTTTTTATATGGCTGCACATACTCCAATATTAGTTTTGGTCTAGACTCTGGTAGATATCGGTATAACCTTATGGTATAATGAGACAGTGTATGTGGTATACCCATTGATTTGTTATTTCTGGTTGTTGTCCGTCCGTATATATTTTATTATTATTATTTTTTCTATATAATTTTCCTCCAAGAACAGGCACATTGTTAGTGCCATTGCCATATATTTAAATAAAGGCACTTTTATATATATAATTTTGTCCTTTTATTATTTCCATATCATATTTGTCATTAGCTTCAGGTTTCTGTTTGTTGTGCTCTGATACTTATTTTTACATACAGCAGAGAAAGCAATATTTAAGATTAAAAAATTTGGCCACGTCTTTTGTTGAGATTGTTGTATTACCAAAGTCTTATATCAAATGTCCATTTAAAAAACATACGGTATATACCGTATATAATCGAGTATAAGCTGACCCGAGTATAAGCCGACCCCCCTAATTTTGCCACAAAAAAACGGGAAAAATTAATGACTCGAGTATAAGCCTAGGGTGGGAAATGCAGCAGCTACCTGTAAATGTCAAAAGTAAAAATAGATACCAATAAAAGTAAAATTAATTGAGACATCAGTAGGTTAAGTGTTTTTGAATATCCATATTGAATCAGGAGACCCATATAATGCTCCATAAAGTTTATGATGGCCCCATAGGATGCTCCATATTAAAATATGCCCCATATAATCCTGCATAAAGGTTAATAATGGCCCCATAAGATGTTCCATAGACACATTTGCCCAATATAATGCTGCACAAATGTTGATTTTGGCCCGATAAGATGCTCCATAAAGATATTTGCCCCATATAATGCTGCGCAAACCTTGATTATGGCCCCATAAGATGCTCCATAAAGATATTTGCCCCATATAGTGCTATTCAAACCTTGATTATGGCCGCATAAGATGCTCCATAAAGATATTTGCCCCACATAGTGCTGCACAAACGATATGGCCCCATAAGATACTCCATACAGACATTTGCCCCATACAATGCTGCACAAACATTAATTATGGCCCCATAAGATGCTCCATAAAGATATTTGCTGTTGTGAAATCTGTGGCTGAATTCACTCCTGTGGTCACAAGTGGTACTGCAGCTTCTGAGCTTCCTCCCTCAGGTGTTCTGGTGAGCTCGTTAACTGCTTCATTACTTAACTCCGCCTGATGCTGCTATCCTTGCTCCTTGTCAATGTTTCAGTGTTGGATCTGAGCTTCTCCTGATTGTTCCTGTGACCTGCTGCTCTGTATAGCTAAGTGCTTTTTGCTTTTTTGTTTCTTTTTTTCTGTCCAGCTTGTCTTTTGTTTTGCTGGAAGCTCTGAGACGCAAAGGGTGTACCGCCGTGCCGTTAGTTCGGTACGGTGGGTTTTTTTGCCCCCTTTGCGTGGTTTTGCTTTAGGGTTTTTTGTAGACTGCAAAGTTCGCTTTACTGTCCTCGCTCTGTCCTAGAATATCGGGCCCCACTTTGCTGAATCTATTTCATCCCTACGTTTTGTCTTTTCATCTTACTCACAGTCATTATATGTGGGGGGCTGCCTTTTCCTTTGGGGAATTTCTCTGGGGCAAGTCAGGCCTATTTTTCTATCTTCAGGCTAGCTAGTTTCTTAGGCTGTGCCGAGTTGCCTAGGTAGTTGGTAGGCGCAATCCACAGCCGCTTTTAGTTGTGTTTAGGATAGGATCAGGTGTGCAGTCTACAGAGTTTCCACGTCTCAGAGCTCGTTCTTGTATTTTTGGGTATTTGTCAGATCACTGTGTGCGCTCTGATTGCTAAGCACACTGTGTTTCTGGATTGCCTTCATAACACATGTCATTAGCAAACATAACAGTACAAGGAGCCAACTAATGATTCTCAATAGAGGGAAAGAAAAAGTTCTGACATCATTTTTTTTTTTTTTTTCTGCTCTGTGTTCACTTTTTTTTTCCCCTAGACATTTGGGTGATTCTGGACACAGGTGTGGACATGGATATTCAGGGTCTGTGCTCTTCAATGGATAATCTCGTTATAAATGTACAAAAAATTCAAGATACTATTGATCAGAAATCTATGTTAGAACCAAGAATTCCTATTCCTGATTTGTTTTTTGGAGATAGAACTAAGTTTCTAAGTTTCAAAAATAATTGTAAGCTATTTCTGGCCTTGAAACCTCATTCTTCTGGTAATCCTATTCAACAGGTTTTGATTATTATTTCTTTTTTGCGCGGCGACCCTCAAGACTGGGCATTTTCTCTTGCGCCAGGAGACCCTGCATTGAGTAGTGTCGATGCGTTTTTCCTGGCGCTCGGATTGCTGTATGATGAGCCTAATTCAGTGGATCAGGCTGAGAAAAATTTGCTGGCTTTGTGCCAGGGTCAGGATGATATAGAAGTATATTGTCAGAAATTTAGGAAATGGTCTGTACTCACTCAGTGGAATGAATCTGCGCTGGCAGCTTTGTTCAGAAAGGGTCTCTCTGAGGCTCTTAAGGATGTCATGGTGGGATTTCCTATGCCTGCTGGTTTGAATGAGTCTTTGTCTTTGGCCATTCAGATCGGTCGACGCTTGCGCGAGCGTAAATCTGTGCACCATTTGGCGGTACTGCCTGAGGTTAAACCTGAGCCTATGCAGTGCGATAGGACTATGACTAGAGTTGAACGGCAGGAATACAGACGTCTGAATGGTCTGTGTTTCTACTGTGGTGATTCCACTCATGCTATTTCTGATTGTCCTAAGCGCACTAAGCGGTCCGCTAGGTCTGCCGTCATTAGTACTGTACAGTCCAAATTCCTTCTGTCCATTACCTTGATATGCTCTTTGTCGTCGTTTTCTGTCATGGCGTTTGTGGATTCGGGCGCTGCCCTGAATCTGATGGATTTGGATTATGCTAAACGTTGTGGGTTTTTCATGGAGCCTTTGCGGTGTCCTATTCCATTGAGAGGAATTGATGCTACACCTTTGGCCAAGAATAAACCTCAATACTGGGCCCAGCTGACCATGTGCATGGCTCCTGCACATCAGGAAGTTATTCGCTTTCTGGTGTTGCATAATCTGCATGATGTGGTCGTGTTGGGGTTGCAATGGCTACAAACCCATAATCCAGTATTGGATTGGAATTCCATGTCGGTATCCAGCTGGGGTTGTCAGGGGGTACATGGTGATGTTCCATTTTTGTCGATTTCGTCATCCACCCCTTCTGAGGTCCCAGAGTTCTTGTCTGATTATCAGGATGTATTTGAAGAGCCCAAGTCCGATGCTCTACCTCCGCATAGGGATTGTGATTGTGCTATCAATTTGATTCCTGGTAGTAAATTCCCTAAAGGTCGATTATTTAATTTATCCGTGCCCGAACACGCCGCTATGCGCAGTTATGTGAAGGAATCCCTGGAGAAGGGACATATTCGCCCATCGTCATCACCACTGGGAGCAGGGTTCTTCTTTGTAGCCAAGAAGGATGGTTCGCTGAGACCGTGTATTGATTACCGCCTTCTTAATAAGATCACTGTTAAATTTCAGTATCCCTTGCCATTGTTATCTGACTTGTTTGCTCGGATTAAGGGGGCTAGTTGGTTCACTAAGATAGATCTTCGTGGTGCGTATAATCTGGTGAGAATCAGGCAAGGAGATGAATGGAAAGCTGCATTCAATACGCCCGAGGGTCATTTTGAGTATCTAGTGATGCCGTTCGGACTTGCCAATGCTCCATCTGTGTTTCAGTCTTTTATGCATGACATCTTCCGTGAGTATCTGGATAAATTCCTGATTGTTTACTTGGATGACATTTTGATCTTCTCAGATGATTGGGAGTCTCATGTGAAGCAGGTCAGAATGGTTTTTCAGGTCCTGCGTGCTAACTCTTTGTTTGTGAAGGGATCAAAGTGTCTCTTCGGTGTGCAGAAAGTTTCATTTTTGGGGTTCATCTTTACCCCTTCTACTATCGAGATGGATCCAGTTAAGGTCCAAGCCATCCAGGATTGGATTCAGCCGACATCTCTGAAAAGTCTGCAAAAATTCCTGGGCTTTGCTAATTTTTATCGTCGCTTCATCTGTAATTTTTCTAGCATTGCCAAACCATTGACCGATTTGACCAAGAAGGGTGCTGATTTGGTTAATTGGTCTTCTGCTGCTGTGGAAGCTTTTCAGGAGTTGAAGCGTCGTTTTTGTTCTGCCCCTGTGTTGTGTCAGCCAGATGTTTCTCTTCCGTTCCAGGTCGAGGTTGATGCTTCTGAGATTGGAGCAGGGGCGGATTTGTCACAGAGAGGTTCTGATTGCTCAGTGATGAAACCATGTGCTTTCTTTTCCAGGAAGTTTTCGCCCGCTGAGCGTAATTATGATGTGGGCAATCGAGAGTTGCTGGCCATGAAGTGGGCATTCGAGGAGTGGCGTCATTGGCTTGAAGGAGCTAAGCATCGCGTGGTGGTATTGACTGATAATAAGAACTTGACTTATCTCGAGTCTGCCAAGCGCTTGAATCCTAGACAGGCCCGTTGGTCGTTATTTTTTGCCCGCTTCGACTTTGTGATTTCGTACCTTCCGGGCTCTAAAAATGTGAAGGCGGATGCTCTGTCTAGGAGTTTTGTGCCCGACTCTCCGGGTTTATCTGAGCCAGCGGGTATCCTCAAGGAAGGAGTCATTGTGTCTGCCATCTCCCCTGATTTGCGGCGGGTGCTGCAAAAATTTCAGGGGAATAAACCTGATCGTTGTCCAGCAGAGAAACTGTTCGTCCCTGATAGGTGGACTAATAAACTTATCTCTGAACTTCATTGTTCGGTGTTGGCTGGTCATCCTGGAATCTTTGGTACCAGAGAGTTAGTGGCTAGATCCTTCTGGTGGCCATCTCTGTCACGGGATGTACGTACTTTTGTGCAGTCCTGTGGGATTTGTGCTAGGGCTAAGCCCTGCTGTTCTCGTGCCAGTGGGTTGCTTTTGCCCTTGCCGGTCCCAAAGAGGCCTTGGACACATATTTCGATGGATTTCATTTCTGACCTTCCCGTTTCTCAAAAGATGTCAGTCATTTGGGTGGTCTGTGATCGCTTTTCTAAAATGGTCCATCTGGTGCCCTTGGCTAAATTGCCTTCCTCCTCTGATTTGGTACCTTTGTTCTTTCAGCATGTGGTTCGGTTGCATGGCATTCCTGAGAATATTGTTTCTGACAGAGGTTCCCAGTTTGTTTCAAGGTTCTGGCGAGCCTTTTGTGGTAGGATGGGCATTGACCTATCCTTTTCCTCGGCTTTCCATCCTCAGACTAATGGCCAGACCGAACGAACCAATCAGACCTTGGAAACATATCTGAGATGTTTTGTTTCTGCAGACCAGGATGATTGGGTGTCCTTTTTGCCGTTGGCTGAGTTCGCCCTTAATAATCGGGCCAGCTCGGCTACCTTGGTTTCTCCATTTTTTTGCAATTCTGGGTTCCATCCTCGTTTCTCTTCAGGACAGGTTGAGTCTTCGGACTGTCCTGGTGTGGATTCTGTGGTGGATAGGTTGCAGCAGATCTGGACTCAGGTAGTGGACAATTTGATCTTGTCCCAGGAGAAAGCTCAATTTTTCGCTAATCGCAGACGCCGTGTGGGTCCCCGACTTCGTGTTGGGGATCTGGTTTGGTTATCTTCTCGTCATATTCCTATGAAGGTTTCCTCTCCTAAATTTAAACCTCGTTTTATTGGTCCGTATAGGATTTCTGAGGTTCTCAATCCTGTGTCTTTTCGTTTGACCCTCCCAGACTCCTTTTCCATACATAATGTATTCCATAGGTCGTTGTTGCGGAGATACGTGGCACCTATGGTTCCACCTGTTGAGCCTCCTGCCCCGGTTTTGGTGGAGGGGGAATTGGAGTATATTGTGGAGAAGATTTTGGATTCTCGTGTTTCTAGACGGAAACTCCAGTATCTGGTTAAATGGAAGGGTTATGCTCAGGAAGATAATTCCTGGGTTTTTGCCTCTGATGTTCATGCTTCCGATCTTGTTCGTGCCTTTCATGCGGCTCATCCTGGTCGGCCTGGGGGCTCTGGTGAGGGTTCGGTGACCCCTCCTCAAGGGGGGGTACTGTTGTGAATTCTGTGGCTGAATTCACTCCTGTGGTCACAAGTGGTACTGCAGCTTCTGAGCTTCCTCCCTCAGGTGTTCTGGTGAGCTTGTTAACTGCTTCATTACTTAACTCCGCCTGATGCTGCTATCCTTGCTCCTTGTCAATGTTTCAGTGTTGGATCTGAGCTTCTCCTGATTGTTCCTGTGACCTGCTGCTCTGTATAGCTAAGTGCTTTTTGCTTTTTTGTTTCTTTTTTTCTGTCCAGCTTGTCTTTTGTTTTGCTGGAAGCTCTGAGATGCAAAGGGTGTACCGCCGTGCCGTTAGTTCGGCACGGTGGTTTTTTTTTGCCCCCTTTGCGTGGTTTTGCTTTAGGGTTTTTTGTAGACTGCAAAGTTCGCTTTACTGTCCTCGCTCTGTCCTAGAATATCGGGCCCCACTTTGCTGAATCTATTTCATCCCTACGTTTTGTCTTTTCATCTTACTCACAGTCATTATATGTGGGGGGCTGCCTTTTCCTTTGGGGAATTTCTCTGGGGCAAGTCAGGCCTATTTTTCTATCTTCAGGCTAGCTAGTTTCTTAGGCTGTGCCGAGTTGCCTAGGTAGTTGTTAGGCGCAATCCACAGCCGCTTTTAGTTGTGTTTAGGATAGGATCAGGTGTGCAGTCTACAGAGTTTCCACGTCTCAGAGCTCGTTCTTGTATTTTTGGGTATTTGTCAGATCACTGTGTGCGCTCTGATCGCTAAGCACACTGTGTTTCTGGATTGCCTTCATAACACATGTCATTAGCAAACATAACAATTTGCCCCATATAGTGCTGCACAAACATTGACTATAGCCCCAGAAGATGCTCCATACAGACACTTGCCCCATATAGTGCTGCACAAACGTTGATTATGGCCCCATACAGACACTTGCCCCATATAATGCTGCACAAACGTTTTGGCCCCATAAGATACTCCATACAGACACTTGCCCCATTTGCTGTTGCTGCGATGAAAAAAAAAATCACATACTCACCTCTCCATTGCTCAGGCCCTCGCACTTTCAATATTCACCTGACTTCGTTCTGGCGCCGCTCCATCTTCAGCATCTTCTGCACTGACGTTCAGGCAGAGGGCGCGCACTAACCACATCATCGCGCCCTCTGGCCTAAGCGTCACTGCAGAAGATGCTGAAGACGGAGCAGCACCCGGAACTGGGAGCAGGTGAATATCGCGCAGTGCTGCGCTCCCCTACCCGTTATACTCACCTGCTCCTGGCGCTGTGCAGTCCCTGGCTGCCCGGCGCCGCAGCTTTACCCTGTACTGAGCAGTCACCGTTACCACTCATTACAGTAATGAATGTTCGGCTCCACCCTTATCGGAGGTGGAGCCGCATATTCATTACTGTAATGAGTGGTACCATGTGACCACTCAGTACAGGAAGAATCTGGGGTGCCGGGCAGCCAGGGACCTGCAGGGACCGTGCCAGGAGCAGGTGAGTAAAATTAGACAGCCCCCCTCCCCCTCCCCTGCCGACCCCTGGGTATGACGCGAGTATAAGCCGAGAGGGGGACTTTCAGCCCAAAAAAATGGACTGAAAATCTTGGCTTATACTCGAGTATATATGGTATATATATGCCTACAACTTAATCTCATGGCTAAGTATAAAACAATATTCTAAGACGGCCATTTTTAATGGACTGAAGAGGGGCCAGGAAGGAGTTTTAAAAACCTAAATTTTCTGTCTTCTTTCCTCTATCTTCATTCGGTGGCTCTAGTCACTTCCAGCCTAAAACGAAGATAGAAGTCAAAAGACAGAAGACAAAAGGGCAGTTGGAAGCACTGGCTGTGGCACAAAATGTGCGTGGTGAGACAGAGAGATGCGAATATAAAAGTGTTAAACCTGGTATTTTAAAAAGACATTGAATTTATTTGATGCAAATCAAATTTTTCTCTGAATTTAACAAATTTGCCTAAATGAAATTTTGAAAATCATATAAGAAAAAAACTACCAATAACCAGAATACTAGAAGCAAAAAACTTTATTAAGATAACAATAAAAAATGATGTAAACAACATAAAGAATAAGAGTGTTCATGCTATATTCCGTATCTCCGGGTATATCTGTGGCACTGCAGGAGTCCAGTTGACACAGTGGCATTGCCTCCCTCAACAGGGGGGTGATGACATGCCTGGAAGCAAGGAGGGTTTCTCTGACTAGATAACACTTACATTCAACATCCTTCCTACTTCAGACCAGAAGGGGGAGCTCTAACACTTGATTTCAGGGGAGCTTCTTGATATAAGTTCTGGCCTCGATGCAGTGTTAGTTAGTCTGAAGAAGACAGTTGGAGTTGGGGACTTGAGCAGTGAGGAGCTTGTCCCAGCACCAGAGAAGAGAGAGAAGTTGCAGAAAGTGAGAGAGAAAGAAGGGGTCCTAGGGGCACGGACAGTCAGCAATCCACCCGTGGGGCCAGCATCCATGCTGACCATTGCCATGTTGAGGAACCAGGTCTCAGTGGGGAACTGGCCCCCAAGGCTAGTGGAGAACTACAAGGCTCAGCTAGCCAGCCGGAGGCTGTGGTATCTGTACGTGCCACAGCCACATCCACACACATTCACTGAAAAGGCAGCCACATAGGGCCCAGGGGACATGAGAGACATCGCACGACAAGATCAGGGGCTACTGGCTTGGGACACTGTGTGTGAAGGCGCAGGGAAGGTGAGGTGAGAACCAGCGCAGTGAGATGACCAGGAAAGGAATATAAGAGAGGCATCCTGGAGACGTGTGCCCAAAATCATCTGGAGGTTGGCTGAACCACAGACCCGGAGGACACAGTACACGGCTGGACACAGTATCTGCAGAACTGTGAGTAAAGCTGTGAAAACAGCACCCAGTTGTGTCCTCTGAATTATTCCTGCATCACTTGCCCTGCATTACAACTACCACAACCACCATCATCACAATTAACACGTATACCTGACCTGAGGACTAGCTCTGCCCGTGCGTCACCATCTGCCCCAGTGGATCTGAACTACAGTGTCAGCCATATTGAGTGAACACCTTGGGTGGTGGCCAGTGTTGAGCATTCTGATACTCCAAGTATCGGGTATCGGCCGATATTTGCTGTATTGGAATTCCGATACCGAGTTCCGATATTTTTGTGATAACGGAAATCGGAATCGGAATGTGCGGTGCGTATGGTTCCAAGGGTCTGGAGGAGAGGAAACTCACCTTCAGGCCCTGGGATCTATATTAATGTAAAAAATAAAGAATAAAATTAAAAAATATGGCTATACTCACCCCTCTGAAGGACCCTGGCTGTCACCGCTGCAAGCGTCTGCCTCCGTTCCTGAGAATGTAGTGAGTGACTTCGATGACATCGCGGTCAGGTGTTTTTATTCTTTATTTTTTACATTAATATGGATCCCAGGGCCTGAAGGAGAGTTTCCTCTCCTTCAGACCCTGGGAACCATCCAGGATACATTCCGATATTTGTGTCCCATTGACTTGTATTGGTATCGGGTATCGGTATCGGCGAGATCCGATATTTTGCCGGTATCGGCCGATACCATCCGATACCGATACTTTCAAATATCGGAAGGTATCGCTCAACACTAGTGGCGGCACAAACAAGTCCCCCTTTTCCCTATAAACTTTATTATTACGCTTTAATTTCATTGACTCTTTTATTGGACAGCCAGGGCCGTGGACCGGGTCACTGCTGCCGTGACACAACCCCCTTAAAAACTGTCCGACCCGGCCCGAGTACCCCACAGTGCTGGCAAGCTCTTCATATCCTTATCTGAGGGTTCAATGTTTTGTCTCCTCGAGAAAGGATGGGAGTTGTGACTTCACATGATGTGTTCATATGATGACTATATTTCCATTGTGCAAATATGTTTATTGTATATATAGTGTTATTCATACTGTGTTTATATTTTTTCACTTTTCACTGCCATAGTATTTACTACTCCTTTTTTCACCGATTTTTCCTTTTTTTATTGGGTTACTATTAATGACAGATCTTTGTATTTATGCCATCTTAACACTTTGTCACTCTAATATTTGACTATGGCATTGTGTTTCCTTTTTACATGTCTCTGGTTAGCACTTTGTTACCTGTTTTTTCTTCAGGTATTGTGCCTTTACTTTCGTTATCATTTTGTTTTCCCTTGCTATTGTCATTCTCACTATGCATTCACTGCCTGTACATACACTCTTTTTAACCTCACTGTCATTGTTTGTGTGTAGTGATGAGCAAATATACTCGTTACTCGAGATTTCCCAAGCACACTCGGGTGTCTTCCGAGTATTTTTTAGTGCTTGGAGATTTGGTTTTCTTCGCTGCAGCTGAATGATTTACATCTGTTAACCAGCATAAATACATTTTAGGGGTTGCCTGGTTGCTAGGGAATCCCCACATGTAATCAAGCTGGCTAACAGATGTAAATCATTCAGCTGCGGCGAAGAAAACTAAATCTCCGAGCACTAAAAAATACTTGGAGGACACCCGAGTGTGCTCGGCAAATCTCGAGTAACGAGTATATTTGCTCATCACTATTTTTATGCTCTGTGAGCATGAGCACAGGATTCTGGTTATTGGTAGTGCTTTTTTTAAATATGATTTTCATTATCTTTGCACTGAACCTTTCCTACACGTCCTTACACCCTTACATGCTGATCTTCTCATTAGGCCGGAGTCACACTAGAGAGGAATATGGACGAGTGCTATGCGAGAAACAATTGCATAGCACTCGGATCAATGTTAATCTATGGGGCAGCTCCCATAGCTCCCATTTTTGTCCATATGATACGTGCGAGTGAAATCGCAGCATGAATGAAAAGCTGCCTGCACAGCCTCCTTGCCTGACCGGATATTGACTCATTAGCGTGGGAAAGTTTCTGAACTTTTTCCCACGCTGTCAAGTTCACCTCAGGTCAGGCGGGGCCGACTACTGCTGATGTCGCTGAGCATGCGCAGACCTCCCGCCTGACCCACGGTGAACTGACAGCATGGAAAAATGTTCAGAAACTTTCCCACACTAACGAGTTCATGTCCGGTCAGGCGGAGAGGCTGCACAGGCAGCTTTTCATTCATTCCTCCGTGGTTTACAATTGGGGCGGTAGCATTAGCACCGCTCCCGTTTGCAAACTATTTAACCCCTTGAGATGTTTGCAGCGTGGGACTTGACTGTACAGCGGACAGGTATGGGATACTGTTGCTTTTTTATTTTGGATTTTTTACAGAAGAACAAGGGCTTTGCTTGGATTGAGAGTGTAATAAAGATGGTAAACCTGTGTGTTTAATTATTTTACTAAAATAGTTTATTCTCAATGTGTCTGTATTTTTTAACCTATTCATACTATTGGATTAATAATGGATAGGTGTATTAATGACACCTCTCCATTATTAACCAGGCCTAATGTCACCTTACAATACAAAGGTGACATTTACCCCTTATTACCCCATATGCCACCGCTACAGGGCGATGGGAAGAGAGTGGCTAAGTGCCGGAATAGGCGCATCTTACAGACGCGCCTTTTCTGGGGTGGCTGGGGGCAGATGTTTTTAGCCGGGGGGGGGGGGCAATAACCATGGTCCCTCTCTAGGCTAATAATATCTGCCCTCAGTCACTGGCTTTCCCTCTCTGGGGGTGGGAAGCAGCTGGCATGATCCCCCATTTACTAGTGGTAGGTTCATATATTTATTCTATGTCTCTATGCATGTCTGGGATTCCTTTACATGACTTCGTTATATCATGTGAACCTCTGTATAATACTGTTATTCTATACATTTCTGATTCAATACAGCATGTTCCTGATACCATTACAAGACATTGCTATATGATTATTTTTGTGAACTCACTATGCACTGTATATGATGTGCCTTTATGGTGCTATTCACTTGCTCTTATTTGGGGATCATTGCCTTTCTCCTAGTTTCCATGTGTTTTGTTGTTTCATATCCCCCACTTTTCTGACCATGTTCTTTGTCATATATTTATCTAATAAACTTTTTCTATAAATTTCTTTATCATTGGACTACGGCACTATTTTTCTAGTGGTTTAGCTTTCCCTCTCTAGCAGAGAAAATAGCGCGTGAGCCCACACCCGTTTTTTCCGTGAATGAATCCTTTAATTTAATACCTACAGCTCCAAAATCCAAAATTATACACACACACTACTAATATTATTAGTGAGGGACATATAAAAAATAACGGATATGCAGTGGTTTACTGTATGTAAACTATATCTCATATCCTGTCCGGTTCTGTAATGATTTTACAGAACGCCAACAATTGAATTATTGGCTATTCTGCTATCTAGCTCTGTATGAAATGTAAAGATATAAATATATATATATATATATATATATACATATACACATATATGTGTGTCTCACTGACATATATATATCATATGTATAAATATATATACATATGCATGTATAGACTGTATATATGTTTTCACAAATATTTGAGGCCATGGATCTATTATATGTCCATTTTGCTAGCCGGCGAGAAAATCTCGCCATACGGATGACACACGGATGTCACACGGATACCTTGTGAGAAAAAATTGCATCCTCGCATTGCACACGGATGACATATGGATCACTGTTTGGAAACATTTGTGCGATTCTCGGCCGTGAAAAAGTACCAGTTTTTTACACTTTATGCATGACTCCAGCCTTAGTGGTATTATTTGTGGGTGTTGGCTTGGTTTATAGGTTATCTTTACTAAATCAAATTTTGGTTGATTCTCTCTGCTCAGGTGTTCACATATGCACTGTGGTTGTAAGTCTTCCAGACAGGAGTTAGATGGAATAGGGATGTCTTTTCTTGGGCAGACGACTTACGGTACTGTACATGAGAACAAGGCTTTTTTCAGATAAGTCCGCTCTACAAACCCACCTGAGAAAACACCTAGAAGATGTTCAAAAGAATGAACATATTTGTTTCTATATAAAATAACTTACTGTTAGAATATGTTCAATATTTTGAGCATCTTTCAACACCTTCAGGTTTCCACTTAAAACAGGCAAGCAGACCATTCTTCTTGCAGTTAGAAAACCTTAAAAGACACACAGATGACGCCTTGGCATCTTTTTGAGCATTTTGCCTGAAAAATCACTAGCAGTTTCTTCATTGTGGAATGGAGTTAAAATAATATCTGGAAAGTGTTCTGAAAATGACCAAATAAATGTTTAAAAAGTCACTTAAGGAAAAACCTCACCTGGAAAAATGTTGTGTGCATATACATTTATTCAGGATCAAATATCCAAATTATTTTGCAGAATTGAATCATGGTCTAGTAATTGGACCACAAAGTATGATTTTTATATAAATGTATTAGATATTACAGATATGTTAAATAGTTTTTTTTTGTCATTTACGTTACAAAAATAGTGGGATCAATTTTACAATGTAATAATATGGGTATTAGGATATGGTAGAATAAAAAAAAATGAAGTAGAAAATAAGAGGTACAAATTCTGTGTTCCTAGAAGATGGCAATGCTGAATTCAAAACACAAAGAAATACAATGGAGTTCATACACTTACTGTACATGGGAGACTATTCTTCATGAAGACATACACAAAGACCAAGAGATTCATTGGAACATATCAAAACAAACAAAATAGAAGCAAGAAAATAAATAGATTTCTTCTTGGACAATGAGAACTGTGTAGGTTAATGATTTAGGATTCTCACTTAACAGGAGCAATTTGCAAAATGAGTATACACCTTTGTTAGTTGTCAAATTAAGGTTGTCTATTTATATTTTTATAGCCGTCTTAGCTGAAAACATACATGTTTTTTAACTGTATGATGTTTAAATGCTAATTTTAGCCTCCTTGCAGTGTTTGCATCTGACAGCCTTGGAGGAATTGCAGAGTCTTAATGATATACAAGTGGAGTCACTGAGGAAGCATTGGTATAATGTTACAGATTATTTAGAGTGCATACATGTTGACATAGCATAAACTGTAAAAATGAAGGCTAATAGGGTTAATTGCCCCATGCCCTTTTCAGTTATGTGTAAGTTATAGACTTTGATTGTCTCCCTTGGGTAAATGGAACCCAGATGGCATTCTTGTGATAGCCCTGACCTATTGCAGGCCTGTAGTGATTGAAAACTAGGTGCGCCTCTGCAGACTAATTAATTTACCATCATAGCACCTGTTCCACAGTAGAGAGGGCTGGCAGAACAGTAGAATATCAAGTAAATATATTTATTACAATTATTTTAAGCTTATACTATGATCTACTAAATATGTGATAATTTTTTTTCCCAATGACCCTCAGATTATTTAGATGTTTAATCTCCGCATAGCAATTCATGAAAACAGAACTCACATGATGTAAAACATAGTAATAATCTTTGGGAATTTTGATTTGCTGACTTTACCGAATTTACCCTCAAAATTTGATTTGAGGCGAATAAATTTGAGCGAATCTCAATACTGTAAAGCTAGTAATTACTCGTAAAATACATGTGGGAGAGAGGAAATAAAGGGAACCTCACTGATCCTAAGAATGTACCTTCTACAGGAAAGAGAGAAAACCCTGCTGACCATAATAGCTTACACTCCACAGGTATGAGAGAGAAGACCCTGTTGATCATGAGAGTTTGCACTCTACAAAAAAGAGACTAACCCAGTGACTCTGGAGAGGGAAAACAACTCTGAGATCTGAGATGGGCCAGGAACTAACCACTACTCTACAAGGTTTGATAATTCATAAAATGTCATAGCTGCAGGGCATTATGGAGAGGCTCATACAACAATGAAAAATTTATTATTTTGCCTGCTCTTTCATGCTTCAACAATGTAGGAAATAGTAGCAGGCATGGTTATATTGTACAAATCACAAAATGCAAAATGTTTAAATTCGCGTGAAATCAGTTATCTTAAAATCTGAGGCATCCCTGACCCTAGAAGCCCGGTGCTGAGTAAAGCTTGCAAAAGAGGATGGGAGAGGAAGCATCGAGCACTGGGTGACGAGTTGCAGTAGTGTGGCAGGAAAGCAGTTAGGTGAATATATATATACTAGATGGTGGCCCGATTCTAACGCATCGGGTATTCTAGAATATGCGTGTCCACGTAGTATATTGCCCAGCCACATAGTATATTGCCCAGCCACATAGTATATTGCCTAGCCACATAGTATATTGCCCAGCCACATAGTATATTGCCCAGCTACTTGGTATATTGCACAGGCCACGAAGTATATTGCCCAGCCACATAGTATATTGCCCAGCTACGTAGTATATTGCACAGCCCTCGTAGTATATTGCCCAGCTACGTAGCATATTGCACAGCCCCAGTAGTATAATGCACAGTCACGTAGTATATTGCCCAGCCACATAGTAAATTGCCCAGCCACGTAGTATATTGCCCAGTTACATAGTATATTGCCCAGTTACGTAGCATATTGCCCAGTGATGTAGTATATTGACCAGCCACGTAGTATATTGCCCAGTGACATAGTATATTCCCCAGCCACGTAGTATATTACGTAGCCACATAGTATATTGCACAGCGATGTAGTATACAGCACAGAGCCACGTAGTATATTGCCCAGTTACGTAGTATACATCACAGAACCACATAGTCTATTGCTCAGCCACGTAGTATATTGCCCAGCTACATAGTATTTTGCCCAGCCACATAGTATATTGCCCAGCCACGTACAGTACAGACCAAAAGTTTAGACACACCTTCTCATTTAAAGATTTTTTTGTATTTTCATGACTATGAAAATTGTATATTCACACTGAAGGCATCAAAACTATGAATTAACACATGTGGCATTATATACTTAACAAAAAAAGTGTGAAACAACTGAAAATATGTCTTATATTCTACGTTGTTCAAAGTAACCACCTTTTGCTTTGATGACTGCTTTGCACACTCTTGGCATTCTCTTGATGAGTTTCAAGAGGTAGTCACCGGGAATGGTCTTCCAACAATCTTGAAGGAGTTCCCAGAGATGCTTAGCACTTGTTGGGCCTTTTGCCTTCACTCTGCGGTCCAGCTCACCCCAAACCATCTCGATTGGGTTGAGGTCTGGTGACTGTGGAGGCCAGGTCATCTGGCGTAGCACCCCATCACTCTCATTCTTGTGGTGTGTTTGGGGTCATTGTCCTGTTGAAAAAGAAATTATTGTCCAACTAAACGCAAACCGGATGGAATAGCATTCCACTGCAAGATGCTGTGGTAGCCATGCTGGTTTAGTATTACTTCAATTTTGAATAAATCCCCAATAGTGTCACCAGCAAAGCACCCCCACACTATCATACCTCCTCCTCCATGCTTCATGTGCTTCATGGTGGGAACCAGGCATGTAGAGTCCATCCGTTCACCTTTTCTGCGTCTCACAAAAACACGGTGGTTGGAACCAAAGATCTCAAATTTGGACTCATCAGACCAAAGCACAGATTTCCACTGGTCTAATGTCCATTCCTTGTGTTCTTTAGCCCAAACAAGTCTCTTCTGCTGTGTGAGGCTGTGGCCTCTGATACAGCTAGGGGGCGCTGTTTGTTCTCCCCAGAATGTGCATGCAGACGGATGAAGTCCATAGGTGTGCATGAGAGTCACGGATCTCCGGTCCGGGTTTTCCAGGTCGCTGAAGGCCACAGGTTTGTGTGTGTTTAAAAAGCCTGCAGTAAGGGATATGGGTGTGTCAGGTGTCTGGCCAGGTCAGGCCAGGTGTGCAAGGTGTACGTCAGTGTCAGTCTGGTGTGTGCTGGTCTGCAGAGTGCATGGAGGCCAGCAGAGCCAGCACCCAGGGCAGCTGAATAGCCTGGCACACGCAGCGTACACAGAGATGCAAGTCATCCATGGTACTGGTCTCGGATGTGGACAGTCCTGTGCCCGGAGGTGGATGTCCTGTACCCAAAGGAGTCAGATATGGATAGTCCTGTGCCCGGAGGTGGATGTCCTGTACCCGAAAGAGGACTAGCATGTGCAACGATTGCAAACAAGTGGATATGGTACCCGGCTGCTATCTGGAGGATATCCTGAACTGTGTACGACTGTGTGAGTAAAGAGTCTGTAAAGAGACCGCAATACAGCGATGCAGGACACCCACGAGAACTAGTCAGAGGAGGGCTGGCGTGTGTAGTGTCTGCAACATATGAGGCTGTGTGTATGGAAACTTATAGAGACTGTGAGATGGCGTGTGGTCGCCCAGGGAAACTGGACAAGGAAAGTCTGGCCTGTTTAGGGACAGCAAGTCTAAAGCCATGTGATATGTATTGCTTTGAACTGGTGTAAACTGGTCACTGATAATATCCACTGAAGTTATATGCATTTATGTGAATTGGACTTTAATGCTATGAAGAAACACATTAAAAGAGACTTTTGTGTTTGAAATTGTGGGTCACTGCTTCTTCACTGCATACGATGCTACTGCAGCTTTACATATGGTGGAGAGAATGCGGGCAGTTTGAACTGAGGCATACCCCAATGCGTGCTGCATAGCATTGTGCAAAGTCGGCTGGAAATTTTTTTTTTCTTCTCAAGACAGCTAGCTGTGGCTCGGCGGGGCCATGAAGATTGAAGGCTTCTGGCGGTAACTCGGTAGGGTTACAAAGATTTGCTGTGGATCAGCGGGTCCACGAATTCTGCGCAGCAGGAGCTGCAGTTCTGGCAGCAGCAGCTAGAGGCGCTGCAGTTGCAGCAGAGAATATGTTTATGTACTGTTTTGGGCGTAGAACCTGAAAATATTGAGATACCTGCCATAGGGGTTGCCAAGTTAGGGTCAGAGTGTAATCCCGATAGGCTTCCCCTTAGAGCTATTGGCAGGAGAAACTGAAAACGTTGTTTTGGGTGGGGGTGTCACAGGGTCATACCGATGCCTTATTATCTCGTGTCCATACGGGGTAACAAGTGTTCAACCCCACAGGTATGAACAGGGGGAGAGGATATGTGAGGCTGTGGCGTCTGATACAGCTAGGGGGCGCTGTTTGTTCTCCCCAGGATGTGCATGCAGACGAATGAAGTCCATAGGTGTACAAGAGAGTCACGGATCTCCGGTCCGGGTTTTCCAGGGGGCTGAAGGCCACAGATTTGTGTGTGTTTAAAAAGCCTGCAGTAAGGGTTATGGGTGTGTCAGGTGTCTGGCCAGGTCAGGCCAGGTGTGCGAGGTGCACGTCAGTGTCAGTCTGGTGTGTGCTGGTCTGCAGAGTGCATGGAGGCCAGCAGAGCCAGCACCCAGGGCAGCTGAATAGCCTGGCACCCGCAGCGTACACAGAGATGCAATTCGTCCATGGTACTGGTCTCGGATGTGGACAGTCCTGAGCCCGGAGGTGGATGTCCTGTGCCCGAATGAGTGGCATGTGGACAGTCCTGTGCCCGGAGGTGAATGTCCTGTACCTGAAAGAGGACTAGCATGTGCAACGATTGTAAACAGATGGATATGGTGCCCAGCTGCTATCCGGAGGATATCCTGAACTGTGTACGACTGTGTGAGTAAAGAGTCTGTAAGAGACTGTGATACAGCGATGCAGGTCACCCACGAGAACTAGTCAGAGGAGGGCTGACATGTGTAGTGTCTGCAACATATGAGGCTGTGTGTATGGAGACATATAGAGACTGTGAGATGGCGTGCGGTTGCCCAGGGAAACTGGACAAGGGAAGTCTGGCCTGTTTAGGGACTGCAAATCTAAAGCCATGTGATAGGTATTGCTTTGAACTGGTGTAAACTGGTCACTGATAATATCCACTGAAGTTATATGCATTTATGTGAATTGGACTTTAATGCTGTGAAGAAACACATTAAAAGAGACTTTTGTGTTTGAATTTGTGGATCACTGCTTCTTCACTGCGTACTATGCTACTGCAGCTTTACACCTGACTGACTTCCAAGAGGAATCACGCAAATTAGCGAGCAGAATTCAGGCTAGAGGCTATCCTCGAAAGATTGTATCACAGGCATTCCAACACTCCCAACATGCTATACAGGAAGAGATATTAAAGCCCAGAAGGAAGACTCCAATTCAGACTATTGACCTTATCACAACATACCATAACCAGTGGGATGATGCCCATGCTATCCTGAAGAAGAACTGGGACGGAACCCAAACTTTTGCCATGGCTCTCAAACACCCCCAGGATGGTGGCTAGGAGATCCCGTAACTTGAAGGATGAATTAGTCTCCAACCACTTCAAACGGGCAACCACCAAAACTGGGACGGGTGGTACAACTCATGGATAATACCCTTGTGGTAGGTGCAGAGGCGTAGCTAGGGTTTTGGTCCAGGGGGGGCGAAGCTTCTGAGTGGGCCCCTAACCAGGTAAACTTGATTACAACTCGGTGACGCGCCCTAATAGTGGAAGAGAACCTTAGCAGATGACCGCGCTGTTACTGAAGATAATCTCTATATAAAGACCAATATGGATATTACCGCCATATGGTCAGTGGTAGATACCAGCCCTACAAAACATATAACAGATCACTGCACAGTTACAGATAATGACTTACCGCTTATGTCCTTTCTGATGGAATCGTTCATTTTTCCCGTCTTTTCCATCTGGCCCAGACCGACATGACAACGTCTTCCAGCAATGACTCACTTGCAGAGAATACAACAAATACATATTTAACTTCTCATATTCTAGCCCCATCACCATCTATTTCCAACCTGCACAAACTCCTCATCCTGCTTATACCCCAATACTGAGCCATTGCTGCCGTATGTGTCCCTATTAGTGCCCCGATACCCCAATACTGAGCTGCTGCTGCCGTATGTGTCCCTATTACTGCACCTGATACCCCAATACTGAGCCGCTGCTGCCGTATGTGTTCCTATTACTACACCTGTTACCCCAATACTGAGCCTCTGCTGCCGTATGTGTCCCTATTACTGCCCCAGATACCCCATTACTGAGCCGCTGCTACCATATGTGTCCCTATTACTGCACCTGACACCCCAATACTGAGCCGCTGCTGCTGTATATCCATATTACTGCACCTCAAACCCAATACTGAGCCACTGCTGCCGCATTTGACCCTGTTACTGCACCTGATACCCCAATACTGAACCTCTGCTGCCGTATGTGTCCCTATTAGTGATCCGATACCCCAATACTGAGCTGCTGCTGCTGCCATATGTGTCCCTATTACTGCCCCTGATACCCCAATACTGAGCCGCTGCTGCCGTATGTGTTCCTATTACTACACCTGATACCCCAATACTGAGCCGCTGCTGCCGTATGTGTCCCTATTACTGCCCCAGATACCCCAATACTGAGGCGCTGCTGCCGTATGTGTCCCTATTACTGCACCTGACACCCCAATACTGAGCCGCTGCTGCTGTATATCCATATTACTGCACCTCAAACCCAATACTGAGCCACTGCTGCCGCATTTGACCCTGTTACTGCACCTGATACCCCAATACTGAGCCACTGCTGCCGTATGTGTCCTTATTACTACACCCGATACCCCAATACTGAGCTGCTGCTGCTGCCATATGTGTCCCTATTACTGCACCTGATACCCCGATACTGAGCCGCTGCTGCCATATGTGTTCCTATTACTGCCCCTGATACCCCAATACTGAGCCGCTGCTGCCGTATGTGTCCCTATTACTGCACCTGCTGTGTGGTTCTCTGTGCCCTCTAAATTCAAAAGAACCCCTCTATAATATACTAATGCCAGGTGTAAGTGCCCTAGAAAACAGTGCCTATATTTTGCCCCTAGAAAGTAATAATGCCCTGTGTGCCCCTTTGATAGCCACAGTAACCTGAGTTCCCCTATAACAATAAGTGCCCACTTTACATTTAATAAAGTCCTGAGTCTCCCCCTGTACAGCTCCCCTATACACAGTACACCGACCCCTTAGTAGCCCCCAAACTGTTTGATAGCTCCAACAATGTATAATGACCTCCACATTGTAATCTCCATACTGTATGATGGCCCACTAGATAGCTTCCATATACAGTAGCATAATGCACCAAATAGTCCACAATATAGTATAATGAACTCCCCATCAGCAGACTCTATAGCATACGGCAGCCCCCATGGGCAGACACTGTAATAAGGCAGCACCCCCATAGTCAGACCCTGTAATAAGTCAGCACCCCTATAGGCAGACCCTGTAATAAGGCAGCACCCCTTTAGGCAGACCCTGTAATAATTTAGCCCCCAGAGTCAGACCCTGTAATAAGGCAGCACCCCCATAGTCAGACCCTGTAAAAAGGCAGCACCCGCATAGTCAGACCCTGTAAAAAGGCAGCACCCCCATAGTCAGACCCTGTAATGAGGCAGCACCCCCATAGTCAGACCTTGTAATGAGGCAGCACCCCTATAGTCAGACCCTGTAATAAGGCAGCACCCCCATAGTCAGACTGTGTAATAAGGCAGCACCCCCATAGTCAGACCCTGCAATGAGGCAGCCCCCTTATTCAGACCCTGTAATAAGGCAGCACCCCCAAAGGCAGACCCTGTAATAAAGCAGCACCCCCATAGTCAGACAGTGTTGTTACATGTTACGGAACCACTCAGCACCCAGAATATGTTGTGCAGTTATATGTATGTATAATAGGTTCCATGTGAGATGCATGTTTCTAATGAATCAGCCCACAGGCTGCGCCCCTGGGCAGAGGGGACGCGATATTCCCCTTTTATCCGCCCCCCACCTTTGTAATTCCCACAGTAAATATCGTCAGGCTCCGGCCACCTGCGGCTATTGTAATGTATGTCCGGCCTGCCGCTTTTTTGTTGTTGCTGGCAATCAACCCTCGGGCTTCCACCAGATCTTTTAATGTAGTCCTTTTTAACTTCTGGTAGTTATTTTCCATTCATTCCTTTCCTCCTGTAGAAGGGGTATCATATCCCACTGTCTGCCACCAGTGTAACGGGGTCTACCAAGCTGGGGTACCTCTTCCAGTACCACCCCGTGTTTCAGGAGGTCCACTCTGCTTTGGCTGGAGTCTGGATGAAGGACGCTGGCTGGAATTGCTTGGTTACATGGGCGCATGGGCGCATATAAAAGATCACTGCTTCACCACGTATTTCCTGTCTGACAACACTTTTCTCACAGGACACAGAATATATCACACAGATACAGAGGGCAGGCCAATAGAAAAGCAGCAGGCCAGACATACATTACAATAGCCGCAGGTGGCCGGAGCCTGCCGATATTTACTGTGGGAATTACAAAGGTGGAGGGCGGACAAAAGGGGAATATCGTGTCCCCCCTGCCCAGGGGCGCAGCCTGTGGGCTGATGCATTAGGGACATGCATCTCACATGGAACCTATTATACATACATATAACTGCACAACATAGTCTGGGTGCTGAGTGGTTCCGTAACACGTAACTCCTGTAATGAGGCAGCACCCCTATAGTCAGACTCTGTAATAAGGCAGCCCCCACAGTCAGACCCTGTAATAAGGCAGCCCCCCATAGTCAGGCCCTGTAATAAGGCAGCACCCCTATAGGCAGACCCTGCAATAAGGCAGGACCCCTATAGGCAGACCCTGTAATAAGGCAGCACCCCCATAGCCATACCCTGTAATGAGGCAGCACCCTTATAGTCAGACCCTGTAATAAGGCAGCCCCCAGAGTAAGACCCTATAATAAGGCAGCCCCCCAGTCAGACCCTGTAATAAGGCAGCCCCCATAGTCAGACCCTGTAATAAGGCAGCCCCCCATAGGCAGACCCTGTAATAAGGCAGCCCCCATAGTCAGACCCTGTAATAAGGCAGCACCTCTATAGGCAGACCCTGTAATGAGGCAGCCCACCCATAGTCAGCCCCTGTAATAAGGCAGCCCCCCACAGGCAGACCCTGTAATAAGGCAGACCCTGTAATAAGGCAGCCCCCCATAATCAGACCCTGTAACAAGGCAGCCCCCCATAGGCAGATCCTGTAATAAGGCAGCCCCCCATAGGCAGACCCTGTAATAAGGCAGCACCCATTAAAAAATAAATAAATAAATAAATACTCACCTCACTTCTTCCTGGTTCCTGCACTGCTCCCGCTGATCTCCTGACAGTGGGCACCGGACAGTGATGTCATCGCACCCGCTGTCAGTGTCGGCGACGTCAGACACTGACACTGACAGGGGGATGATGGAAGAAGGAGCGTAGCGCTCCTTCTCCTATCAATGTGATCAGCTGTATCGGCTAAATGCCGATACAGCTGATCTTCCGATGACGACGGGGAGCCCACTGCTGGCACCGAGGCCCCCGGCCTGCTCAGGGGCTCCATAGCAGCAGAGCAGTGCGCTGACACAGTTACAGTAGCATAGCTCCGGGTGGGCCCCCTCAGAGCACCGGGCCTGGGGCGCTCGCACCCTCTACCCCCCGGTAGCTACGCTAGTGGGTAGGTGCAATGTTAGTAGCTATATGATTGCTGATTGTGGGTTATCTCTCCCACATGTCCCAGAAAGGATCCAGGTATTTGGATACTTTAATTGTCACACCAGAAATCTTGTTTATGCTTTGATCTGCAGCTGCCCTAAATTATATATTGGTTACACTACTCAGGAATTGAGACGTCGGGTACAGCAGCATCTATCTAGTGTGAATACAGCTCAGAAGGACTCTTTCATCAGTGGCTGCTCACTTCCTATATGACCATGGGGGCTTACTAAAGAGAGATAAGGGTTATCGGCTTGGAAGGGGTTAAAGTTGATATCAGGGGTGGTAATGTTGAATTGGAGCTATTGAGGAAGGAATCTAAGTGGATTTATAATCTTAATAGCCTGGCCCCGGTGGGCATTAATGAGGAACTTTTATACACTGGTTTCTACAAACAAGCGTGAGGTATTGTTACCATGAACATGTGTTCTTTCTTCTGCTCATTTATGTATATTCTTTTGTTTCCTCTAGATCCTTTGGATGTATTTGTTCCTTTTGTCACCTCTTAGGGACATCATGGAAACTTATCGTGAAATTCAAAAAGTTCTGGACCTGCATCCCTTTGTCTGTCAGATGTACTCATAATTTGCGTGTTTGTTTATATTTCTCTGTCTAGTTTCTTTATCTGCTGCCAGTTATACTTTGTATTGGGTACTGTTGGTTTGGGTTTTGTTGAATACTTACCCATGTGGTTGTTTGCAGTGAGACTTCTCACATCAATATGACATTTACAGTGGGGCAAAAAAGTATTTAGTCAGTCAGCAATAGTGCAAGTTCCACCACTTAAAAAGATGAGAGGCGTCTGTAATTTACATCATAGGTAGACCTCAACTATGGGAGACAAACTGAGAAAAAAAAATCCAGAAAATCACATTGTCTGTTTTTTTAACATTTTATTTGCATATTATGGTGGAAAATAAGTATTTGGTCAGAAACAAACAATCAAGATTTCTGGCTCTCACAGACCTGTAACTGCTTCTTTAAGAGTCTCCTTTTTCCTCCACTCATTACATGTAGTAATGGCACCTGTTTAAACTTGTTATCAGTATAAAAAGACACCTGTGCACACCCTCAAACAGTCTGACTCCAAACTCCACTATGGTGAAGACCAAAGAGCTGTCAAAGGACACCAGAAACAAAATTGTAGCCCTGCACCAGGCTGGGAAGACTGAATCTGCAATAGCCAACCAGCTTGGAGTGAAGAAATCAACAGTGGGAGCAATAATTAGAAAATGGAAGACATACAAGACCACTGATAATCTCCCTCGATCTGGGGCTCCACGCAAAATCCCACCCTGTGGGGTCAGAATGATCACAAGAACAGTGAGCAAAAATCTCAGAACCACGCGGGGGGACCTAGTGAATGAACTGCATAGAGCTGGGACAAATGTAACAAGGCCTACCATAAGTAACACACTACGCCACCATGGACTCAGATCCTGCAGTGCCAGACGTGTCCCACTGCTTAAGCCAGTACATGTCCGGGCCCGTCTGAAGTTTGCTAGAGAGCATTTGGATGATCCAGAGGAGTTTTGGGAGAATGTCCTATGGTCTGATGAAACCAAACTGGAACTGTTTGGTAGAAACACAACTTGTCGTGTTTGGAGGAAAAAGAATACTGAGTTGCATCCATCAAACACCATACCTACTGTAAAGCATGGTGGTGGAAACATCATGCTTTGGGGCTGTTTCTCTGCCAAGGGGCCAGGACAACTGATCCGGGTACATGAAAGAATGACTGGGGCCATGTATCGTGAGATTTTGAGTGCAAACCTCCTTCCATCAGCAAGGGCAATGAAGATGAAACGTGGCTGGGTCTTTCAACATGACAATGATCCAAAGCACACCGCCAGGGCAACGAAGGAGTGGCTTCGTAAGAAGCATTTCAAGGTCCTGGAGTGACCTAGCCAGTCTCCAGATCTCAACCCTATAGAAAACCTTTGGAGGGAGTTGAAAGTCCGTGTTGCCAAGCGAAAAGCCAAAAACATCACTGCTCTAGAGGAGATCTGCATGGAGGAATGAGCCAACATACCAACAACAGTGTGTGGCAACCTTGTGAAGACTTACAGAAAACGTTTGACCTCTGTCATTGCCAACAAAGGATATATTACAAAGTATTGAGATGAAATTTTGTTTCTGACCAAATACTTATTTTCCACCATAATATGCAAATAAAATGTTAAAAAAACAGACAATGTGATTTTCTGGATTTTTTTTTCTCAGTTTGTCTCCCATAGTTGAGGTCTACCTATGATGTAAATTACAGACGCCTCTCATCTTTTTAAGTGGTGGAACTTGCACTATTGCTGACTGACTAAATACTTTTTTGCCCCACTGTATTTCATATGTATCCCAACTAGGGTTCTTATGGGTGGTCACACAATGATTAGATATACCAATAATAAAACGACAAACAATATGTATGACCAACCTAATGCTCTGGTCTATTACGTAATTTGTTCTACCTGTGGGCATTCTTTGAAAAACCTCTTGCTCTTCTCAATTTACACTGACTTGGATGGGGTATCGCTAATAAGCAAGATGTATATGGGTTGGGTTCAAGGACGGACATGGTCCCTGCAACCATCCTTTGCTTACTGACAAATGCTGGTTAGAGAAATCTTATATAGGGCTAGTATTTAGTATATATTGATGGTACCCAAATGTTACTTATTATTGATTCATTTGTGCTGATAAATATTCAAGATTGTAGGGTGGAGGAGCACAATTTAGTGCAAGTATGAGTATGGTCTGTTTGGGATCATACATCGCAAATTGTAACGATTTATCTATCATTTCCCTGTGGCAATAGGTACGAGTATATGACTATTTAATGTAATAGAAGTACCATTCTGTTGCCATGGAAATCCCCATATTGATGCGTCGCTCTAGGGTGGCTCTGGCAGCTTGGATCGAAATAACTTATGCGCATGTGTGGGCATTTGTATGCGCACTCAACCAACACTAGGTAATGCTTACTAGGCTGATTACCTTTAATCGATGGGTACACGAGGATATTCTGGAAGGCTATACTTGCTCTGTTTGCGTCTAGTTTAAAAATAATAAGGAATTATTTGTCTGGGATATCTACTATATAATTGTCTAAGGGTCACTTCCGTCTTTCTGTCCTTCTGTCTGTCTGTCTTTCTTTCTGTCACAGATATTCATTGGTCGCGGCCTCTGTCTGTCATGGAATCCAAGTCGCTGATTGGTCGTGGCAAAATGCCCACGACCATTGCCACGACCAATCAGCGACAGGCACAGTCCGGCGGCAACATGGCCGCTCCTTCCTTCCCGCAGTCAGTGCCTGCTCTGTACTCACCTCCAGTCAGTGCTCACACAGGGTTAATGGCAGCTATTAACCCTGTGTGACCAACTTTTTTACTATTGATGCTGCCTATGCAGCCTCAATAGTAAAAAGATCTAATGTTAAAAATATTAAAAAAACAAAAAATCATCATATACTCACATTCCGGCGCCTTTCCCGCTCCTCGCGACGCTCCGGTAACCGCTCTATGCAAGCGGCAGGTTCCGGTGGCAAGGATGGTATGCGACAAGGACCTGCCATGACATCACGGTCATGTGACCACGACGTCATCACAGGTCCTGCGAGAAAGACCTGCCATGATGTCACGGTCATGTGACCGCGACGTCATCACAGTTCCTGCGCCCATACCAACCCTGGGACCGGAAGCTGCCGCGTGCACCGCAAACAGGGCCAGGACTTCAACGGAGGGTGAGTATATGTTTATTTTTTATTTTAAGTCTGTATACTACATGGCTCTGTGCTGTATACTCCATCGCTGTGCAATATACTATGTGGCTGGGCAATATACTACGTGACTGGGCAATATACTACGTGGCTGGGCAATATACTATGTGGCTGGGCAATATACTATGTGGCTGGGCAATATACTACGTGGCTGGGCAATATACTACGTGGCTGGTCAATATACTACGTGGACATGCATATTCTAGAATACCCGATGCGTTAGAATCAGGCCACCATTTAGTTTCTCTGATAACAGGCACAAGCGCATAATTATAAAAAAAGCATCACTTGTCACGATGGGAGTCCCCTCGCCGACACTGTGTGTTTGTACATTCTCGGTGGAGTGGCCTTCTGCACAGGCGCGAACTTGTGAACACTGAACCGGAAGTAGTTTCCTCTGTATACATGCTGTGACTAATCTGCACGCCGCCGCATTCTCACAGATGGTAATTATTTCATTTTCATTATTTATGCATATATAAGACGGGGCTGGACGGTGTCCTTAATATTTTCCCTGATGAAGACACTTTAACAACATCGATACACGGGGGCTTCAGTTCTTTTTCCCCCTATGGCTAGTACCTAACTATTGGTCATTGCATTTTCATTTGACCATTCAGATTTTAAGGGCTTTATACCAATAGTTTGAGTAACGGCTACAGGTTCCATGGTGGTGTCTTGTCTCACCATTTGGCCCTGATTTCTGCACAGCAATCCTGGTAAATATGCCTATACTGACGTATCTGTATCCAACACTTGGGATATAATCATTTAAGATATATTGTGTCAAAGTGCAACCTGGTGTAGCTGGCAGAAGATTGGTAGGGAACCTGTTGTGTTCTTCATTGACTTATACCTACTGTCTGGACAATTTATTTGTTATGAGGTGCTCATATATTCCTTTATCTGCCTGGGGGGAATGTATGGCCTACCTGACATGTTTCTTGGGTTTTTAAATGTTTTTAATATAGTGTGTCTTGCCTTATTGTGTTTTGCATTGGTATTTATAATAAACATTATCTTCTGAGGTTGATCCCATTGGTATGCATATCTTCTTTCTCTCTTCTATTTGTATTGTCTCTGTATATGCATATGGTTGATTCCAGATCTATTTATGCGGTGCCCGCTACTTTCTTTTTCTTAGCACTCAGGAGAAATTGCACAACAAATTGTATAGAGCAATTTCTCCTTTTACTCTTATGATAATGTAAAATTTGGAACTAAAAAGATTTATCTGGGAAAAATAGTATTTTTTTTAATTTTCACATCTATATAAGATCCCTAAGGGGTCTAGTTTCCAAAATGGTGTCACTTGTTGGGGTTTCCACTGTTTAGGCACATCAGGGGCTCTCCAAACATGACATGGCGTCCGCTAATTATTCCAAAAAGTGAAATGGCTCTCCTTCCCTGCCAAGCCCTACTGTGTGTGTCAAAACAGTAGTATTCCCCCACATGTGGAGTATCAGTTTACTCAGGAGAAATTGGCATCTGCAAATTACAGTATGCCAGCAAATTTTACATTCAAAAAGTGAAATGGCGCTCCTTCTTTTCCGGGTCCTGCCGTGTGCCCAAGCAGTATATTTTCCCCACATATGGGGTATCAGCATGCTTAAGATAAATTGCACAAAAAATATTAGGGTCTATTTTCTCCTGTTACCCTTGCAACAGTAAAAAAAAAAAAGATCTAAAGGTAAAATTTTTGTGAAAGAAAAGTAAATGTTAATTTTTTTCCTTCCACATTCCAAAAATTCCTGAGAAGCACCTGAAGGGTTAATAAACTTCTTGAATGTGGTTTTGAGTTCCTTGAGGGGAGCAGTTTTTACAACGGTGTCACTTTTGGGTATTTTCGGTCATGTGGGCTCCTCAAAGTCACTTCAAATGTGAGGTGGTCCCTAAAAAAAATGATTTTGCAAGTTTTGTTGTTAAAATGAGAAATCACTGCTCAACGTTTAACCCTTTTAACTTCCTAATAACAAAAATTATGCTTCCAAAGTTTTACTGATGTAAAATAGACATGTGGGGAATTATATTTACTAACATTTTTGTGCGATACAATGCTCTGATTTAAGGGCATAAAAATTAAAACTTGAAAATTGATAAATTTTTGCCAAATTTCCATTTTTTTCACAAATGCAAGTCATATCAAATAAATTTTACCACTATCATGAAGTACAATATGTTTCGAGATATCGTTATCAGAATCATTGGGATCCATTGCAGCATTCCTGAGTTAAAGGGAACGTGTGACCCCTAAAATGAGCTAAGACGAGCTGCAGCCACCGTCATCAGGGGCTTATCTACAGCATTCTGTAATGCTTTAGATAAGCCCCCGATGTATCCTGAAAGATGAAAAAAAGAGGTTAGATTATACTCACCTGGGCAGGCGGTCTGAGTCCAATGGGCGTTGCGGTCCGGGTCCGGCACCTCCTATCTTCTTACGATGATGTCCTCTTCTTGTCTGCATGCCGCACCTCCTGCACAGGCATACTTTGTCTGCCCTGTTGAGGACAGAGCAAAGTACTGCAGTGCGCAGGCGCTGGGCCTCTCTGACCTTTCCCGTCGCTTGCGCAATGCAGCACTTTGCCAGAGCCACGGCATGAAGACAAGAAGAGGACATCATCGTAAGAAGATGGGAGGCCCCGGACCGCAGCAGGACCGCCCCTGGGTGAGTATAATCTAACCTCTTTTTCTCATCTTTCAGGATACATCAGGGGCTTATCTACAGCATTACAGAATGCTGTAGATAAGCCGCTGATGCCGCTGACCACAGCGAAACTTCGATTTTTGGGGTGACAGGTACCCTTTAAGACCTCATAAAGTGACACTGGTCAGAATTGTAAATATTGGCCAGGTCAGGAAGGTGAAAACTAGCTTCAGGGCGAAGGGGTTAAAGAAATCTTGTCACCTTGTAAAAAGTGACCATTTTTTTCTGTTATTGTATTCCAATGCTCCTGAGTATTCTGTTTTAAGAGCATATGTTCAAATCGAACAGGTGAGTATCAGTTATTTTAGTATCTTAACACATTTATTACTCTTAGACTTTTTTTATTCTGTCTAATTTCTTCACTATTTTGACATGAGTATTACTATTGTATGGAAAAGTATGGCAATGTTATGTAGGCACTATATGGCAATAATTTTGAGATATGATAATAATAATCTTTATTTATACAGCGCCAACATATTCCGCAGCGCTTTACAGTTTAACAGTTTAAAACACAACAGTCATAGGTAACAATGTTAACAATACAGTAATAAAGCAAAATAAGACGACCCTGCTCGTGAGAGCTTACAATCTACAATGAGGTGGGGGAGATACAAAGTACAGGTGTGCATTTACAATGATGGTCCAGCCATAGATATGGTACAGAGCTATTGTAGAGTGGTATTATTAGATCACAGAATAGCAGTATTGTATGGCCACGTTATGGAAGTATTGATTAGCTTTTGGACACATTTATATAGAATTTTTCTGTTTAAACTGGCATATGAAGATGTGCGCTGGATAAATAAGCAGAGGCCGTACTTTGCTATCCAGGGATTCATTTCATTCATTTTTTAATTCACTTTCTCTGAGTTTTAAATAATGGTTTAAAACATGTAACTTTTTATTTAAGCTACATCATTATCTAGATGCATACATTTTGTTGTACATTTTTAGTTTTCTTTTTACTTTTAAAAATCCACAATCACTTCAATCTACCCCAGTGTGATAGCTAGCATACACAATTTGTGCTGAGATTGAGACATAAAATGTTATATAAAAGCACCTTTCAAGCAACAATTTTGCAATGACTCAAGTCACCTGTGGTTTTGCAATGTATAATGTGCAGATAGGTGACCAATGTGACGAGCTTACATCACCACACTGTAACACTGAAATGTGTCCTGTTTTGTTTAAATTCAAAAAGAGGACTTTTACCCATAAATGTTCACACATGTATTTAATGCAAAGGATTCTAGGTAAACCTGCTATTCTTTGTATTATGCTGCTTGCAAGTACTTTCCATTTCAGGAAAGCATCCACTATGCACTACACACATGTATTTGTCAACTACCTTATTACATCGCAAAGCAGAGTCATTCTGCCAACAAATGCCATCAAATTTAAAGTTACAGAGCCTCTGAGGTGGAGGTGGAGAAGACAGCTGGCAGCCCCTATGAAGACCCCTGGTGTTGTATTGTGTGCAAATTTGTGTTGCAAAGTAGTTACTTGATAGTGAGCTGGAAGAAAGGAAGGACACCCTTAAGGTACCATCACACATAACGATATCGTTAACGAAATCGTTATGTGTGACAGCGATCAGGCCCCTGCTGGATCTCCCACTGACATCGCTGAATCGGCGTGTGTGACGCCGATTCAGCGATGTCTTCACTGGTAACCAGGGTAAACTTCGGGTTACTAAGCGCAGGGCCGCGCTTAGTAACCCGATGTTTACCCTGGTTACCATTGTAAATGTAAAAAAAAACACTACATACTTACATTCTGGTGTCTGGTCACGTCCCTCGCCTTCAGCTTCCCGCACTAACTGAGCACCGGCCGGCCGTAAAGCAAGAGCACAGCGGTGACGTCACCGCTGTGCTTTACGGCCGGCGCTCAGTTAGTGCGGGAAGCTGAAGGCGAGGGATGTGACCAGACACCCGAATGTAAGTATGTAGTGTTTATTTTTTTTACATTTACACTGGTAACCAGGGTAAACATCGGGTTACTAAGCGCGGCCCTGCGCTTAGTAACCCGATGTTTACCCTGGTTACCCGGGGACTTTGGGATCGTTGGTCGCTGGAGAGCTGTCTGTGTGACAGCTCTCCAGCGACCACACAGTGATGCTGCAGCGATCGACATCGTTGTCTAGATCACTGCAGCGTCGCTAAATGTGACGGTTCCTTTAGAAAAAGGCTATCATAACTGAGTGTGTATGTGGAAGCAACAAATTGGCAAGGAAGCAAGTTATTGAACCAGCAATCCTAGATTGAGTGGCATCCGTTTCCTCATAGAAAGCAAGAGGAGCACCTAATCTGAAAGAGTAAAAGAAGGTCACAATGTTAACCAGACCTGGAGATCAGCGTGAAAGAATAGGAAGTCGGCCAGGCTTGGCCACGTCAGTTAGATGATGGCTAGTGAGAGCTACCTTGCATTGTTCACAAGAGAGCAGTTAGGATAAAGTGGCACGGCATAACACATTGACCCTGTGCATTTTGTTTCAGATACCCAAGTGTACTGAAATGAACGTGCAGTGGAAGACCTCTCCTCTTTGAAGGCTATATAGTCTGTCTTTTTTTAAATTTGTTTATTTTAATGTTAACTTAAAAGAGTAATCTTTATTAATTATTATTATGACCCCTTCACTTTATTTTTGTATGTTACCTACCATTACGAAACATGTGTTAACTCAAATCACAATATTGCAAAGCCTCCAATTGCCCTGACAAGCTCTTTAATACAAATAAAGCCTTAGTAATGTCAAAATGTTAACACCATATAAACAGAAATTAAACTGATATTAACAAACAGGCCCTTTAATAATACAATGCAATGGCATGCTTTCTAGAAATGAACACTTCGATCTGCAGAGGACTGAGTTCAAGTCAAATTTCCCAAAATTTGCAGTTTCACATGAATTCACATACTTTAAGATTCAATTCAAGGTCTGCAAAAAATAAAAATAAAAACTTGATCCAGCACCATTTTCCACAATACTGAAGCATTAGCAGGTGGATTAATATCTTTATTTGTGTCCATGCTGACTTCCCCATAATGTCCTGCAGCTATGACTTCTAGTGGACTATCATACCTTGTACATTGGTAGTCATAACCTATGCCATCAGAGATCACTGGTGGAGAACTAGTGGAGAACAATTTCTAAGTATCTCTTTTCTGTAGTGTATAAGCTCTTATGGCAAACCAAGTCCTCTCTCTCTCTTCTGCAGTGTGTAAGCTCTTATAGTCAGCAGGGTCTTCCCTCTCCTATAGAGTGTAAGCTGTTATGGCCAGCAAGGCTCTCTCTAATCTCCTCCAATTAGAGAGCAATTACAAGCTTTCCAGGATTGAGAATCATACAAATTTAGTTGGCAAATTCAAATAAAAAAAAAACACTCCTCTCTACTTATTAATATGTCTTACATCATATAAGTTCTTTTTCATTAATTGTTTTTTGGCAGTAAATCAAATTTTGGGGATAATGTGTCAAATAAGGTGACCTGAACTTGAATTTCAAAAGATACCCCATCTATAATAGTTTCATATTTTTTCAAATATAAAAGCACAGCCCCAAAAAATTTCTTCTCAGTCCTTAATCCAAGGAAAAGCATTTATATAATACATACTGTACATGCATATACAGTGTATATATATATATATATATATATATATATATATATATATATATATGTATGTATATATATATTTAAAGTGGCCAATGGAACACAATGGGGAAATGCTCGCGCCACTAGTTCCACAACCAAATCGATGTAACCCCAAGCTGTTAGTGTACACGGGATGAAGACTAGAGGGATCTGACCAACCCACAGTATAATCCCAGTAGTATGATCTGTGTGACGATTACTTATCAAGGCCTGCTTATGGAGTTGCCTGCATGGTCTTGTCAGATTCGAATAATGGCCCGTAGTGATCCATTCTATACTACAAGTGAAGTTAAACATCAGATACAAAGCCTAGGGTCAATGTCTACACAAACCATCGAAGATGTTTGCATGATACTGGGCTACAAGTCAGATATCCAGCTATAGGTGTTCCATTGACCTCATGCCACTGCTCTCAAAGGCTATGATGGTGAAGAGCAAGACAGTAATCGAAGCTAGAATGGAGGTTTGTTCTCTTCTACAATGAATCCTGCTTTTGTCTTGGATGCAATGACTATCGGAAAATGGTCTGGAAACCTTGTGGGCAACGCCATGAAGAGACCAGTTTGTGTAGCAGCAGTTATTTTTCAGCATGACAACACCAGGCCACATGTGGCCCATGCTACTGATAGCAACCTTCATGGTCGAAATGTGTTACCATGGCCTACAGTATATCCTAACTAGTCACTCATTGAGCACATCTGAGATGGCAATTGCAAAGAGCAGCCAGTGGATCTTGATTAATTCCGTGCCTAAGTGCATTTAGCATGGCAGAACAGTCCTCAGACATCCATTAATAACTACAGTTATAGCATGTAAGTGGGAGTATTTCTGGACATGGTGCTGATGTTTGATATTGAATGCATTAAGATATTTTGAAACTTCTGTCTTAAGTTTTTTTAATAATTTGCATATAATCAATATTTTGATCTCCCTTGTAGGAATGAATGAGCAGACTCATAGAAGTTTGGGTACAGTGGTTTCAGCCAAACTTGAGAAAAAAAGTTTGGTTTGAGTAACAGAACTTGACCAAAACTTGACTCCTGACCCGAACCCCATATAAGTCAATGGGAATCCAAACTTTGGTGCTGCAAAATGGGGATAAGAGCAGGGCAACTGCCCTGCAAACAAATATATTAAGAAAAATTATTTAAAATAACAAAGAATTTAAAAAAAATTAAAAATAGTAATCTTGATCTAGTAGGAGGAGGTCCAAGAGGAGGAGTGGAGCAATGCATTGGGTGTGTATTTTATTGCACTTGTTAATAAATAAATAAATGAACAAAAGACATGGGATCTCAACTATTTTTAATAACAGCCAAAGCAAAGCAGATATCTGAGGGAAAGCAGACAGCTGGGAGCTGGTGATATTATTTTGGGAAGGAGCCGATATCGATAAACGTTCCCAGGCTAATAATAAGAGCTCACCGCTGTCGGTGTAGCATTTACTGGCTATTAAAAATGAAGTGGGGTCTTCCCTATTTTTAATAATCAACAAAATCTAACCAGACAGCTGTGGGCTGATCTTACTAGGCTGTTTAGGAGTTTGACAAAGAACAACCGTGTTCAAAATGCGTTGTTTGTTGACCATCCTGTCTTCACTTTTTTAAATTTTGATGAAATATGCATACTATTTGAAATTTTACAAGAAGCTGGAACTTCCTTCACATTTTCCATATTCTCAACACGAGTGATCGACTTGTGGTTGTGTGCACACTGGACTTTTATGGACATCAATGGTGAGCTGGCATTATGTTTCCTTTTAGTCGAATATTGTGTTTGCAATATTCGCCGAACACAGCTGAACATCATTGGAGTCAATGGGAGTAGAAATGACCAAATATGTTTGGAATCAATCGTCAAACATAAATTCAGCACAAATAGAGTACCAATATGGCACAAATATGGCAAATTCAGATTTGGTGACCAATTTTAAACATATTCGCTCAACTCTAATCCTCACCTGTCCACCGTTAATCCATAATATGGAGGTCCCACGATGATCCCCGACTCAGCTACATCCGGATGCTGTGTTGAACGGTGACATCAGAAACGTGAATTCAGGCCAAGGTCATAGTATGCTTTCTGTGGTTCCTCAGTAAAGTATGGCGCTAGGACTGATGAGCAACCATGTGTCTGACACTCAGGACTCCGGCATTCATCAGTCCAGGACTCGAGCTATCGAGAGAACTAATGGCTCAGAACTAATGGCTCTCTATGCTTGCCTGGTGCATTGGCAAGCAGGGTAATAGTTTATGTGGTGGTAAAGTCATCACCTGTGAGAAACGACTGCTAGTAACTTCTGCAGTCTCGTTCTTGTGTTGCTTGTTCACAGTGATGACATTTACGTGAGAACAAGACTGCAGAGGTTACTACCTGTCATTTCTCACACACGATGACATTATGCACGTGAGAAATGACCCTGAGTAACCTCTGCAGTCTTGCTGTTGTGGTTATGGTTATGGCTCATGGCCGATTACCTTACTGCGGTGATTGTCAGTTAGACACTTACATTACAGGTAAGGGACATTGGCTTCAGGGGATGCTTTATAATTCTCCTCCTCTCTAGGCAGTACAGTGAATGAAAATTCACCATTTACATAATATGACCTTGTCACCATAGCAGGCACCTGGCAGCATACTGGATCACTGGGTGCTACAGCTTTAGCCCATAAGACCTAGAACAAAGGAATACCTCAACTGATAACAATATCATACAACCAGTCCTCGATCACTTCCACTTCATGGGACATGGAACCACAGTCTGTGGTATGTTGACCTGGGTCATGGGATAGGTCTTGGCATCTCCATGGATACAACTTACCCCACTCCCTTCCCAGAGACTATCAGATGCGAGTATAAGAATATAGCTCTTATCAGGGTCACCAACCTGCCTTAATCAAAGATTACTGTCAGTTGGATACCATTTACTGTAACCTGGCATACTTAAGGCCTCTCTCCAGGATAATGAACAGCACTGTAGGCAGGATGAGCTAAATAGGAGTAATGCCAGCATATGCTTTAGTTTATTTATTCTGAAGCCAACACACAATGAACTGATATAATATCAGGGCATGACACCTCCAACAGACAGTGATATGAGAAGCACCCCTTGATCCTGGCTCTGACCCCTTCAGGGTCTCTGTGCGCACTTCAGACAAGAACTTGGACCCTCATCTTTTGGGTATCCCAGAAAGGTGACCTCAGGCTCAAGGAGTTCTCCATTACTAAATATCTTTATACAATGCTCACAAGGTCATCTGCATTTGTTTGACTCATTTTCTGCAAGTCCTCCTGTACTAGCTCTCTAGACATAGCTAGCAAGGTGCACCTAATTAAGACTTGCAGAACTAGGACCATCTGGATTATCCAAAGGAGGCATGGAAGAAGGTCATGTGGCCAGATTAAACCAAACTAGAACTTTTTGTATTAATTCCAGTCATCGTGTTTGGAGGAGGAAGAAGAAGAATTAGTACAACCCCAAGAACATAGTCCCAACAATGAAGCATGGTGGTGAAGACATCATACTTTGGGGGTGTTTTTCTGCAAAGGGGACAGGATGACTGCACTGTATTGAAGGGAGGATGGATGAGGTCATGTTTTGCAAGATTGTGGCCAGCAACTTTCTTCTCTCAGTAAGAGCATTGAAGATGGGTAATGACTGGGTCTTCCAGCATGACAATGACCCGAAACACATAGCCAAGGCAACTAAGGAGTGGCTCCGTAAGAAGCATTTCAAAGTCCTGGAGTGGTCTAGCCAGTCACCAGACCAGAACCCAATAGAAAATCTTTGGAGGGAGCTGAAACTAAATGTTGCCCAATGACAGCCTTGAAAGATCTGGAGATTATCTGTTTTAATGAGTGGGCCAAAATCCCTGCTGAAGTGTGTGCAAACTTGGTCAAGAACTACAAGAAACGTTTAAACTCTGTAATTGCAAAGAAAGGTTTCTGTACCAAATGTTAATTTCTGTTTTTCTATTGTATCAAATACTTATTTCATGCAATAAAATGCAAATTAATGAAAAAAATCATACAATATGATTTGTATCTCACAGTTGAAGTGTACCTACGATAAAATGACAGACCTCTCCATTGTTTGTAAGTAGGAAAAATTGAAAAATTGGCAGTGTATAAAATACTTTTATATACATATATATATACAAATGTATTGCACATATGACACACATATGTACACATATAGCTATGCAGTCCATATATGACAATCAGACATTCACATGTAAACAAGAGCTTGAAAGGAGGCAGAAAATGAGGACACAGTGTCAACTTAACCAAGGATTGTTTATTACTCTAACACTGCAATTCGAATGATTCAAATAACAAATTAAGATTAAGGTTCTAAAGTATAAGATGATTAGAGTGCAGTAAAATATTTTACAATTTAAATTAAAACAACTTCTTGAGGTTGAAGCAGCGGTAACATATTTAACAATTAAGCCCTATCATGCAAGTCACTAAACATTTACAATAGATACAAGCGTCTCTATTCTCTTACTTTGTATTGTGGTGCATCACGGTCAGTTGTTTATCCATCACCCTCTTTGTCCTGTCAATCTGCTAGTAATGACGCACAAAGTCCAGCCTTCAGTCTATACTACTACACTGTTAAACCACAAGTCCCTTCTGGCTGAAACACTTCTTGTTGCCTTTGTTCCCTGAAGTACGGCCCCAGTCTCCGGTGTACTGTACTTCTGCACCTCACGTTGCGGATCTCATGAATATCCCTCGGACACAGTCTTCTCGCTTCTCATGGCTCTGGTCACTCGATCCCTCACTCGGGTCTGGTCACTTGATTCTTTGCTTGGGTCTACAGAGAGGGGTAAGGGGAAAGGAGGGAGAGGAGCAAAAAATATTTGTTTTTCAAACGAGGCTATGAATTTTTCTTGTTAACTTCATTTAACGGGGCACTCTGAGTTCGGTGCAACATAAGATTAGAACTTTTTATTGTCCTAAATTCAAATCCCTTTTATCTACAAATAAATATGTATTTTACTTTTTTAAATATATAAAATATACATATATTTTTTCTTTTTGTCCTCTTTGGATAGAAATAAATGCGAACAAAAGTATAAGTCTATACCACCAACCTGTAAAGAATCTTTTTTCCTTTTTTTTCCCCTGATGAACTGTGACACATCAGATGTATATCATGTGGCTATTTGGTTTCAAGATTTGAACTTTAATGATAATAATAATAATTATTATTTTTATCACTATAAATGTAGCTGCATTGTGGTGTGAGCTATGCTTTTCTTGTCCTGATAAAGAAGTCTGTAGTACTTTGAAACGCGTTGACTAAATAAAGAAAAAATGCATGTACTTTCTATCTGATTTGGATTATCCACAATCCTTATTTGTGTTTTCCCTGTCTGAAGACCCATTGGACCCGCAGCAGCTGGATGTACAGAATCTAACTACTTCTACCCTGCAATACTACTAGGCTTTAGAAAAACAGCAGAGGAACATAACGCAAATCAGGGACAAACTCATTAAGATATCTGCATAATTAGACAACTTGGTAACCATGTAGTATCTGCACCACAACAGTGTGAACATTGATCTGTGACCACCAGAGAAGATACATAAATTCTTGACAATCCATAATGAGACAGTGGGGTGTGAGTGCCACAAGTCCTAAATTTCTGTAAGGCTAGGTTCACACTGCGTTACAGCAGCCCGTTCAACACATACGTTAAACGGGCTGTTGTAACGCAAGTGCCGGCTTTGGCACATCGCTAGCGCAGATAGAGCATCTGCTAGCTCTATCTGCGCTAGCAGTGACCGACCCGGAAACACTGCAGCCCGCGTCTCTGGGTCCGTCACTCAATGACATCACATCACTAGCGCACGCCCATTGTGGGCATGCGCTAGCGATGCGTCCGACATTGGAGTCTATGGCGGCGTTAGAGGACTACGTTACCACCGCATTATGCCACGGTGTAACGTAGTCCGTCTAAAGGACTGCCATAGCGCAATGGGAACCCAGCCTAAGTGGTTAGCAGATTCATTTTAATCCTCTTACAAACAAATATGAACATAAAATGCCAATCAGTTAGGACTCTATAAATATTGCTTTGTACAAATGACTTGTGCTTTACACTGCTGTAGTCTATATTTAATTATGTGTTCTCTTAGCGTGCATAATGCCAGGAAACGGCAGCTCCTGTTTTGGTGTGGAGACTCAATAAATTATTAAGGATGCTGTCTATTTGTCCATTAGTGTTAAATGGATAACTTTCAATGGACTCACACAGAAATATCTCCAAATGAGAATTGACTGGTGTTATCGGTGCTTATTTTGCCAATCAGAGCCTGTTTACTTATTGCAGCTAAGCCAAGCTTTTCCTCCCTGGTATCTTATCACTACATTTATTATAACAACCGACTTTGCACATTGTTTGTTCAATGAATGTTTGTAATATTCAAAATGATTAGCGTTGAGGTTTCTGTCGATTTTTGCAGGGATCAATCTTAAGATATGAGTGAATCATGTGTCGCGTGACATGTAGTCTTAAGCATGATGTTTTTATCCCGTCTTTAATGTTAATGTGTAACAGCGTTCTTAAAAATGGCAATCCCCATATTCTAAGGGGAAGATAGCAAAGTACTGGATAAATCATCACAACAACATTCACTGGTGGACCAGGAGATTTTCCCCTACTTAATTAACCTTCTCTATTTATTACCTTATTCTAATGTTCTCATTGTCGAAATGTATTGATGTTCATTTGATGAAAATGTGTCTGTATTTTTTAGTCTTTCATTTTCTGAGCATGATTTAAAATGCTTAACGCAGGATTTATTAATGTGCAATATCCAATTACAGCAATATTGCTTAAAATTGAACCATGAAATGACTTAGTTGCGCAAAGTGCTTAGATGTGAACTGTCATATAACAGCTCATGCACATGGTAGAGCCCTGTGCATAGAGGCTGTACGGCATCACGTGAATCCTATACAGGTCCTTAGAATGCCACTATATGGCCTCCATCAGACTCCGTGTGTACAGATATGTTCTGCAAATCCCTTGACCCTGAATAATAATTTTCATTTGTTTTTAAATCACTTTCCCTTTTTAACTTACCGTATGTTAGTTGTGGTTTTGGCTATCAAATTCATTGAAATGTCTCACGCGATTCATGAATTTGGAGCAAAATCAAAAATGTGCTTTTCTCCTGTCTTGAGCTGTTTTTTGATTTTTTGGCCCAAAAAGTTGCAAACATTGCACCACAATGCTGGCATACTCGAAAATACACAAGGGATACCTGGAGTAAAATTACTCCACATTTTGGGACTTCTTAAAAAGTCGTAATTGATGAGTCAGATGAAAATATCTGGAATCTCTAAACTTTTCCCACAAGGCGATAAATATGTAAGCACATATAAAATACACTAAAAAAATGCATAGAATAATTAATTGTGCATGAACAGTAGTGCTTCCAGCAGAGTATAACACAATTTTTTATTTCTTTTTATTTCTGTATCTGATTAATACGGAAAATGATTAAAAAAAAACATCTGTCAGGTCTTTACTATTTGGTCAGTATTGTGCGTTAGTATTTGTAAACCAATTCTTCAGAGAGAAAAACTATAACCAAATATTCTCACCCAGTTTGTGCTTTAGAGCCATCACTAGTTTTGGCTTACAGATCCTGACGAAAATAATGATGTGTGAAAGTCTCTGTATGAAATTAGAATTTTACAGTAGTATGGTAGTAGTACAGCAGAGATCTCATCACTCTATTGAAGTGCTACCATGGCACTGTTTAATCCCTTTCCGGTATTGGGCACAATAGTACGCCGATGTCAGACACCCCTGTTTGGTGCAGGCACAAGTCAGCTGATATATATAGCTGACATATGCCCTCAACAGCCACGGGTGTAATCGCGATCCACCCGCAGCTGTTAACCCATTAAATGCCGCTGTCAATCAATGATGGGTTGGCATGAAAACCAGAGGTCTCCAGAAGACCTCTTTGGTTGTCATAGCAAGATTGCTGTGAGCGCCGTGGTCAGTGCTTATAGCAAGTGAGCATTTCTCCTACATACAGGAGATCTGATCATCGCCTGCATGCAGCAGAACCGATTGGACAACTGCAGCTTCTAGTCTCCCATGGAGACTATTGAAGCATTCAAGATGTAAAAAAAGTTTTAAAATATATAAAAAAATTAAAAAATATAAAAGTTCAAATCACCCACCTTTCTCCCCATTCAATATAAAACAATACAAATCAAATACACGCATATTTAGTATCGTTGCGTTCAGAGTCTCCTGCTCTATCAATATAAAAAAAGAATTAACATGATCGTTAAGTGGAGTAATGATAAAAACAAGTCAAAATACCAGAATTAAATTTTTTGGTCGCTTCAACATTGCATTAAAATGAAATAACCGGCAATGAAAAGATCATATACACACCAAAATGGTATCATAAAAAACATCACCTCGACACGCAAAAAAATAAGCCCTCACCCAACCAGAGATCACAAAAAAATGGAGACTATGGGTATCGGAAAATATTACAATTTTTTTTTCACAAACTTTGGATCTTTTTTCACCACTTAAAAAATAAAGGGGTCGAGTTCCTGCCTCTGCACATGGGGAATCTCGAGCCATCTCCGCTGCAGTCTCCAATTCTTCTCCAGCCACAGTAGAGCCTGCTCAGCGGAGACGTCAGTCCCAGCATCTGGCTCAGCCTGATATGGTGCGGATGGTTACTGCTGCCTTTCCAGGCTCAGCCATTGTAGCCAGTACTGGTCAGCGGCGAGCAGATGTCTCCGGGACTAAGTCTTGCTTTTCCCTTTCTGAGCATGCCCAGGGTAAGACCTCTCATTGGAGGTCGGGGGTCACATGCTCTGGTACTGCAGCAGCTCCCATTGGTCCTCTAGGAAAGTCCTAAAGCAGCACAATGAATGATAATATTTTTGAATAAGGTCAGAAATTATACTCTCTTGATGAGGGAGGAGAAAGGAAAGAACAATTTTAATGTTTTTCTGCTTCTGTGTAGTACATCTAATTGGGAGCAAAATACAAATACTTAATAGAGTTAGTTTAATTTTTCACAATACATATCTATTAGCTACCTTCTCTCTACACATATGCTGCACACAGTCCTGGAAATAGTTGGCTGGAAAGCAGTTTTGCTGTACCCATAGACAAACAATTAGCTACAATAGAAACACACTTGTTTAATTTTTACTGTATCTATATGTAGGTTGTTCGGAGATGGGCAGATTAAAGGACCTGTAAAGCGGAACACACAATACAAGAAAGGCACATGATAACATGAAACTACACCAAATTTAGTCTATTCGACAAAGACATTGGACACATTAGGAAAGTGGACATATTAGGGAAGAGTGCATTTTTTCCAATTTTCAATAAAATTTCTATTCGCGGTGAATAAATTTGCATGAATCTCAATACTGGAAAATTGTAATTGTTTGGAAAATACATGTTGGCAGAGGAGAGAGAGAACCCCACTGACAATAAGAGCTTACATTTTACAGGAGAGCGAGGAACCCACCGACCATAAGAGATTGCAATTTACAGGACAGAGAAAGAGTGAGAGGATGCTGCTGACCTTAAGAGCTTATCTTTATATATACTTACCTTGTAATGTCTTCACATCCTTTTCCGTCCAAATGTGTCCAGATTCCAGAATTCCAAGCAGCGGAAGTTCACCGACCTCCATATTGGGACACCCAAGTGACGGGTGTCTCAATATGGATACTGCTGGTGGTACCAGCCTCTTGCTCGGTACCACCAGCGGAACACCTTTGCACACACACACCCACACACTGTATATGCCATATGCACCATATACACACACTGTATATGCCGTATGTACCTCACACACATGTACACACACACACTGTATACGCCGTACAAAGCCTCTTGCACAGTACCACCAGCGGAACACCGTCACGAACACACCTCTGCTGGGATCAGCCGAATGATTCACTGACCGCCGCCATCTTTGTACAGGAGCAGCACATGCGCAGTTTTAATGTGACCGCCACTATCTGTCTGCACAAAGATGGTGGTGGAGAAGTCAGCACATGGGGAAAGAGAGAGTGGATAGGTGGGTGAGCACATGGGGGGAGATTCTCAATGCTGCAAAGCCTGCCCCCATCATGACATTACCGCCCTCCCGATGCGATAGTATCGAGCCTCCATCTAGTAGTCTATAATTCTGAGTTTTAATCAGACATGATCAAATCAATTTAATACTAGTTTAATCCGATTCCAATTTTATGAAATATGCAGGTCTCAACATTGCAGAAGATTACATTAGTGACAGAAGGCTAAAATGACCTCAGGTGCAACTGCACAGGATTTCCCCATAATGAGGCTACCAAATCACATGGTATGGCGCAGTCAATGAAAAGGGCTTCTCTGAGCTTATACAGCTCTGGCAAAAATTAAGAGACCACCACATCAAAACCCTGTCATGGGCAGCCCAATTGAAAACCTCTGGAATGTAATCAAGAAGATGATGGATAGTCACAAGCCATCAAACAAAGTAGAAGTGCTTAAATTTCTGTGCCAAAAGCAGTGTGATAGACTGGTGGAAAGCATGCCAAGACTCATGAAAGCTGTGATTAAAAATCATGGTTATTCCACAAAATATTGATTTATGAACTCTTACTGAGTTAAGACATTAGTATTGTTGTTTCTAAATGATTATGAACTTGTTTTCTTTGCATTATTTGAGGTCAGAAAGCACTGTTATGTTTTTAATTTTGCCCATTTTTCTTTTTCAGAAAAAAAAGTGCAAAATTTATTGCTGGGAAAATCGGAGACATGTTGTCAGAAGTTTATAGAATAAAAGAACAATTTGCATTTTACTCAAAAATATACCAATAAAAAAAAATCAGACAAACTGAACATTATGCAGTGGACTCTTAGTTTTTGCCAGAGCTGTATAAAGGACTTAGCATTGAATTTTGGTTGAATGGAGGAAAAGGAGAGTACTGTGAACACTTTTTAGTTTTTTTAAACTATTCTTAATTTGCAACATTTTTTCCACTTTTTCATATGTTTTTCTTGCTACAATTTTGTAGGATTATTCTAGAATATTTTCCTTCTAAACCTGTATAATCTTCAATGTATATTATATATTTGACTTTGTAAAGTCTTGGGTGTGGCGTATGTGACATGTGTTTAGACGTCTAATTTATAAACTATATAAAATACAACAATACCGTATAATAACATGTAAATTCTATACTCTTGCATGATTACTACATATTTAACTATGCCTTTTTATCAGAGCATAGACAGCAATGCCTTTGAGATCTTAGAAACAATTCATATGGTTCTTCAAAAAACAAACTCCACTGTGATGGTAATAAATATGGAGGCCTCGTAATTACTATGATCCTCTGAAAAAAACATAATTGCTTTCATCTTCAGTTAGAAGGTGTATATACTGAATATGCTTTTTTGTTAGCAACATGGGGGCCGATATTTTGGGCAGAGATTTTGTGCACCAGACTAATTGTACTAATTAATTCATACCAAAGTGTGAGCATAATGTTTGTACAATTAGGTTGTAATTTTGTAATTCTGCACAGACTACAGAGACACAGCAGTTGCAAATTTCATATAAAGTGCAAAGTAGGATTTATTCAAATTGAAGACATTTAAAATTAAAATGGGGTTTAGTAAGCAGGAGAAGAATAGTTCAGTGCAAGATAACACTTCCTCCAGTAATAGACATTGGTTTGAAAAATAAATTGGTTAAGCTTTCTAAAGCATGATACCAAATGATGAAATATATTGGATGTAAAATAAAGCAGCACTTGGATAAACATATATGAGATTATCAGTGGCGCTAAAGTTGGAAGGCGGATTCTTTAAATACAAGAGGATTTTAAGGACAAGAAGTATAACATTAAAATAAAAGAATTGAGACTTTAAAGGAATTGATGGAAATTTTTTTTTACTAAATAACAAGTAGATTTCACACAGTAAATGTTACGATCCATCGTATATATAGCAATACTGTAGAGCACATTGATACAGAACTGGAACAAAAGTGTACTACACGTACAAGTAGAGTTAGTTGACACCTATAAACCCCTTAATTTCTTTATTTTTACAGCTGTAACTCAGCTGAGTAATGTCTTGACCTTATAGCCACATTAACTGTACTACCCTATATAACTGTACTGTAAATGTTACAGAACAAAATATCACAATCTTAAAGGGTTTCTTTTACCATTATTGTCAAAATTCCATGTATTACAACTTTGCAAAGTAGCCTGTTGCAAAATCCACACCTTTCTGCCATTTCCAATAGGCCCATGAAATCCTAACCCTCTGTCTGCTTCTTCAGGGTAGATTGCATTCCGTACAGTTGATAAATGATCCACCATGGCCTGTTTCAACCTCCCATGTACTTGCCATAACTAATGACGACACATACATGAGCAGGGTGTAGCACAGCAGCTAAATACCACAAGTAAAGAGAAAAGGCAAAAGGTACCTTCACACATAACGATTTCGTTAACGATATCGTTGCTTTTTGTGACGTAGCAACGATATCGTTAACTAAACCGTTATGCATGGCAGCGACCAACGATCAGGCCCCTGCTGGGTGATCGTTGGTCCCTGGGAGTGATCAGGACCTTTTTTTTGGTCGCTGATCACCCGCTGTCATCGCTGAATCGGCATGTGATGCCGATCCAGCTATGTGTTCAGGGCCGCGCTTAGTAACCCGATATTTACCCTGGTTACCATAGTAAAAGTTAAAAAAAAAAAACAGTACATACTCACATTCTGATGTCTGTCACATCCCCCGGCGTCAGCTTCCCGCACTGACTGTGTCAGCGCCGGCCGGTCGTAAAACAGAGCACAGCGGTGACGTCACCGCTCTGCTTTACGGCCGGCGCTTACACAGTGCAGGGAAGCTGACGCTGGGGGACGTGACAGGAATGTGAGTATGTACTGTTTTTTTTGTTAACTTTTATTATGGTAACCAGGGCCGCGCCTAGTAATGCTTAGTAACTGAAGACAGTTTCAACGATGCCGAAGTTGTTCCCTGGATCGTTGGTCGCTGGAGAGAGCTGTCTGTGTGACAGCTCCCCAGCGACCACAAAACGACTTACCAACGATCACGGCCAGGTCGTATCGCTGGTCGTGATCGTTGGTAAATCGTTTAGTGTAACGGTACCTAAACACAGGGCCAAAGAGGTGAACTGGGCTATTAAATAGCCAGTAAGAACAGGAACAAGCCATTGTCGAAATTCTCACTGCTGGAGCTCTGATGTAACCACAAGATCGGATGTCCCAGAAGAAAGCAAGCGTTGTCCATCAAGACCCAGGGACAATGACAACAAAAGCCACTGTGCAAATATTTTTAGGACCTTCCCTTTCAAAGGCAACAAAGAAACACAATTCATACTTTAAACATCAGTTATTCATCAGGTGTTCACTGCTGACAAAAACCGTGTTGTGCACATGACACTTACTCTCTCACTCATTGCACAAGTATTCCACTTACACATTGTGCATTCACTGTAAAAGATCCTTACAATCACACATAAGATCCATGCCAACATGCCACTTTACAAATTACATACATGCTGCACACATGTTCCTCACACATTAGACGCAAGTCGTAAACACGCCACTCACATATTAGATACCTACTGTACACGTCACTCATACATTAAATACTTGCTACACAGTCACCCCTCACAAATTAAATACCTGTGCATACATGTCACTCAAACAATGGTTAAAATGAAGCTGATTGAGTTAGAATGGAGGCCCGTAGTCAAAAAATTATCTGCAATTCATGAACATGGTGGAATAAAAGTATGGTGCAGGTTAAACTTCTTTGGTACATGACAGTTTGTCTTTAAGGAGCACTTGATAAGTGCAGTCATGTGATGGGAGTAAAATGTTAAGTTTGAGGCACTGGCTGCATGTAGTCAGAGCAGGAAAGGAAGGGTTGCACAATTAAATAGAGTACGGTATATAAATGATGACAGGCAGCAGATATCTTACCATGCTGATGTAGTCTCCATTCCCTGCGTTCAGTAAGGCCTTCTCCTTTTCTTCCACCAGTCTTGTGAGAAATTAGGAAGCTGAGGCTCTGGCCCTTCCGCCCATGCTGCACACAGTCAGGGCAGCACAGAAGGTGCTGTATTGCATTGAGGGGCATGTGTGTCTGATACTAAATAGTAAGGGCCACGTGTTTTGGTAAGAAATCAAACTTTTAGAGAAGTAATAAGACCTGCCCTGTTTGCAGTTCTGTCAGACTAGGATGAGACCCTGCCTCAATTTGCCCCTTTCCAGCTGAACCCGCTATACAGGCGTTATGTCCTCCACTGGCCAAGAATATGAGGTGTAAACAAGACAACAAAACCACTACACCTTGTCAGTGCAATATCATTGTTTTATTCATTCTTTTCAATTTCAATACTTTGCTAGAGATTCTGACACTCCCTGTTAACATACAAAAGAAATACAATACAAGAATAAGGAAAGAAAAAAAGGAAAATACAAACAAGGAAAATACAAACAAACTACGTTGTGGAACTGAAATTGTCAGTATTCATGTATGAAACATGTACAATATCGCAATATCATATACATCTTTTACTAAATATAGTAAACACGAACAATTTAGTCACTTTTTCACCAGATAAAATGTAAAAAGTAGAATATTTTACAAATCTATTTATTTTAGATCCTTTGGAAATACTCGTCAGTAGCATAAAACAGCATCCAGTAAACATGAAATGGGATTAATGACACAACTTAATTGAAGAGTTCTCATTGAGGAGTGGACTATTTTGCAATGATTTCTTTTCATTTGGATTTTAAAATACATTTGAATTATTATTTACATCTTTAATGATGAACCACAAAATAGTTTTGAGCCTAACCTAAGTAAATTTGTATTGATTGTCTAAATATAATATATGAAGACACAAAAGAGAATAGTAAAACCAAAAACACTCAGTTTGAAAAAATGTTGCAGTAATCCGCAAGTGCTAGTAAAAGATGTAAAAAACAGGGTATTTGGTTGATACGTTTTTTGCAAAAAATGTATACTAAGCTGCTCTACCAATCTTCACGGTATACCCTTATCAGAGCAGTCCTAACTAATGTATGCAATCCCTATCTGATGTATTTAAAAACCTGATCATCTGTATATAACCTGTGTGAACAGGGTTCAGAGAGGAAAAATCCATGTGTGCATACAGGGTAGAACAGCTTTTGTGCAGATAGCCCAAGAGGAGTGGTGGAACTCCCCAGTCTTGTAGACACAAGAGAACAATTATGGAAACAGGAACACATGGGCTACTTGCACAGTGAACAAGTCTGTATGATCATGTTCACACACCACCAAGAAACCTGAAGACACAAAAGAGAATAGTAAAACCAAAAACACTCAGTTTGAAAAAATGTTGCCGTAATCCGCAAGTGCTAGTAAAAGATGTAAAAAACAGGGTATTTGGTTGATACGTTTTTTGCAAAAAATGTATACTAAGCTGCTCTACCAATCTTCACGGTATACCCTTATCAGAGCAGTCCTAACTAATGTATGCAATCCCTATCTGATGTATTTAAAAACCTGATCATCTGTATATAACCTGTGTGAACAGGGTTCAGAGAGGAAAAATCCATGTGTGCATACAGGGTAGAACAGCTTTTGTGCAGATAGCCCAAGAGGAGTGGTGGAACTCCCCAGTCTTGTAGACACAAGAGAACAATTATGGAAACAGGAACACATGGGCTACTTGCACAGTGAACAAGTCTGTATGATCATGTTCACACACCACCAAGAAACCTGAAGACACAAAAGAGAATAGTAAAACCAAAAACACTCAGTTTGAAAAAATGTTGCAGTAATCCGCAAGTGCTAGTAAAAGATGTAAAAAACAGGGTATTTGGTTGATACGTTTTTTGCAAAAAATGTATACTAAGCTGCTCTACCAATCTTCACGGTATACCCTTATCAGAGCAGTCCTAACTAATGTATGCAATCCCTATCTGATGTATTTAAAAACCTGATCATCTGTATATAACCTGTGTGAACAGGGTTCAGAGAGGAAAAATCCATGTGTGCATACAGGGTAGAACAGCTTTTGTGCAGATAGCCCAAGAGGAGTGGTGGAACTCCCCAGTCTTGTAGACACAAGAGAACAATTATGGAAACAGGAACACATCGGCTACTTGCACAGTGAACAAGTCTGTATGATCATGTTCACACACCACCAAGAAACCTGAAGACACAAAAGAGAATAGTAAAACCAAAAACACTCAGTTTGAAAAAATGTTGCAGTAATCCGCAAGTGCTAGTAAAAGATGTAAAAAACAGGGTATTTGGTTGATACGTTTTTTGCAAAAAATGTATACTAAGCTGCTCTACCAATCTTCACGGTATACCCTTATCAGAGCAGTCCTAACTAATGTATGCAATCCCTATCTGATGTATTTAAAAACCTGATCATCTGCATATAACCTGTGTGAACAGGGTTCAGAGAGGAAAAATCCATGTGTGCATACAGGGTAGAACAGCTTTTGTGCAGATAGCCCAAGAGGAGTGGTGGAACTCCCCAGTCTTGTAGACACAAGAGAACAATTATGGAAACAGGAACACATGGGCTACTTGCACAGTGAACAAGTTTGATCAGGTTTTTAAATACATCAGATAGGGATTGCATACATTAGTTAGGACTGCTCTGATAAGGGTATACCGTGAAGATTGGTAGAGCAGCTTAGTATACATTTTTTGCAAAAAACGTATCAACCAAATACCCTGTTTTTTACATCTTTTACTAGCACTTGCGGATTACTGCAACATTTTTTCAAACTGAGTGTTTTTGGTTTTACTATTCTCTTTTGTGTCTTCAGGTTTCTTGGTGGTGTGTGAACATGATCATACAGACTTGTTCACTGTGCAAGTAGCCCATGTGTTCCTGTTTCCATAATTGTTCTCTTGTGTCTACAAGACTGGGGAGTTCCACCACTCCTCTTGGGCTATCTGCACAAAAGCTGTTCTACCCTGTATGCACACATGGATTTTTCCTCTCTGAACCCTGTTCACACAGGTTATATACAGATGATCAGGTTTTTAAATACATCAGATAGGGATTGCATACATTAGTTAGGACTGCTCTGATAAGGGTATACCGTGAAGATTGGTAGAGCAGCTTAGTATACATTTTTTGCAAAAAACGTATCAACCAAATACCCTGTTTTTTACATCTTTTACTAGCACTTGCGGGTTACTGCAACATTTTTTCAAACTGAGTGTTTTTGGTTTTACTATTCTCTTTTGTGTCTTCAGGTTTCTTGGTGGTGTGTGAACATGATCATACAGACTTGTTCACTGTGCAAGTAGCCCATGTGTTCCTGTTTCCATAATTGTTCTCTTGTGTCTACAAGACTGGGGAGTTCCACCACTCCTCTTGGGCTATCTGCACAAAAGCTGTTCTACCCTGTATGCACACATGGATTTTTCCTCTCTGAACCCTGTTCACACAGGTTATATACAGATGATCAGGTTTTTAAATACATCAGATAGGGATTGCATACATTAGTTAGGACTGCTCTGATAAGGGTATACCGTGAAGATTGGTAGAGCAGCTTAGTATACATTTTTTGCAAAAAACGTATCAACCAAATACCCTGTTTTTTACATCTTTTACTAGCACTTGCGGATTACTGCAACATTTTTTCAAACTGAGTGTTTTTGGTTTTACTATTCTCTTTTGTGTCTTCAGGTTTCTTGGTGGTGTGTGAACATGATCATACAGACTTGTTCACTGTGCAAGTAGCCCATGTGTTCCGGTTAAATATAATATATGTAGTTTTGGCTTACGATTAATCTAACGTATTTGAAGTTGGTTATAAACTGGATATTTCCCTTGATACTGGGACATATTCCTATAAGAAAATGGAAATCTACCTGTTTCCTATGTTCTGGACTTTTACAATAGAATAAGGTAATATATGGGTGACATGAACCAATTTATCCAGATTTCTTCTATAGTTAGTCCATGCATGTTTGTTTTTATACAATTTTGAGCATAATTTAACATTTTAAAAAGGCTTTTGAGACCATAATACTGATGGTTTATTGTTAGGCCATCAAGATAATATTGGTGGAGTCCAACTCTTGGCAAGCCTGCCAAGTACCCACTGTACATGTAGATAGTTGATAAACAAGTAGGAGTTCACTAAATTGATGATTAGCCATCTCAGTGAAGTGGATGGTGAGGAAAACTCCTGAAGTACAACTAGCAACTGAATGTAAAGTTTACTGAATGCTCAGACAGCAGACTGCTGTCTGAGTCAACCTCAAATGACCTTGGGTGACAATGTCAAAAGTAATTGCTGGGACACAGCATAAACCCTGCTTGGACTTTCCACACAGAAAACTTGTCCAGGGGAAGAAACAAAGAGTTGACACTGATCCAGGGCAATTGAATAACAATAACATATGTTCAAAGTATTTAATAGGTCCTGAATGGAAACACATTATATTAATTCTGAATTCTTTTAGTACCAGGCACTTGATACTCTAAGTTTAGCTGTGTAGAACCTTGGAAGTGAGATAGGAGTTTTGGGTGTTAGGGTCCTTTGCCCATAAAACAGACACTTACCTGTAGTCATATTAAAACCATAGGTAACAAACATATGCGATATATGCCAATCTTTAGGCTTATAGTTAAATTTAGCTAAGCTAGACTTTCTTACTTTAAAATCACTTTTTTTATACATCTGAAAAATAAATGTACAGCAAATCTCATATTCTTGTTTTACATTTTGTTTTTTTTGTTCAGCACTGCAATAAAAGCAACTGAAAACAAACTTGACAGGCTTCTGCTAAAATAAGCTTGATTGGTACATCACGTTTGATCCCGGAAATGAAGCAGTTAATATGATGTTCACATGCCATGCTTGCTGTACTGTAAGCTACATTGTATCCCGTCAGTGAAGTGGAAGATTTAAATTCATATTTCTTGGTGTGTGTGAAATCTCTTTTCAAAGCCTCAAAGAGAAATGACAGATGGTTTGCAGTGATTTTTTATATGCACCATAATCCTGTGATTTTTTTTCTTAAATGTACAAGATCCAGAATAAGTTCTTTTTTGGTGGACCTGCAACATATGTCATAGAATTGAATATACCTTTTCATCTCTATACTTGGCATCCATGCGTAGCCTTTGAATGTGAAAAAAAGTAAAAAAAAAAAAAAAGCAATCATTCAATTTGTGTTAAAACGCATTTTTCTCTCTTGTTAAGATAAACAAAAAAGCATAAAAAGGATACAAATTATTTGCAGTAACTGTTACTAGCAGATTTAGCTGTTCAATACGTACAGTATATAGCTAAATCTGCTAGTAACAGTTCCTGCAAATTATTTGTTTAGCTTGCAAAAAAGAATGCTAAGACGACATTTAATAGCTATCTACAAATATCGGAAGGGATGTAAATACATACAGTACAGACCAAAGGTTTGGACACACCTTCTCATTTAAAAAGTTTTCTGTATTTTCATGACTATGAAAATTGTACATTCACACTGAAGGCATCAAAACTATGAATTAACACATGTGGAATTATATACTTAACAAAAAAGTATGAAACAACTGAAATTATGTCTTATATTCTAGGTTCTTCAAAGTCTGGTCTGTACTGTGTATATATATATATATATATATATATCGTATATACTCGAGTATAAGCCGAGATTTTCAGCCCAAATTATATGTGGCACAGCTTAATATGGAGCATCTATGGGGCCATAATGAACGGTGCAGAGCATTATATATGGCACAGCTTTATGTGGAGCATCTATGGGGCCATAATGAACAGTGCCGAGCATTATATATGGCACAGCTTTATGTGGAGCATCTATGGGGCAATAATGAACGGTGCAGAGCATTATATATGGCACAGCTTTATGTGGAGCATCTATAGGGCCATAATGAATGGTGCAGAGCATTATATGTGGCACAGCTTTATATGGAGCATCTATGGGGCCATAATGAACGGTATGGAGCATCTATTTTTATTTTTGAAATTCACCGGTAGCTGCTGCATTTTCCACCGTAGTACTCGAGTCAATAAGTTTTCCCAGTTTTTTGTGGCAAAATTAGGGGGGGTCGGCTTATACTCGAGTATATACGGTATATATATATATATATATATATATATATATATATATATATATATATACACTGCTCAAAAAATAAATGGAACACATAAACATCAGAATATAACTCCAAGTAAATCAAACTTCTGTGAAATCAAACTGTCCACTTTGGAAGCAACACTGATTGACAATCAATTTCACATGCTGCTGTGCAACTGGAATAGACAACAGATGGAAATTATTGGCTATTATCAAGACACACTCAATAAAGGAGTGGTTCTGCAGGTGGGGACCACAGACCACATATCAAGACTAATGCTTTCTGCCATTAGTTACTGAGATGAGATCCTCAGACCCCTTGTGAGACCATATGCTGGTGCGGTTGGCCCTGGGTTCCTTCTAATGCAGGACAATGCCAGACCTCATGTGGCTGGAGTGTGTCAGCAGTTCCTGCAAGATGAAGGCATTGAAGCTATGGACTGGCCCGCCCGTTCCCCAGACCTGAATCTGATTGAACACATCTGAGACATCATGTCTCGCACCATCCACCAACGTCATGTTGCACCACAGACTGTCCAGGAGTTGGCGGATGCTTTAGTCCAGGTCTGGGAGGAGATCCCTAAGGAGACCATCTGCCGCCTTATCAGGAGAATGCCCGGGAATTGTAGGGAGGTCATGCTGGCACATGGAGGCAACACACACACACAACTAAAAATCATTTCCTCGTCTTGAGACATTTCCACTGAAGTTGGTTCAGCCTGTAGTTTGATTTTCCACTTTGATTTTGAGTATCATTCCAAATCCAGACCGGCATGGGATATTCATTTTGATTTAGAATGATCATTTTTATGTTTTATTGTTCTCAACACATTCCACTATGTAATGAATAATCATTTGCAACTGAAATATTTAATTCAGTGATATCTAGGATGTGGTATTTTAGTGTTTCTTTTATTTTTTTGAGCAGTATATATTGAATATATATTGTATTATGGCACACAGTAATTAAACAAAAAAGCTGCATCAAAAGTTTGGGAACAAAAGAAATATTCTTAACCTTTGTGTATTACTGTTTATAATACAGAACAACTGAGATTGGTCAACAGAGTGATAGACTGCTGTGCTCTTTAATAACAAGACATGCTATAGTCATTTTGCAGAGTATACCTGTGTTCTCTATGAGAAATTTCTGTAAGGACAATTCAACTGGTAGTCCGAAATGTCTAATCAACATTTTCCCCAATGATCAGTTGTCCAGTATCCCCATAGACGAGACTATTTGCTAAACCCATTGATATTGGCGGGTTCGGCCAACATTAGTCTAATGTGTATGTGGGCCTAAACAGTTATTATTATTATTATTATACATTTTTATAGCGCCATTTATTCCATGGCGCTTTACATGTGAATACGGGGCAAATATAGACAAATACATTAAACATGAGCAGATAACAAGGCACACGAGTACATAAGGAGGGAGGACCCTGCCCGCGAGGGCTCACAGTCTGCAGGGGGTGGGTGAGGATACACTAGGAGAGGGAAGAGCTGGCTGTACGGCTGTTCAGTAGGTTGAGGATCACTGCAGGCTGTAGGCTTGTCGGAAGAGATGAGTCTTCAGGTTCTTTTTGAAGGTTTCTATGGTAGGCGCAAGTCTGATGTGTTGGGGTAGAGAGTTCCAGAGTATGGGGGAAGCACGGTAGAAGTCTTGGATGCGGTTATGGGAAGAAGAGATGAGAGGGGAGTAGAGAAGGAGGTCTTGGGAGGATCGGAGGTCGCGTGTAGGTAGGTACCGGGAGACCATGTCACAGATGTATGGAGGAGACAGGTTGTGGATGGCTTTGTATGTCAGTGTGACGGTTTTGAACTGGAGTCTCTGGGCGATAGGAAGCCAGTGAAGGGCTTGACACAGGGGAGAGGCTGGGGAATAGCGGGGGGACAGGTGGATTAGTCGGGCAGCAGAGTGTAGGATGGATTGGAGTGGTGCCAGAGTGCTAGAGGGGAGTCCAGAGAGTAGGAGGTTGCAGTAGTCGAGGCGGGAGATGATAAGGGCATGCACTAGCGTTTTTGCAGTGTTGCGGTCAAGGAAAGCACGGATCCGGGAAATATTTTTGAGTTTGAGACGACAGGAGGAGGCAAGGGCTTGGATATGTGGCTTGAAAGAGAGGGCAGAGTCGAGGATCACCCCGAGGCACCGGGCGTGTGGGACTGGGGATAGTGAGCAGCCATTGACATTGATGGATAGGTCTGGTGGAGGGGTAGAGTGAGATGGGGGAAAGATGATGAATTCTGTTTTGTCCATGTTCAGTTGTAGAAAGCGAGCAGAAAAGAAGGCTGAAATGGCAGACAGACAGTGCGGGATTTTGGTAAGCAAGGAGGAGAGGTCAGGTCCGGAGAGGTAGATCTGCGTGTCGTCAGCGTAGAGATGGTACTGCATACCGTGGGATTCTATGAGCTGTCCCAGGCCGAAAGTGTAGATGGAGAAGAGTAGGGGTCCTAGAACAGAGCCTTGAGGAACACCGACTGACAAGGGGCGAAGTGAGGAGGTGGTGTGGGGGAGGGAGACACTGAATGTTCGGTCTGTCAGATATGACGAGATCCAGGAAAGGGCCAAGTCTGTGATGCCAAGGGATGAGAGGATTTGTAGCAAAAGGGAGTGGTCTACAGTGTCAAAGGCAGAAGACAAGTCCAGGAGAAGGAGGACAGAGTAGTGTCGCTTGCTCCTGGCAGTTAGTAGGTCATTGGTGACTTTAGTTAGGGCAGTTTCAGTTGAGTGATGGGAACGGAAGCCTGATTGTAACCGATCAAAGAGGGAGCAGGAGGAGAAGTGGGAGGACAGTTCAAGATGGACGTGTTGCTCCAGCAATTTGGAGGCATAAGGGAGAAGAGATATTGGGCGATAGCTAGACACAGAGGATGGGTCGAGGGAGGGCTTTTTGAGGATGGGTGTGATCTTGGCATGCTTGAAGGATGAGGGAAAGACACCTGTTGTGAGTGTTATTTAAAATGTTCTCTTATAGAGTTGATTAGTGTGGCAGCATGCATACTCAACCTCAGCTCCATACATCTTCTCCACACAGTGGAGGTGCTGGTGGGAAGAGACAGGTGAATTGTTGACTCCAGCGACTATTAATAGACCATCACATTTAAGGACTACTTAAACCTAAAATGTTGCTGTCTTATAGATGTTACTATCAAATGGGTATTTCCATTGTGGATGGTACATGCTATTATATTATGATACTGTAGATATATTATTTAGATATAAATAAGTGGAAATCCTTTCATGTTTTCTCTTGCACAGCAGGCCTATCGGACACTGCAAGGTGTTGCAAAAAAGCTCTATGAGGAAGTCCTAGGCATAGGGAGTGGAGAAAAGTTTTGTTGTGCAAAAAACAATAAAGGAAACCTGTCAGCTCTTTCATGCTGCTCAAATCACGAGAACCATTAATCAGAGATCGGCTTTTCCATACTAAATATCTATGTTTTACTATAAAACGCCAATGAGTTTCAGAGAACGACATGGTTGACAGCATGGCAGTGGACAAAGTGACTAATACAAAAGGGAGGTCCTAGCTTGCTTCTTCCTGATGAACGTGATAGACCTGTCCATCAAACTGAGTGAGCAGGGAGAAGCTGGTGGGGACATGCCTCTTGGACTAGTCACCTCTTCTGCTTCTAAACCCTACAATTTCTGTAGGTTTACCAATCTTTAGTTTACCTGTATGTATGACTACTTTTGAATGATTGAGTGTTTTGACCACAAAAGACCATTTGTAAAAAAAAAAAAAAGGCAAGTTTCTGTTGTATTCTGTGGTGTTCTTTGTGCAAATATACAATGCCTACAAGTAGTATTCAACCCCCTGCAGATTTAGCTTGTTTAATAAGATGCAAATAAGTTATAGCCTTCAAACTTCAAACAAGAGCAGGATTTAATAACAGATGCATAAATCTTACAAACCAAAAAGTTTTGTTGCTCAGTTAATTTTTTATAAATTTTAAACATAAAAGTGTGGGTCAATTATTATTCAACCCCTAGGTTTAATATTTTGTGGAATAACCTTTGTTTGCAATTACAGCTAATAATCGTCTTTTATAAGACCTGATCAGGCCGGCACAGGTCTCTGGAGTTATCTTGGCCCACTCCTCCATGCAGATCTTCTCCAAGTTATTTAGGTTCTTTGGGTGTATCATGTGGACTTTAATCTTGAGCTCCTTCCACAAGTTTTCAATTGGGTTAAGGTCAGGAGACTGACTAGGCCACTGCAACACCTTGATTTTTTGCCTCTTGAACCAGGCCTTGGTTTTCTTGGCTGTGTGCTTTGGGTCGTTGTCTTGTTGGAAGATGAAATGACGACCCATCTTAAGATCCTTGATGGAGGAGCGGAGGTTCTTGGCCAAAATCTCCAGGTAGGCCGTGCTATCCATCTTCCCATGGATGCGGACCAGATGGCCAGGCCCCTTGGATGAGAAACAGCCCCACAGCATGATGCTGCCACCACCATGCTTGACTGTAGGGATGGTATTCTTGGGGTCGTATGCAGTGCCATCCAGTCTCCAAACGTCACGTGTGTGGTTGGCACCAAAGATCTCGATCTTGGTCTCATCAGACCAGAGAACCTTGAACCAGTCAGTCTCAGAGTCCTCCAAGTGATCATGAACAAACTGTAGACGAGCCTTGACATGACGCTTTGAAAGTAAAGGTACCTTACGGGCTCGTCTGGAACGGAGACCATTGCGGTGGAGTACGTTACTTATGGTATTGACTGAAACCAATGTCCCCACTGCCATGAGATCTTCCCGGAGCTCCTTCCTTGTTGTCCTTGGGTTAGCCTTGACTCTTCGGACAAGCCTGGCCTCGGCACGGGAGGAAACTTTCAAAGGCTGTCCAGGCCGCGGAAGGCTAACAGTAGTTCCATAAGCCTTCCACTTCCGGATGATACTCCCAACAGTGGAGACAGGTAGGCCCAACTCCTTGGAAAGGGTTTTGTACCCCTTGCCAGCCTTGTGACCCTCTACGATCTTGTCTCTGATGGCCTTGGAATGCTCCTTTGTCTTTCCCATGTTGACCATGTATGAGTGCTGTTCACAAGTTTGGGGAGGGTCTTAAATAGTCAGAAAAGGCTGGAAAAAGAGATAATTAATCCAAACATGTGAAGCTCATTGTTCTTTGTGCCTGAACTACTTCTTAATACTTTAGGGGAACCAAACAGAATTCTGGTGGGTTGAGGGGTTGAATAATAAGTGACCCTCTGAAAAGACTTTTCACAATTTAAAAAAAAATAAACAAAGAAATAACATTCTTTTTTGCTGCAGTGCATTTCACACTTCCAGGCTGATCTACAGTCCAAATGTCACAATGCCAAGTTAATTCCAAATGTGTAAACCTGCTAAATCTGCAGGGGGTTGAATACTACTTGTAGGCACTAATGCTATTACTAAAATTGTGTAAAGTTATAGTAGCCAGGTGACCCTTACAGGTAAGCACTGCTACACAACTGCTTTGTGAATGATATACAGTTTAGTGCTACTCTTCACTGTTATATCTAGTAATGCAACAATATTTTATGTGACTACGTGAACATACAGCATGTTGACTTTGGGAAGTCAACCATAGAAGCATGACGGCCAGCCATAAGTGCATCTTTAATGCATCTTTCCTGTCCAGTTGATAGTTGCAATCATCATATGCTTTGTGTTGTTTCATACTTAAATCATAGATAGCTTTTAAATTGCATCCCTCTTGACTCAATTTTGTATATTTCAAATATTAAAGTGAGCGATTGGTGAAGTGGAAGATAACCATATGCTGCAATATTTAAAACTTTCAAACAACAAATTGAAGTAAATGTATGTCTTTTAAGTCAGAGTATATGTTATCTCATGCAATGCACTGAGAATATCATTTAAATATATGCTATCTTGAATATCTATCTCTTATGCTAAAAAAATCCAAATTGCTGTAAGAATCCATTAATTTTTTCCATTAATATGGCTGTTCTTCAACACTCGTTTGAAAGCTAGATGGATTTTTTTTTACTCTTATAAAGAAGAACATTGTGGTTAAAAAAAAACCCTGGATGTGATTTCAAAAAATGTCAAAATATGTCAAACGTAGATACCACTCAAGGATTTCATTAACTGAAGCTTTGGTGATAAGTGTCATCTCGTCAAAGACCCTCCCATCTCTCCCAATAGATACCAAATGTACTAATTTCCTTGCAGAGCTTGATGTTTATTGTAAAGCTGAAATTGAAAATGGCCCGTAATGGACTGAGCTTCAATCCTGGACCAATTCTGAATCTAAATTACTTGCTTTTTTCAAAAGGTTTGGCAGAATAAGCTTTGTGCATCTTGTACGTAATCAACCCTTACTGTGACCCTAAATTCAACAGTCTTCACAGATTAATAATAAAATTCTCAGTTCAAACAATTATTTGCCCTGAACATATTGTTCATTTTATTTTTAATGCTGCAAATTAAGGAACGTGATATTATTTTTTTCAACCCTAGCATGTTTCAAAGCACCACTTATTTTTGACATTTGACCTTATGGAATCAGTTCTTCTAGTCGACTAAACCAATGTCAAATACTTATGGTACATTTTTTTTTAAAGTATGTATTTTTGATCTAACTGTTCAGCTGTATAGAATTCAGCTGTTCATCCAACATTATTATGAGGAAAGCGCAGAAGAACCTGACCAAGTTGTGTCATGTCATTTTTACAGAAATTTCTCTAGGTCCTACATTGAGGTCAGTTACATTATCTACTTGGAACAAGTAACACAACTACATTCTCTCAAACAATTTAAAATGATTTTTGTATTTCGAGACAAGATGCTTATCTATTCATCCAAAGCATTTACACATTAAAGGGCAATGTGTTTTAGGAATAGAAATAAATAGCATAACATCATAATGTGATTAAGAAAACCAATCTTGGCTTACACATACTAGAAAATAAGGCAAACTCAACATTCAATGTCAGTCTTTTGGGAAAGAAATGGCTAGCTAGCCATTATAATGGCTAAATCTATAAGCATTGGCAGCAGACAAGAATTAAAAAAAAGAGAGAATTTTAAGTAGTTCATGAACATTAAAGTAAATAATAGATATGTTATTTTTTTTAATACTTTGCCTTTGTGTACTATAAAGTTGTTCTTCCTTTCTTTCAATATATTTAACTACGGTAGTTATTTTATCTTTGAGTTTGACTCATCCTACCATTACTTGTCCCTTTGCTTCATTCCATAGTGCCTTGTGACCTTTAGTTGCAAATGCTTTTGCTTGTATCCTTGACTCTGTTGCCTCACAGTTATGATTTATTGACAAAGACTACCCCACTTTCAATATTCCTCACTATAATTATAGACTTCATACCTTATTTAAATATGTTCTAAATAAGGTACCATCATTTTTTTAGTGCGGAGTGTACTGGTACATGGTGTGCTGCTATATATATATTTCTCTGTTTAGGGCTTCACTAGGGTACTTAGGGCTGCCGATGCTGATCGGGGGCACCATTCCGTTTCACAGTAGGGTATCAACCTCCACAGTCAGGAAGAGAGAGTCAATAGGGATTATCAGGGTGAATATAGGCTCCTACCTTACCTATACTCTTGAATCTGATTGAGGGCTCCTAGTTAATTAACCCTGCTGTTCTGTTTAGATTTCACATACACTTGTACTGTTCCCGGTCATTTTTGACCGTCCTTATAAAATAATCATTTTTAGCTAATCTAAGTGGTTTTTTTAAACAGTTTTTGCTCTATTATATTGCTTGTGAAGATGGTTGTTCAAATACCAGAAAAAAAAAAAAATACAAAGCTTGTTTTATATTTTTTTATATCCAAAAGGGAACATGGTATTTTTTCGATTTTTGTAAAAATTGATTATTTTTGCAGATAAAAAAAAAATCTTGATCTAAATGTTAACTATAAGTAATAATATCAAACATTATGTAGATATACTTTTTTCAAAGGCAAAAAAAAAAAAAAAAGCTTTTTTCTCTATAAAATGGCAAAAAACGTTGTTTTTTATACACTTATACTGTTCCCGGTCATTTTTGACCGGACCTAACAAAGTTGTGATTTGTACCTAATTCAAGTGTTATTTGATTACCTGTTGCATTGTTTTACTGTATGTGAACATGGTTTTCAATAATCAGATGAAAAATTAAATCAAAAACTTTTATTTTTTGAATCAAATAAATTAACATTTTTTGCAATATTTGCTTCATATTGCACATAAAAACTTTTCTTTATTCTAAACTATATACAAACTTTTCAAAAAAAAAAAGTTTTTTTGTCAAAAACAAATGATAAATGCGATCAATGTATTACTTGCATTGATCACATGTATAATTTACATGACGCTTGCACAAGTATTTTGCACATTTGCAACACATAATATTAGATTTATGGTTACTGGACGTTGGACAGAATGAGCATCTTTTTCGCTTGCAGCTGGTTGCGATGGTGGAAGCCGTTTCAGTATCAGTGGTGGTCGAAGCTGTTGGCTCGCCGTCTCCACCATGCTCTCGAATTTGTCGGGCCACTTTTTCTGCACTCTCATTTCTTGGATTTCGTGGCCGTGTTTTTACATATGGATTAGTGAGAGACTTCCCCAATTCCTCAATAAAAAGCCGTCGTTTGTGTAATTTTTTTTCTTGCCATTTGGGGTTTATTTCCCGCCACAATACAAAGGCATTATAGGCAGATACATCGATCAGGTTGTAAAAGAGAATCGTAGGCCACCTATTTGTTTTTCTTTTACATGTATACGTGCCTACAAGCTGTTCTAATGTGTCAACAGCACCTTTAGTGGCGTTATAGTGAAGAATCATGTCTGGCTTTCTGTCATCTCTCTCACTTATTTTTGCATCATGGTGCATGGTGCTCATGAGGATAACTTGTTTATTTTTTTTGGGAACGTACGACACTACCGTAGTGTCCTTTGTAAAATGAAAAAACATTGAACTGTGTACGTCTCTCTTATTGAGGATACCCTGTGTAAGTTCAGGTTTATTTTTTCGTACAGTACCCAGCATAGTTATATTGTTTTTTTGTAACATCTGCCCCAATTGGTAGGATGTGAAGAAATTGTCACAGGTAACGTTTCTCCCTTTGAGTCCATGGGTCAAGTCCAAAACTACCCTCATGCCTTGGTTTTTTTCAGGTCTTTCTAGAGGGTTTTTTCCAATATATACTTGAACATTTGCAGCATATGATGTTTTACTGTCACACAGAGTCCAGATTTTTATACCGTATTTTGCTGGTTTACTTGGAATGTATTGCCTGAATGGGCACCTGCCTCTAAATGACACCAGCTGCTCATCAACAGTGACATTTTCTACGGTATTATAACATTTTGGGAGTATCTCGACCCATTTACTCCACAAATCCCTAATTGGGGCAAGTTTATCTGTGCTTCTTCTTTCAGATCTATCCGTTTTGTCATCAAACCGTAGAACTCTGGAAATTTCGTGGAATCTTTCTAAAGACATGGTGGCCCTAAATATATGGCGCCCCGTTTCCGAATTCCACAAACTTTTAGTGGACTCTCCATATGATTTGTATACTCCAGCTAATAGAAGTAACCCGATGTAAGCATTCATAGCCGTCACATCGAAGTTCTTCCATTTATCGCCATAAACCTTTTTTCCCTCAATGTTTGTCATTTGGATAAGTATATTTTGCATGGCTATATTTATGAATAATAGGAATGCCGATTGAATGTCATCAATTCTAGCAATTGCATATCTAGTGGGACCTGGAGTATCTGTGATGACATTTGATGAAGACCTTCTACCAGTCGGAGCAGGAGGCTGCAATTTCCAAACGACATCTTTATTTTTTGAATTGATTTCTTGCGTCAGACCGGTTGTCGGGGTTTCCACATCAGATTCACCCTCAGAATCCGAGTTCTCGGCAATATCTTCATCCTCACTAATGTTGTCCTCCTCTTCGGAGACATTTTCAGGTGGGACATCCTCGTCTGTATCGGAGTCGTTTATAAACTCCTCCAATTCAGCTTGGGTGAAGTGTCTTCTTCTCATGCTGTAAGGCATCACTGTTGAATGAAAAAATAAAATATATCCATAAACAATGAATGAAAAAAAAAATCAAAACAATTTCGCAACAATACACACAATAACGTCTCGTCACACATTGAGATATGCCCTGTGATTATGGTGCTGGAGCGTCGCAAACAAAAATGAGGCATGCACTCATTCTATCACAGCAGTGAGAATATGTACTCATAAGCAGACATTGAGTCTACACAACCCTAATGCTAACCCCCTATCATCCATTCTATCACAGCAGTGAGAATATGTACTCATAAGCAGACATTGAGTCTACACAATCCTAATGCTAACCCCCTATCATCCATTTTATCACAGCAGTGAGAATATTGAATAATTTTAGAATAAAAGAATAATTTATCTGTAACATACCTGTAAAAATGGGACTTCAGAGCTCGGACGTCTGAACCTCTGCTCACTCTGTGTTGTCTCCAGCTGAACTGAAACTCTACACTGCTATGTTATCTGTCTACAGATAAGATCAGAGCAGACACCACCCTGAGGCAGGAAAAAGCTCACAGTACAACACTTTAGGTGAATTCTGCTTAGGACAGCATTGCACAGTGTAATACTGTACAACCAGCAAACACATGGAAAATCAGAAAATCATGATTTACAATATGAAATGTTGACAACTGAATGGAATTAGATCTATATGAACAGCAGGGTAAAAAAAACCAGTGAAATAAATTGCGCATAGCTATACTGGAAGCGAATCCGTCGGCTGTATCGCAACTTGAAAATGTTGGTATGTGTAAATCTTTTCTGACCAAAAGTAGTCAGATACATTGATAAATAGTAGTAGATACAATATATAGTTCAAAATGAGGTGATAGCACCTTTATTTTTGTCAAAAATTGTCTGGAGAGCTGAATAAAGGCCTATCGGTCATTTTTGACCGAACAGTACAAGTGTAAAAAAAATTGTACCAAATAAAGTAGACAAAAATTAAAAAAAAAAAAAATTCCCACAGAGAGTACCCCCCTAATGACGAAAAGTCAGGGAGCCTCAAGACTCAGAATCACACGCTGAATTTTTATAACATTATAGAATTTCAAAAACGGTCATTTTTGACCTAACAGAACAGCAGGGTTAAGATATTCGAGTATAAGCATATTATCCATATACTGTATATGCCCAAAACAACCCAAATAGTTTATTTCATTGCACTATTTTTGCACTTTATTCAAGATTTTGGGCATTTTTCAATAGTACACAGTAATAGAGTTACTATATGCTCAGATTTTTGTTATCTTAGGGCTACATCTTTTTGTCAAATGGTAATTGTTATTTGGCCAATAGGCGTATACCCTTTTTTTTTTCTTGCTATACACTCTGTATTGATTGTGTGGGAATTTCTCTACAGTCCCTTTAAATTATCAATAAAAGTTATATTTTATAGGGCCCCCTTTTTCCTATGGTTTTTCTATACTTGAGACCCTGTCTTTCATTTTTATTAGGTTTTGGCAGATACCAACCATCACTCTTCAGCCCATTGATTTCTATACAGCAGTTAACTGTTCACGCCCCTCCACCTTCCTCTCAGCTGCTGTGACCGGACATCAGTCCAGAAAAATCACTTGGCATTCATGATGCCCTAAGCACATCCATTGGACCCACATGTGACAACTGTGTGATGTCCGTGTACGATCCATTTTCTTACAACTACTTTAAAACATGTAATTGATCAAATACAGTTACCTGGGCTTATAATAGAAATCTATCTGTAAAAATAGAATGCCACTTGGATATCTGTGTGCGATCAGAGTTTTTCTTGCACCCATAGATTTGAATGTGTAAGTGAATGTAAATGCAGGAAAATGCTCTCTAGATCTCAATCTGTGCATGCGCCGCATCCACCAGCCATTTTCCCGAAGTGTACCATAAGTAAATTAATGGGAAGTGTGGGGACTTCACTCACAGCTGCAATTTTCTAAAAGCCCAGGACTTGCAGCCTTGCCCCACTGGGACACCCCCTTCTTCCAGCCTGAGCCTGCAGTTTCGCCCACTACTGCCACCATTGCAGCTTCCTGCAGCAGTGACCCTGCCTCCTGTGACCCCACTCCACCGCTGCCTCCCCCGGTAACCTTCCGTAAAATCGGACTATAAAAGGCACCACAGTTTTATTAAAAACATTTTTTCCTATTTTCATCCCTAAAATTTGGGCTCCAACTTATGGTCCAGGGTGTCTTGTCATCTGTAAAATATGGTATGTCACATCAGTATTTGTAAGCCAAAATCAGTAGTAGAACAATCAGAGGAGAAGTATAATAGAAACATGTCACCAATTCTGCATTTTTCTTCCACTCCTGAGTTTGGCTTACAAATACTGATGTAAAATACTGACCAAATACTGAACGTGTGAATGTTGCCTAAGGCAGAACTTCCGAATATCCACAGTGCGCCTCTGAAGCTGGGAAGCGTATTCTCGGCTTCAAAGGAGCAATGATGTGGGAGAAGAAAGCCGAACGCATGCGCACATTTTGTAGAGAACTGTTGGTGACACCGACTCTTGCAAATCATGTTATCATACCCACAGGGGTGTGATAACATGCTGAGTGGGATGATTAGTATGGGAAAGCAAACATCTAATCGACTAGTCAAAGGAATAATCAGCATTTAAAACACAAAGTTTATAAAGACATTTTATATAATATATACTTAGGTATTAAACACTATGGAGTGCTGGTTAGGCAGGGTATTTAGCAACAAATATACAAGTGCTGGTGGGTTGGAGGGCATGGGGACCTGCCAGGTTCTGTTTAACATGGGCAAACAGGTTATAGACTGCTGGAAAGTGTGATACCTGTATGCCTCACATCACATGCCATGTTGCTGATAAATGATCTTTTATCACTTTATGTAAATGACTTCTTCCAGGCAATAGTGAGGACGTTGCCCAGAAGATAACTTTGCCTCTGCACTTCATCTCCATATATCTGTCCTCCAATCAGCATCACTCTGTCCTTGTGAAAACAGCTGCTGGAAAGAAAATCTTGCACATACACATTACTTTTTTCTTCTTTCCTCTGAAGTCTTTTGCCCTTCTATGAGCAGAGCAGAGGCATTAAGTGTCTTCAGTGCAGGTACCATTCCCAGTATTCTTCAGCGAATGTCTAGTCATGCTGGGAACACTGAGAACGGCACCTACACAGAAGGCACTTGATGCCTGTATTTATAGAAGGGTGGAAGACTGCAGAGGAAATAAGAGAAAAGCAATAATCACGCGCAAGATCTCCTCTCACGCCGCCAACAACACAGGGACAGAGGGATGCTGATGGGAGGTGATATACATGGGGATGAAGTGCGGAGACAGCATTATTTTCTGAGCGATGCCCTCCCCATTGCCAGGAAAAGGTCATTTATATAAACAGATAAAAGATGATTTATCAATAACAAGGTATCTGATATGAGACAGGCAGGTATCACTCATTTCAGCAGTTTATATAGTTTAAAAAGGTCAAATGTGGAGGCAGATTCCCTTTAAGCTTCCTTAAATATTATTGTTCTTGGCAGCAAGTTATCCTGTGTAAACATGAGCTGCAGAGAAAATTTTTATTCTACGCACTGTTAGGTGTCAAGTTCCCGTCGCTGCACAAGGGGAATCTCGAACCACCTCTGCTGCGGTCTCCCATGCTTCTTCAGCCGTAGTGGAGCCTGCTCAGTGGAGACGTCGGTCGCAGCGTCTGGCTCAGGCAGATATCGTGCGCTTGTTTACTGCTGATCTTCCAGGCTCAGCCATTGTAACCAGCACTGGTCTATGACAAGCAGATGCTCCTGGGACTAAAGGTACCGTTACACTAAACGACTTACCAACGATCACGACCAGCGATACGACCTGGCTGTGATCGTTGGTAAGTCGTTGTGTGGTCGCTGGGGAGCTGTCACACAGACAGCTCTCTCCAATGACCAACGATCCGGGGAATGACTTCGGTATCGTTGAAACTGACTGTATCAGCGCCGGCCGTAAAGCAGAGCACAGCAGTGACATCACCGCTGTGCTCTGCTCTACGGCCAGTGCTGACAGTCAGTGCAGGGAAGCTGACGGCGGGGGACGTGACAGACATCGAAATGTGAGTATGTACTGGTTTTTTTTTTACTTTTACAATGGTAACCAGGGTAAATATCGGGTTACTAAGCTCGGCCCTGCGCTTAGTAACCCGATATTTACCCTGGGTACAAGTGAACACATCGCTGGATCGGCGTCACACACGCCAATCCAACGATGACAGCGGGTGATCAGCGACCAAAAAAGGTCCTGATCATTCCCCAACGACCAATGATCTCCCAGCAGGGGCCTGATCGTTGGTCGCTGTCACACATAACGAGATCGTTAGCGGGATCGTTGCTACATCACAAAAAGCGTGATGTTGTAACGATATCGTTAACAAAATTGTTATGTGTGAAGGTACCTTTAGTCCTGCTTTTCTGCTACTGAGCATGCCGAAGGGACGACCTCTCATTGGAGGTCGGGGGCCACATGCTCAGGTCCTGAAGCAGTTCCTATTGGACCACTAGGAAGGTCCTGGAGAACTTTCTCTATAAAAGGTTCGCATGGCCGCACGGTCATGCGCTAGTATCAACCTATGTTTATGAGCTTAGCTACCTTGTGGTCTGTGTCTGTATGTGTTCAGGGTCGGCTGTATAGCCACTAGAATTCTGACACCTCCGGAGAGGAGTTTGTGTGTGTGAATTTAGGGCTGGCGTATAGCCACTAGAATTCCGGCAGAGGACTTGGTTGTGTGCTATGCTGACTGTATGACCACTGTATGCTACCTGCTCTGTTAGTTAGCTGTGATGCTCTGTGAGGTTAACAGGGCACAGCTTTATCCTAATCCTGGCGACTCTGTGAAGCAACCGAGCTTGCTACTATACAGACCGGGTGACGGAACCCATGTCAATTCAGGCGTTGTACCACCATATAGTATCGCCATATACTAGCAGCAGGTTCAACTCCTGCACGGTGGACCCCGGGCTGTGAACATAAATATTTTATCTCAATATTTACTCTAACATGCCCTAACATGCACACAGAGCGATCATATTAACGCCTTAGCCCAGATATCTGTTTTCACCTTCCTGACCAGGCCAATTTTTACAATTCTGACCACTATCCTTTTGTGAGGTAATAACTCTGGAACTCTTCAACAGATCCCAGTGGTTCTGAGACTTTTTTCTCATGGCATATTGTACTTCATGATAGTGGTAAAATTTCTTTGATATGATTTGCGTTTATTTGAGAAAAAAATGGAAATTTGGTGAAAATTAAAAAAATTTTGCAATTTTCAAAATTTAATTTTTATGCCCTTAAATAAGAAAATCATATTGCACAAAATAGTTAATAAATAACAATTCCCACCTGTCTACTTATATGTGCACAATTTTGGAAACATAATTTTTTTTGGTAGGAAGTTATAAGAGTTAAAATTTGACCAGCGATTTCTCATTTTTACAACATTTGCAAAACCATTTTTTTAGGGACCACCCCATATTTGCAGTTACTTTGAGGACCCTATATGACAAAAAATACCCAAAAATGACACCATTCTAAAAGTTTCACCCCTCAAAGTACTCAAAACCACATTCAAGAATTTTATTAACCCTTCAGGTGCTTCACAGAAATTTTTGGAATGTGGAAGAAAAAATAAACATTTACTTGACATGTGGTCAAAAACTACTTTTGAGGCACAGTGCAAAGTTCAGAAGGGAAGTAGTGCCATATTACATTGCAGATTTTGCTGCACTTGTTTGAGGGTGCCATGTTACATTGGCAGAGCCCCTGATGTGCCAGAACAGCAGAATGGACCCAATTTTGGAAATTATAACCCTTTAGGAGTTTATCTACAGATGTAGTGACAATTTTGACTCCATAGGTGTTTTCCAGAAACAGGCAGCAATCTGCCGTTGTAGTGACCAGTACCTTGCAGTTAAAATTTTTTTTTTTAACAATTTGTTATTTTTTTTACAATTTTACATTGTCCCAGGATGGGACATCACTGTATTGTGTCAGATCGCTGATCAGGCAGGGAAGGAGGCATGCGCTCACAAGCCACCTTCCCTGCAGGACCCGATAGGACCCCGTGGCTATCATGAGGCTGGGGGTCTCTATGGAGACAATCAGGACAACGCGATTGCAATGCCCCTCTATGTCGCTGTCACTACTGACAGGGGCATCAGAGGGGTGAAATGGCTGCGAATGGTGCTAGCACCAATCGTGGGCATTGCTGTGGTGTGTCAGCTGTCACATACAGCTGACACCCATGCGTGATCGCCGCAGCATACTAGTACTGTGGTTTGCATGAACCTCCCGCAGAGCAGTACTAGTACGTTGCATGTCACAAAAGGGTTAAAGAGGTTGTCTGGCATAAAATGACAAGTCTGCAGTCACTCCATGTGGTAGTCGTGGCTGAGGTAAAAGTCTCTTGCACATCCTGACCTCCCCTCACATACACTCCACAACTCTCAGTTAGCATACCTGCAGCTCCTTTTCCCTTGGGGCTTCCTGTAAAGATCTGCATGTTTTCCTCAGCCGACGCAGAATAAACAGAGACACAGTCCCATTGAATGCTTGAACAATGAACTTTACTTGAAACAGACACATAACGGTTCTTTTCAGCATTTATATCAGGCTCTGCACTACACAGCTTCTCCTCTTTCTCTGTCTTTCCTTGATCTTTACTAAGCCCGCTTCTGGAATGGACTGTGCTTACCGGTCCTTCAGCATCCTCTGTGCTCAGTCTTACATTCACATACTGCACATTTGGAGTATTCTCCAGTGTCAGTGTCGGGAATGGCAGTCATGTGATCGTAACTATGTGATATGCAAACTCCTGGACACATTCCATCTAGATGTGCATGCCCTTGCAAAATTGCAATGAGCAAGGCCACTCCCATCCCAGTTCCAGTTGACTTATGACTTACATATGTACCCCCACATGTAGCCTGCCCCCATATATATATCATCACATGTAGCATGGACCACCCTTATGTACTCACACATGTAGCCTGCAGCTCTTATATGTAGCCTGTAGCCCTGATGAAGGAATTGCCCCTGCACCCTTGCTTTTTCACATAAGCACTTTATTCACAACTGCACTTTTGTTGTATTAGCACCACTTTTTTGCAATCACTATTGCTATCTTGTTTATGCACCACTGCAGGCCTACTTTTTGGGCACATGCCCTCTTTTGGACATACTTTTAGTGCATTTACCTGATTATTCTGCATTTTCTTAGGGCTTTGACCCCTTTCTTATGATACACACAATCCCTCTTTTAACTTATTTGGGGCCTTATCTATGTGGCCATAACTGGTATGTGATAATTTATCTTTTTATGCTTTTTGGTCCGCTGTTCTTCCTTTTTGTATATTTTTAATTATATATATTTTTTCCTATTGATTTTATATTCTGAGTACTGACACATTTTTCTGATGTAGTACTACCATTACCATTTCTGTTTAATAAAGGTAATTTTATTCAAATATTTGTTAGTCCTGTTATTTCCTTTTAGACCATAACTTCGTGGTTTTCTTGTTCGGTTTCTTCTAACTTTCGAATGGTCTATCATTCATGCACAGAGCACCTATATGTCATCCACTATCAAAATATATATTGACTGATGTGTTACATCAGGTATTGCTGTATTCAGGTTGTGTTGACTTTACTGTAGCCCTACATGTAGCCAGGGCCGTATTTACAGTTTATGCTGCCCTAGGCACTTTTCGTGCTGCCTCCCCCATTGGTGAGTATGACACTATCGGCAGTGACTTAGGCTACTTTAACATCAGCGATTTTTGACATTTGCAGCAGTTTGTCCGCATCCATAACGGATCACTTACGGCAACAGTTCGTTCGGCCTCATTCATTCCCTATGGGACTTGCGGACATGTGCGACACGTGCGGTTTTGCCGCGATCCTGCAAATGCGGTACTTGCAGCAACAGGAAAAAAAAATGCTGCTAGCAGTGTTTTTTGTCTCGCCTAAAGTCCAAAACCTCAAGTGCCGCACATGTCCGCAAGTCCCATAGGGAATGAATGAGGCCGAACGCAGAGTTGCCGGCCTGTAACTGATACTACAGTTTTTCCGCATCTGCCACGTAACGTATCTGCCGCGAACAGAGAAAATCGCTGATGTGAAAGTAGCCTTAGCAAACCTTTCCAGTTGTCATGTGAGAATCTGGTGAATCTCATACACATTACTTGGTCAGTTGATTCTGCCATGGTTGCAAGGTTTGACAGATTTCTAAAGTGAACTCCCTCTTCAGCCTCACCCTGTTGGATGCAGGATGCAGACTTCCCTCAACAGCCTCTCCTCACTCCCGTAAGCAGCCTCCACCTGCCAGATGCAGCCTCCACCTGCCAAATGCAGCCTCCTCTAGCCTCCCCCTGCCAGATGCAGCCACCTCAGCAGCCTCTCATCTCACCAGCCTCTCATCTCCTCACCAGCCTCCCATCACCAGCCTCACCTCTCCTCAGCAGCCTCCCCTCACCAGGCTCTCATCTCCTCTCCAGCCTCCCTTCTCCTCACCAGTCTCCCCTCACCAGCCTTTCATCTCCTCTCCTCACCAGCCTCTCATCTCCTCAGCAGCCTTCCCTCTCATATCCTCTCCTCACCAGCCTCCCCTCTCCTCAGCAGCCTCTCATCTCCTCAGCAGCCTCTCATCTCCTCAGCAGCCTCCCATCTCCTCACCAACCTCTCATCAGCAGCCTCTCATCTCCTCCCTTCACCAGCCTCTCCTCTCCTCACCAGCCTCCCATCTCCTCACCAGCCTCCCCTCTCCTCACCAGCCTCCCCTCCCCTCACCAGCCTCCCCTCTCCTCAAAAGCCTCGCCTCCCCTCTCCTCACCAGCCTCCCCTCACCAGCCTCCCCTCTCTTCACCAGCCTCCCCTCTCCTCACCAGCCTCCCCTCCCCTCACCAGCCTCCCCTCTCCTCACCAGCCTCCCCTCCCCTCTCCTCACCAGCCTTCCCTCACCAGCCTTGCCTCCCCTCTCCTCACCAGCCTCCCCTCTCCTCACCAGCCTTGCCTCCCCTCTCCTCACCAGCCTCCCCTCTCCTCACCAGCCTCCCCTCCCCTCACCAGCCTCCCCTCTCCTCACCAGCCTCCCCTCACCAGCCTCCCCTCTCCTCACCAGCCTCCCCTCTCCCATCACCAGCCTCACCTCTCCTCAGCAGCCTCTCATCTCCTCAGCAGCCTCCCCTCTCCTCAGCAGCCTCTCATCTCCTCTCCTCAGCAGCCTCCCATCTCCTCACCAGCCTCTCATCAGCAGCCTCTCATCTCCTCCCCTCACCAGCCTCTCCTCTCCTCACCAGCCTCCCATCTCCTCACCAGCCTCCCATCTCCTTACCAGCCTCCCATCTCCTCACCAGCCTCCCCTCCTCTCACCAGCCTCCCCTCTCCTCACCAGCCTTGCCTCCCCTCTCCTCACCAGCCTCCCCTCACCAGCCTCCCCTCTCCTCACCAGCCTCCCCTCTCCTCACCAGCAGCCTCTCATCTCCTCTCCTCAGCAGCCTCCCATCTCCTCACCAGCCTCTCATCAGCAGCCTCTCATCTCCTCCCCTCACCAGCCTCTCCTCTCCTCACCAGCCTCCCATCTCCTCACCAGCCTCCCATCTCCTCACCAGCCTCCCCTCCTCTCACCAGCCTTCCCTCTCCTCACCAGCCTTGCCTCCCCTCTCCTCACCAGCCTCCCCTCACCAGCCTCCCATCTCCTCACCAGCCTCCCATCTCCTCACCAGCCTCCCTTCCTCTCACCAGCCTCCCCTCTCCTCACCAGCCTTGCCTCCCCTCTCCTCACCAGCCTCCCCTCACCAGCCTCCCATCTCCTCACCAGCCTCCCCTCTCCTCACCAGCAGCCTCTCATCTCCTCTCCTCACCAGCCTCTCCTCTCCAGCCTCTCATCTCCTCAGCAGCCTCCCCTCAACAGCCTCCCCTCAACAGCCTCCCCTCTCCTCAGCAGCATCCCATCTCCTCACCAGCCTCTCCTCACCAGCCTCCCATCAGCAGCCTCTCATCTCCTCTCCTCAGCAGCCTCCCCTCTCCTCAGCAGCCTCCCCTCTCCTCACCAGCCTCTCCTCTCCTCTCCTCACCAGCAGCTTCCCTCTCCTCTCCTCACCAGCCTCCCCTCTCCTCTCCTCACCAGCCTTCCCTCGCCTCACCAGCCTCCCCTCTCTTCACCCTCTCATCAGTAGCCTCTCATCTCCTCACCAGCCTCCCATCTCCTCACCAGCCTCTCCTCTCCTCACCAGCCTCCCATCTCCTCACAAGCCTCCCATCTCCTCACCAGTCTCTCATCTCCTCTCCTCAGCAGCCTCCCCTCTCCTCACCAGCCTCCCCTCTCACCAGCCTCCCCTCTCCTCACCAGCCTCCCCTCCCCTCACCAGCCTCCCCTCTCCTCACCAGCCTCCCCTCTCCTCACCTCACCAGGCTCCCCTCACCAGCCTCTCCTCTCCTCACCAGCCTCCCCTCTCCTCACCAGCCTCCCCTCCCCTCACCAGCCTCCCCTCTCCTCACCAGCCTCCCCTCTCCTCACCTCACCAGGCTCCCCTCACCAGCCTCTCCTCTCCTCACCAGCCTCCCCTCTCCTCAACAGCCTCGCCTCCCCTCTCCTCACCAGCCTCCCCTCACCAGCCTCCCCTCTCTTCACCAGCCTCCCCTCTCCTCACCAGCCTCCCCTCACCAGCCTTGCCTCCCCTCTCCTCACCAGCCTCCCCTCTCCTCACCAGCCTTGCCTCCCCTCTCCTCACCAGCCTCCCCTCTCCTCACCAGCCTCCCCTCCCCTCACCAGCCTCCCCTCCCCTCACCAGCCTCCCCTCACCAGCCTCCCCTCTCCTCACCAGCCTCCCCTCTCCCATCACCAGCCTCACCTCTCCTCAGCAGCCTCTCATCTCCTCAGCAGCCTCCCCTCTCCTCAGCAGCCTCTCATCTCTTCTCCTCAGCAGCCTCCCATCTCCTCACCAGCCTCTCATCAGCAGCCTCTCATCTCCTCCCCTCACCAGCCTCTCCTCTCCTCACCAGCCTCCCATCTCCTCACCAGCCTCCCATCTCCTTACCAGCCTCCCATCTCCTCACCAGCCTCCCCTCCTCTCACCAGCCTCCCCTCTCCTCACCAGCCTTGCCTCCCCTCTCCTCACCAGCCTCCCCTCACCAGCCTCCCCTCTCCTCACCAGCCTCCCCTCTCCTCACCAGCAGCCTCTCATCTCCTCTCCTCAGCAGCCTCCCATCTCCTCACCAGCCTCTCATCAGCAGCCTCTCATCTCCTCCCCTCACCAGCCTCTCCTCTCCTCACCAGCCTCCCATCTCCTCACCAGCCTCCCATCTCCTTACCAGCCTCCCATCTCCTCACCAGCCTCCCCTCCTCTCACCAGCCTCCCCTCTCCTCACCAGCCTTGCCTCCCCTCTCCTCACCAGCCTCCCCTCACCAGCCTCCCATCTCCTCACCAGCCTCCCATCTCCTTACCAGCCTCCCATCTCCTCAACAGCCTCCCTTCCTCTCACCAGCCTCCCCTCTCCTCACCAGCCTTGCCTCCCCTCTCCTCACCAGCCTCCCCTCACCAGCCTCCCCTCTCCTCACCAGCCTCCCCTCTCCTCACCAGCAGCCTCTCATCTCCTCTCCTCACCAGCCTCTCCTCTCCAGCCTCTCATCTCCTCAGCAGCCTCCCCTCAACAGCCTCCCCTCAACAGCCTCCCCTCTCCTCAGCAGCATCCCATCTCCTCACCAGCCTCTACTCACCAGCCTCCCATCAGCAGCCTCTCATCTCCTCTCCTCAGCAGCCTCCCCTCTCCTCAGCAGCCTCCCCTCTCCTCACCAGCCTCTCCTCTCCTCTCCTCACCAGCAGCTTCCCTCTCCTCTCCTCACCAGCCTCCCCTCTCCTCTCCTCACCAGCCTTCCCTCGCCTCACCAGCCTCCCCTCTCTTCACCCTCTCATCAGCAGCCTCTCATCTCCTCACCAGCCTCCCATCTCCTCACCAGCCTCTCCTCTCCTCACCAGCCTCCAATCTCCTCACAAGCCTCCCATCTCCTCACCAGTCTCTCATCTCCTCTCCTCAGCAGCCTCCCCTCTCCTCACCAGCCTCCCCTCTCACCAGCCTCCCCTCTCCTCACCAGCCTCCCCTCTCCTCACCTCACCAGGCTCCCCTCACCAGCCTCTCCTCTCCTCACCAGCCTCCCCTCTCCTCACCAGCCTCCCCTCATAAGCCTCTCATCTCCTCAGCAGCCTCCCCTCTCATCTCCTCTCCTCAGCAGCCTCCCCTCACCAGCCTCCCCTCTCATCTCCTCTCCAGCCTCTCATATCCTCCCCTTAGCAGCCTCCCCTCACCAGCCTCTCCTCTCCCCTTAGCAGCCTCCCCTCTCATCTCCTCTCCAGCCTCTCATATCCTCCCCCTAGCAGCCTCCCCTCACCAGCCTCTCCTCTCCCCTTAGCAGCCTCCCCTCTCATCATCTCTCCAGCCTCTCATATCCTCCCCCTAGCAGCCTCCCCTCACCAGCCTTTCCTCTCCCCTTAGCAGCCTTCCCTCTCATCTCCTCTCCAGCCTCTCATATCCTCCCCTTAGCAGCCTCCCCTCGCCAGCCTCTCCTCTCCCCTTAGCAACCTCCCCTGTCCTCACTCACATCAGCAGACTCCCATTTCCTCTCTCACTTCACTCCTCTCTGCAGCTTCCTCTCACACTGCCCGCCTCCTCTCCCTGCTCACCGCCGACTTCAGTATCTTCTCCAACAAACATGACATGCTGCTCAGCTCTGCAGTCTGCTCCTAGTTTAAGAAGAGCGCGCAGCATGTCACATGACCGGCGTCAGGACCATGATGCACTTGGGCCTGCCTGCTGCTGCTTAAAGGTACAGCACCCATTTCTGGATGCCAGATGCATACTAACAAGTAATGCCCTGATAGCGGGCGGCCATGCGCCCGAGACCCCCTCCCCCCACAGCAGCCGGGGCTGAGGTAGGTGGGTGGGGTGACCCCGGACCAAAAAAAAAAAAAAAATTTTTGTTTTAAAACTTGCTCAGGTGCCGCCCCCTCACATCGCCCCGCCCTAGGCACGTGCCCTCAAGTGCCTAGTGGCAAATACGGCCCTGAACTTGTAGCTTACACCACCCATATGCATACCCACATGTAGCCTTTGGCTGGGGAGCAGATACACAGAGTCCTTGTGTAGATCCACAGAAAAAAGTTTTGGGGGTTACATATGTTGATTTAGAAGTTCAGGATGACATTGGTGAATCATTTTTTCTGGCACAATTGATCCAACATTCTGGAGTGGTATTAATTTCCACAGAGTAGAAATATTATAATAGGCCTCTGATACCCCTTCAACTACAGGCAACCCACCAGATGGAGACCCAACTTGGAGTCTCCACATTTCAAATAATTATCACACACCACTAAACTTACATCATTTTTCACAGAGTATAAACAGTATAATAGGCCTCTGACACACCTTGCACTACAGACAACCCCCAACTTTGTGTCTCCACATTTTCAAAAATTTTTGTCACACACCACTAAAGTGGCAGTAATTTCCACAGAGTAGAAATACTATAATAGGCCTCTGACACACATTCCACTACAAGCGAACCACCAGATGTTGACCCAACTTTGAGTCTCCACATTTCAAAAAATTGTTTGTAACATCAGCAGTACTAGCAACAGCAAGCACAGAAGCCACAACAAAGGTGGCACAGATCGCAATAATGCAAGATCAATGGACAACACTAAAAACTACACTATCGCCTAGTCAGCCCAGTCTGGGGTACAGAAGAGGTGAGTATACATGATGCAGTGCTTGCCATCCACGGGACCACATACTTTTTCTGTTTCTATTTCAAAAACCTGACCTGCACATCCAAACATAGACTGAGTGTGAACAGGTGCTGAACCCAGAGTCGCCAACTCGTATATAGTCAAGTAAAAAGGGCAGCACACTGCAGCGCCAAAACATGCAAACTTGAAAACACGAAATTTGAACTGCATTACTGCACTAGAAATATGAAAAATGAGAGCTTTTAGCGCATAAAAATGGCCATATTTATGTGTACCTCGTAGCCACTTTACGGCATCTCTCTTATACGAGGTCCTACTCTAAACCTACCTCGCTGAGAATAAACGTCTCCATCTGAATGGGTACATGTGACACCTCTTCTTGGACTCAAATTCTCACTCTCTGTGGAGGGGTATTAGACCTACTATAATTAAAACACCTGTGGCTAGGAGGCGGGAGTGCACGATCAGAAGGCTAGAGAATACATTTCAAAAACCTGACCTGCACATCCAAACATAGACTGAGTGTGAACAGGTGCTGAACCCAGAGTCGCCAACTCGTATATAGTCAAGTAAAAAGGGCAGCACACTGCAGCGCCAAAACATGCAAACTTGAAAACACGAAATTTGAACTGCATTACTGCACTAGAAATATGAAAAATGAGAGCTTTTAGCGCATAAAAATGGCCATATTTATGTGTACCTCGTAGCCACTTTACGGCATCTCTCTTATACGAGGTCCTACTCTAAACCTACCTCGCTGAGAATAAACGTCTCCATCTGAATGGGTACATGTGACACCTCTTCTTGGACTCAAATTCTCACTCTCTGTGGAGGGGTATTAGACCTACTATAATTAAAACACCTGTGGCTAGGAGGCGGGAGTGCACGATAAGAAGGCTAGAGAATACATTTCAAAAACCTGACCTGCACATCCAAACATAGACTGAGTGTGAACAGGTGCTGAACCCAGAGTCGCCAACTCGTATATAGTCAAGTAAAAAGGGCAGCACACTGCAGCGCCAAAACATGCAAACTTGAAAACACGAAATTTGAACTGCATTACTGCACTAGAAATATGAAAAATGAGAGCTTTTAGCGCATAAAAATGGCCATATTTATGTGTACCTCGTAGCCACTTTACGGCATCTCTCTTATACGAGGTCCTACTCTAAACCTACCTCGCTGAGAATAAACGTCTCCATCTGAATGGGTACATGTGACACCTCTTCTTGGACTCAAATTCTCACTCTCTGTGGAGGGGTATTAGACCTACTATAATTAAAACACCTGTGGCTAGGAGGCGGGAGTGCACGTTCAGAAGGCTAGAGAATACATTTCAAAAACCTGACCTGCACATCCAAACATAGACTGAGTGTGAACAGGTGCTGAACCCAGAGTCGCCAACTCGTATATAGTCAAGTAAAAAGGGCAGCACACTGCAGCGCCAAAACATGCAAACTTGAAAACACGAAATTTGAACTGCATTACTGCACTAGAAATATGAAAAATGAGAGCTTTTAGCGCATAAAAATGGCCATATTTATGTGTACCTCGTAGCCACTTTACGGCATCTCTCTTATACGAGGTCCTACTCTAAACCTACCTCGCTGAGAATAAACGTCTCCATCTGAATGGGTACATGTGACACCTCTTCTTGGACTCAAATTCTCACTCTCTGTGGAGGGGTATTAGACCTACTATAATTAAAACACCTGTGGCTAGGAGGCGGGAGTGCACGATCAGAAGGCTAGAGAATACATTTCAAAAACCTGACCTGCACATCCAAACATAGACTGAGTGTGAACAGGTGCTGAACCCAGAGTCGCCAACTCGTATATAGTCAAGTAAAAAGGGCAGCACACTGCAGCGCCAAAACATGCAAACTTGAAAACACGAAATTTGAACTGCATTACTGCACTAGAAATATGAAAAATGAGAGCTTTTAGCGCATAAAAATGGCCATATTTATGTGTACCTCGTAGCCACTTTACGGCATCTCTCTTATACGAGGTCCTACTCTAAACCTACCTCGCTGAGAATAAACGTCTCCATCTGAATGGGTACATGTGACACCTCTTCTTGGACTCAAATATGGCCATTTTTATGCGCTAAAAGCTCTCATTTTTCATATTTCTAGTGCAGTAATGCAGTTCAAATTTCGTGTTTTCAAGTTTGCATGTTTTGGCGCTGCAGTGTGCTGCCCTTTTTACTTGACTATATACGAGTTGGCGACTCTGGGTTCAGCACCTGTTCACACTCAGTCTATGTTTGGATGTGCAGGTCAGGTTTTTGAAATGTATTCTCTAGCCTTCTGATCATGCACTCCCGCCTCCTAGCCACAGGTGTTTTAATTATAGTAGGTCTAATACCCCTCCACAGAGAGTGAGAATTTGAGTCCAAGAAGAGGTGTCACCTGTACCCATTCAGATGGAGACGTTTATTCTCAGCGAGGTAGGTTTAGAGTAGGACCTCGTATAAGAGAGATGCCGTAAAGTGGCTACGAGGTACACATAAATATGGCCATTTTTATGCGCTAAAAGCTCTCATTTTTCATATTTCTAGTGCAGTAATGCAGTTCAAATTTCGTGTTTTCAAGTTTGCATGTTTTGGCGCTGCAGTGTGCTGCCCTTTTTACTTGACTATATACGAGTTGGCGACTCTGGGTTCAGCACCTGTTCACACTCAGTCTATGTTTGGATGTGCAGGTCAGGTTTTTGAAATGTAGTCTCTAGCCTTCTGATCGTGCACTCCCGCCTCCTAGCCACAGGTGTTTTAATTATAGTAGGTCTAATACCCCTCCACAGAGAGTGAGAATTTGAGTCCAAGAAGAGGTGTCACATGTACCCATTCAGATGGAGACGTTTATTCTCAGCGAGGTAGGTTTAGAGTAGGACCTCGTATAAGAGAGATGCCGTAAAGTGGCTACAAGGTACACATAAATATGGCCATTTTTATGCGCTAAAAGCTCTCATTTTTCATATTTCTAGTGCAGTAATGCAGTTCAAATTTCGTGTTTTCAAGTTTGCATGTTTTGGCGCTGCAGTGTGCTGCCCTTTTTACTTGACTATATACGAGTTGGCGACTCTGGGTTCAGCACCTGTTCACACTCAGTCTATGTTTGGATGTGCAGGTCAGGTTTTTGAAATGTATTCTCTAGCCTTCTGATCGTGCACTCCCGCCTCCTAGCCACAGGTGTTTTAATTATAGTAGGTCTAATACCCCTCCACAGAGAGTGAGAATTTGAGTCCAAGAAGAGGTGTCACATGTACCCATTCAGATGGAGACGTTTATTCTCAGCGAGGTAGATTTAGAGTAGGACCTCGTATAAGAGAGATGCCGTAAAGTGGCTACGAGGTACACATAAATATGGCCATTTTTATGCGCTAAAAGCTCTCATTTTTCATATTTCTAGTGCAGTAATGCAGTTCAAATTTCGTGTTTTCAAGTTTGCATGTTTTGGCGCTGCAGTGTGCTGCCCTTTTTACTTGACTATATACGAGTTGGCGACTCTGGGTTCAGCACCTGTTCACACTCAGTCTATGTTTGGATGTGCAGGTCAGGTTTTTGAAATGTATTCTCTAGCCTTCTGATCGTGCACTCCCGCCTCCTAGCCACAGGTGTTTTAATTATAGTAGGTCTAATACCCCTCCACAGAGAGTGAGAATTTGAGTCCAAGAAGAGGTGTCACCTGTACCCATTCAGATGGAGACGTTTATTCTCAGCGAGGTAGGTTTAGAGTAGGACCTCGTATAAGAGAGATGCCGTAAAGTGGCTACGAGGTACACATAAATATGGCCATTTTTATGCGCTAAAAGCTCTCATTTTTCATATTTCTAGTGCAGTAATGCAGTTCAAATTTCGTGTTTTCAAGTTTGCATGTTTTGGCGCTGCAGTGTGCTGCCCTTTTTACTTGACTATATACGAGTTGGCGACTCTGGGTTCAGCACCTGTTCACACTCAGTCTATGTTTGGATGTGCAGGTCAGGTTTTTGAAATGTATTCTCTAGCCTTCTGATCGTGCACTCCCGCCTCCTAGCCACAGGTGTTTTAATTATAGTAGGTCTAATACCCCTCCACAGAGAGTGAGAATTTGAGTCCAAGAAGAGGTGTCACATGTACCCATTCAGATGGAGACGTTTATTCTCAGCGAGGTAGGTTTAGAGTAGGACCTCGTATAAGAGAGATGCCGTAAAGTGGCTACGAGGTACACATAAATATGGCCATTTTTATGCGCTAAAAGCTCTCATTTTTCATATTTCTAGTGCAGTAATGCAGTTCAAATTTCGTGTTTTCAAGTTTGCATGTTTTGGCGCTGCAGTGTGCTGCCCTTTTTACTTGACCACATACTTTTTCTGAGCCTACAGATCTACAAGGTGTACCGCTGTGCAGCTGCCAAAGAGAGAGACTCGAGTAGCCCGTATAATAATAAATGTTACCATTGGTCCTTGGATAGGATGAGACGGTTTTTATTTCAATTGAGCTTTCATTAACATTAACACCTAACCCATGCACACGTTGAACACTAATGCTATTCCCCCTTCCACCATGACCGTGCTTTTTCCCACTCATGTTGTATGTACTCTTCCCCTCTTTTAGCTTACTTTCACAACCTTAGGCACAGACCTGTCAGTCATCTAAATGAACATTCACCATTTATTTTCTTAAATAGTGTGACTGAACAACACTGTTATACCTAACGATTTTGATGAGCAATACAGTTTTATCCCAAATGATTTGGATTAGCAAATAGGGCCTCCTCTCTGAACCCCAATATTAGGCCTAACAATTTTTAAGTGGAAATCTGGTCTTCTGATTTTTCACTGAAACACAATATTATCACAAACGATTTGGATTAGCAAATTGGGCCTCCTGGCTGCACCCCAATATTAGGCCTAATGATTTTTAAGTGGAAAGCTGGCCTTCTGATTTCTCACTGAAACACAGTATTATTACAAACAATTTGGATTATCAAATTGGACCTCCTGACTGCACCCCAATATTTGGCCTAAAGATTTTTATGTTGAAAGCTGACCTTCTGATTTCTCACTGAAATACAGTATTATCACAAACTATTTAGATTTGCAAATTGGGCCTCTTGGCTGCACCCCAATATTAGCCCTAACAATTTTTAAGTGGTAATCTGGCCTTCTGATTTCTCACTGAAATCCAGTTTTATCACAAACTATTTCGATTAGCAAATTGGGCCTCCTAAGACTTCAAGAGTTTTTGCACAATCTAGTTAGATGATGGAAGATTGATTTCACACAAAATAGGATCCTATCTAGCTAAATGGCAAGTTCACTTGCAGTACTATCAGGAGCGGCTTCTCTGTACTGTGATATTAAGAAAATGATGTCAGCAATACAAGATGTCTTCTTTTTATATGGCCAGAGACATGTGACTTCAGCAGCCAATCACAGAAGACCTTGTGTCATGAAGTTGTGGATGGCTTCTGCCTTCTGATTGGCTGCTGGAATGTACACACATTAACTTATTAAAGGAAAATGAAAAAAAAAACCACTCCGCATCTCCTCTGACCTAGACACACACCATCATCTCATCATACACGACCCCCCCGTATCCCTGCTCATCATACAGCACTACTATCCTAGCCAACGTAATAACAAAAGCATTAGTGTAAATGCGATGATTTACCGAACTGTGACCAAATTTTGCTGACTTCGAGTAAAAATGCTCGTCAAACCGAACACGAATCCGAATGTGTTACGTTTGTGCCGAATTTGAGATTGACAAATGTTTTCCGAACATATTTGCTCATCTGTAATGATAAGTCCACTTGTATTCAAACTCCACCCACCAAGCCTGACTAACATCTGTGATTTGTACTAAGCATTGTGAAATTTTAACAGCAGAGAAGAGGGAGACTGAGGAGCTGTCAATCAGTCTAGGTGGGGAGAGATTGAATGAAACTTTAATAGGATTTAGAACTGCCTAAAATGGAGAAACATGCTGTTTCTAAATGTAAAAAAAAATCAGTGTAAAGTCTAATTGAACTCTTTTAAGAATCCTTTCATCAGTAATATACGGTATATAGGGTAATATGCAGTAATAAATATGAGCTCCTTGCCAACTAATAGTAAAGGTTAATATAATCAAAGAAAGTCCCTCAACATTACCGATGGCACTTCAGCAATATATACCCACAAAGAAGACATACTAGTAAGTAGTCAAAAAGAAGCGAACCATAATATAAAAACAATCAACATTTATTAAAGCATTTTTTTTTAAAATACATTGTATGGCAAAAAACATAATCACAAAAAGACATCCAATAGGAGGGGCTACCAACAGTATGGCAATATGTACTATCAAAAGATGGTAAGTATACAGCTCAATTAATATTGATTAAGTGCCTAGTGACCAGAAGTAATTCCGTCCAATCAATCCCATAACAACAGTATGTAATCCATTATATCCCCATATCATGTCAAAAACCATGTCATGGGACTAGAGAACCACTCACTGGCACATATCACTAACAGAAGTAATATGCAGATAAACACAACAGCATGGCAACAAGTGTAAAAAACAGTGGTAATAATGCTAACTAAACACATGTATGTATGTATGTACCACCTACTATATTACCTGTGAAGGCACAGCACAATGATAGCAGAGGAGATAAATTTGCCAGGAACCTGCCACGGAGACCCTCCTCACCCTAACGTACGTTTCGCCCAAGCTTCTTCCGGGGGCGTGTTTGGGGAGGGAGAATGAGCTCTATTCATGTGACCGAAATTCAATGGGAGCGAAGTGTGCGATGACGATGCTGTGTTGCGAATCAGAACAGGTGGCGCATGCGCTGTACCTCGTGCCACGTGTAAAACGCATGTGCACCATATATCGAGTGCCACCGGAAGTGCCAGAGGCCAGGGTCCAAGGCGCATGCGCACAGTCCAAACGCAAGTGTGCATCAGGAAATGATTGCCCAAATAATCCTATTCTATGTACTGTAACTATCCCAGTGCCATGGAATACCCAGGAGACATATATACAGTGTTGAATTTACTATTTGGACCAAATAATGATAATAATAAAAAGATATAACAGTAAACAAGTGTGAAATAATAAAATAATAAATAAAGTGATCAGATGTGATGATGCCATTATTTAAGTGAAAAGTGACACCAAAGTAAGCAATTAATTGTGAATGAACTATTAAAAGTAAAAATAACGGTTGTGCTATAATCAGATGTAGCCCATTAGTGAAATAAAGTTTGAAGACAACGAGTGAACCAATAATAAATAATAATAAATAATAAGTGACACCCAGATTAACAGTAAGTGCTGAGAATTTTTTTAAATAAAATAATAAAATTAATATAAAGTGAGAGTGAAAAATGAATATGGTACTATAAATATTAAATTATTAAATTACTGTATGCATGTATACTGGTGTATAAATAAAATCAATACCAACTAAAACAGACAAAAACCCCAGTAGCCAGTACTAATACCTCCCATTTACTCATCCCTCCTTTAGAAACAGTTAATAAAATGCTAATAACTAAATATAGATACAAATACAGGGAGCTAAAAGCTCAAAAAATACAAAGAGGGACTATACCCCCATATACATTAACCATCACCAATCCCATATGCTTACACCCCACCATATTATAAAAACAGTTACAATGTCCCATTTAATGTAATATAAATAAATACAGCTCAGAATAAAAAATATCCTAACACTCCTCGGGGCTCCGGTCGGGTAAGGACAGTTGAGCAGATGGTAACAGAGGTAGAGGTTTCATTTGGCATTCCAAAGAGTTTCAATAAAATTCAGCATAGAAAAAGAATAAGTCCAATATCGCTTCATGTTCCACAGGACAGGGCAAAAAAAGGAGAGAAGGAGAAGTCCTATGTCAATCAGGTATAACAGCATTCGTCATCATTACCTCCCCTTAGCTGATCACTGTAAAATAAATGAATAAATTAAAATACAAAACACAAACAACAATGAAAAATAAAGCCCATATAAAAACACAGTATGTACCACCAAATATCCTCCCCATTAAAAAGATGCCAAACCCATGAGAACATCTGTTACAAAAAGGCTGCAAAATCCAAGCTTTCATTGAGGCCCTGGGGACTCATGGTCCCCAGACAATATATCCATCTACTCTCAATTTGGGAAAGAATGCGGCTTAGATCACCACCCCGTATTCCAAGGGTGACCTGGTCTATCCCCTTAATGACCAGACCTCTGGCTCTCCATCCATGGTATTGTTTAAAATGCCTAGGTACCGATTTCAGTTTAGTATCGTCTTCAGCCGTTTTTGCTTTTTCGATATCCCTGACATGTTCGAGTGTCCTTATCCTTAGTTCTCTGGTTGTCAATCCTATGTATATCTTACCACAGGGACACTGTGCATGATATATTACACCTCTAGTCATACAGGACATGTTTTTAGTGATATTATACAGTACAGACCAAAAGATTGGACACACCTTCTCATTTAAAGATTTTTCTGTATTTTCATGACTATGAAAATTGTACAATCACACTGAAGACATCAAAACTATGAATTAACACATGTGGAATTATATACTTAACAAAAAAGTGTGAAACAACTGAAATTATGTCTTATATTCTGGGTTCTTCAAAGTAGTCACCTTTTGCTTTGATGACTGCTTTGCACACTCTTGGCATTCTCTTGATGAGCTTCAAGAGTTAGTCACCGGGAATGGTCTTCCAACAATCTTGAAGGAGTTCCCAGGGATGATTAGCACTTGTTGGCCCTTTTGCCTTCACTCTGTGGTCCAGCTCACCCCAAACCATCTCGATTGGGTTCAGGTCTGGTGACTGTGGAGGCCAGGTCATCTGGCGTAGCACCCCATCACTCTCCTTCTTGGTCAAATAGCCCTGGTCAAATTGTTTCAAGCTCCTCATCCAGTTCCTTAAGTGAGAGTGTATTTTTGTCAATTAGAATCTGTAAAAATTCAAGTGAACAATTTGAGGCAGTCGTCATCCATCTCCTCAGAAGCTCCTGTTCACCAAGCTCATAGGTGGGATAGAGCTGTATCCTCAAACCCCTGGGGATAATTTTAGTATGATGATAATTTTCATCATACTGTTACTGAACTGTTTCTAAAGGAGGGATGAGTAAATGGGGGGTATTAGTACTGGCTACTGGGGTTTTTGTCTGTTCTAGTTGGTATTGATTTTATTTATACACCAGTATACATGCATACAATAATTTAATAATTTAATATTTATAGTACCATATTCATTTTTCACCCTCACTTTATATTAATTTTATTATTTCATTAAAAAAAAATTATCAGCACTTACTGTTAATTTGGGTGTCGCTTATTATTTATTATTGGTTCACTCAGTGTCTTACAACTTTATTTCACTAATGGGTTACATCTGATTATAGCACAACTGTTATTTTTACTTTTAATAGTTCATTCACAATTAATTGCTTACTTTGGTGTCACTTTTCACTTAAATAATGGCATCATCACATCTGATCACTTTATTTATTATTTTATTATTTCACACTTGTTTACTGTTATATCTTTTTATTATTATTATTTGGTCCAAATAGTATATTCAGCACTGTATATAAGTCTCCTGGGTATTCCTTGTCACTGGAATAGTTATATAGAATAGGATTATTTGGGCAATCATTTCCTGATGCACACTTGTGTTTGGACTGTGCGCATGCGCCTGGGACCCCGACCTTTGGCACTTTCGGTGGCACTCGATATATGTTCCGGAAGTGGATTTTACACGGGGCACGAGGTACAGTGCATGCGCCACCTGTTCTAATTTGCAACACAGCATCGTCATCACACACTTCGCTCCCAATGAATTTCGGTCACATAAATAGAGCTCATTCTCCTCCCCCAAACACGCCCCCAGAAGAAGCTTGGGCGAAACGCACGTTGGGGTGAGGAGGGTCTCCGTGGCAGGTTCCTGGCAAATCTATTGGCTCTGCTATCGTTGTGCTGTGCCTTCACAGGTAATATAGAAGGTGGCACATATTTAGTTAGCATTATTACCACTGTGGTTTACACTTGTTGCCATGCTGTTGTGTTTATCTGCATAGTACTTCTGCTAGTGATATGTGCCAGTGAGTGGTTCTCTAGTCCCATGACATGGTTTTTGATAGGATATGGGGATTATAATGGATTACATACTGTTGTTATGGGATTGATTGGACGGACACTTATCAATCAATTAATTAATATTAATTGAGCTGTATACTTACCATCTTTTGATAGTACATATTGCCATACTCTTGGTAGACCCTCCTATTGGATGTCTTTTCATGATTATGTTTTTTGCTGTACAATGTTTTTAAAAAAATGCTTTAATAAATGTTGATTGTTTTTATATTGTGGTTCGCTTCTTTTTGACCACTTACTAGTAAGTCTTCTTTGTTGTTATAATAGTAAAGTTTGCTGTATTTGTTCCATTAAAGAAAGATCAATATATCAACCCACCTATATTCTCTCCAACATGTTACTACTTAAAAGCAAAATTAAACTGAATGTGACAAACTTGGGTAATTATTTTAAAGCGCTTATAAATATTCGTCATGAGCAGCAAATTGACTCCTGTGGTGATTTATATGTACTGCTAAATTATATGTTTACCTTTCTCGTAACAATGATTGGAAATTCACCATAGCAACGTATGCGCTTAATAGCTCTGATCATCTGGTTGTATATAAACTCTGCAAGCATGTAAACCCATAGCACTACATTAAAACTGGCTACCTGCTTGATTAATATTTCAAATATATGGTGTTGATGTATATTTATTGTGAAAGCTATTTCTTAAATGTCCTGTAATTTTAAAAGAAAAAATATATTTCCATGTTCAACGTACACTATATGGACAAAAGTATTGGGACAACAACACATTACACCTGCAGGAGCTTTTAAAATATCCCATTCTAAATCAAAAGGCATTAATATGGAGTTGGGCCACCTTTGCAGGCTAAAATGGCTTTCATTCTTCTAAGAAGCTTTTCTACAACATTTTGGAGTGTGTCCTGGTAAGCTGATATGCAGAGAGAGCGCAGCAGCACAGAGGGGGAGGAATCTGCAGCACTGCAAAAGGGAGGAAGAGGAAGTGGGGCAGCCAGAGGGATAAGGCAGACAATGGTCCCCGGAGCACCCACATGCAGCAAGTTCCCAAATCAAGGGTTAGATGCTCTCTAATCTGTCGCTTTTTTAAAGAAAGTGCAGACATTAAAAAACAGTTGTTTGCAACCTGTGCCATGCCAAGATCAGTAGGGGCCTTAACACTACTAGCCTGACCACCACCACCATGGTCAGGCACATGTCATCATAGCAGCCATCTAGGTGGGCTGGATTCCTGGCTTCACGATCAATGTCTGCTGGTGACACCGCAGCCTCTTCCCCAATGCTACTTTTTTGCCAATCCTCTGTCGAGGACACATGCGCAGATGCCTCTCGTCTTGCATCTGTTGTTGAATCAAAGCAAAAAAACCAGAAACAAATGGGCACACCTGTTTCAATACTCTCTTTTCCCTGATGAAGCTTTCCTAAGACAGCGATACGCATGGGCTCTCCTACCCATCCCTCTTTCTTCAGGTACTTCCCACCATGGCAGTCTCTTGGTGCTTCCTGTGTGTCTTCAGGTATATATGCCTATGAACTTTTTCTTCATCTCACTGGCTCATTAATATTGATATCCTTGGCCTTTCCTCCTGTCAGCATTGGAAAGCACTCACTCAAGTCGCGGCCCTTTTTCATTTTTGCGTTTTCGTTTTTCGCTCCCCTCCTTCCCTGAGCCATAACTTTTTTATTTTTCCGTCAATATGGTCATGTGAGGGCTTATTTTTTGCGGGACAAGTTGTACTTTTGAAAGACACCATTGGTTTTACCATGTCTTTTACTAGAAAACAGGAAAAAAATTCCAAGTGCGGTGAAATTGCAAAAAAAGTGCAATCCCACACTTGTTTTTTGTTTGGCTTTTTTGCTAGGTTCACTAAATGCTAAAAATAACCTGCCATTATGATTATCTAGGTCATTACGAGTTCATAGACACCTAACATGACTAGGTTATTTTTTATCTAAGTGGTGAAAAAAAATTCCAAACTTTGCTAAAAAAAAAAAAAAAAAAAAGTGCCATTTTCCGATACCCGTAGCGTCTCCATTTTTCGTGATCTGGGGTCGGGTGAGGGCTTATTTTTTGCGTGCCGAGCTGATGTTTTTAATGATACCATTTTTGCGCAGATACGTTCTTTTGTCGCCCGTTATTGCATTTTAATGCAATGTCGCGGCGACCAAAAAACGTAATTCTGGCGTTTTGGATTTTTTTCTCGCTACGCCGTTTAGCGATCAGGTTAATGCTTTTTTTTAATTGATAGATCGGGCGATTCTGAACACGGCGATACCAAATACGTGTAGGTTTGGTTTTTTTTTAATTGTTTTATTTAGGATGGGGCGAAAGGGGGGTGATTTAAACTTTTATATTTTTTATATTTTTTTCATATTTTTAAAAACATTTTTTTTTACTTGTGCCATGCTTCAATAGCCTCCATGGGAGGCTAGAAGCTGGCATAGCCTGATCGGCTCTGCTACATAGCAGCGATCATCAGATCGCTGCTATGTAGCAGAAATGCAGGTGTGCTGTGAGCGCCGACCACAGGGGGGCGCTCACAGCAGACCTGCATCAGTAACCATAGAGGTCTCAAGGACCTCTATGGTTACCTTCCTGATGCATCGCCGACCCCCGATCATGTGACGGGGTCGGCGATGACGTCATATCCGGCCGCCCGGCCGGATGCGGTAGTTAAATGCCGCTGTCTGTGTTTGACAGCGGCATTTAACAGGTTAATAGCGGCGGGTGAATAGCGATTTCACCCGCCGCTATTGCGCGCACATGTCAGCTGTTTTGTACAGCTGACATGTCGCGACTTTGATGTGGGCTCACCGCCGGAGCCCACATCAAAGGGGGAGACACGATATGAGCAGTACATGTACTGCTCATGTCATGAAGGGGTTAAATAGACATTTCTGGCTTTTTTTCCCCCTCTTGCCAGCAGTGGTGAGTAGAGTTGAGCGACCTTGACCTTTTTAGAGTCGAGCCGGTGTTTCGCGAAACCCGACTATCTCAAAAGTCGGGTCGAGTGAAATCGGCCGATTATGACGTAAAGTCGGGATCGACCGAAACACGAAACCCAATGCAAGTCAATGGGGCAGCATAGTCGGCAGTGAGTGGGGGCCAGGAAAACACCTAGAGTGCCCATTTTAATGTCAAAACCATCCATTCTTCTTAATGAAGCTTGTCAAGCGTAATTTACCTTATAATAATTGGAAGGCATTTGAAATTGGGGGTCATTTGGCTAAAGTTGTGGTGGGTAGGGCTGGTTCAAGTAATTAGTGGGCCCAGGAAATCTGGACCATGTCACGGCAGTGGAGCAGGGAGAGGTAAGTATTTCAACTTTGCAAGTGCTGTGAACCTGAGCAAGCAGGGGGGGCCCACTCGTTGGCATTGGCACTGGCACAGGGCCCCTCAAAGTACAGCGGTGTGTTTGCACGGCGGGGGCGCCTCCCACCGGCAGCAACACTTTTGCGTACCATGAGAGGCCCTGTGCCAGTGACGTCGCCAACTAGTATTCCTCCCCCCACCTGATGAAGGAACCTGCACTTTCATCTGCACCTTCCTGTTTGTCCCCGTGTAAGGTGGTATGGTATGCGGGAAGGGGGACCTGACTTTCAGCAGGGTCACAATCTTGCAGTGTAGCGTGCACGGGAAATGTTGCGTTATGGGTCAATGTACCAGCAGACTCATCTATCACTGGCTGGGCAATGGGCAGGATGAGGAGGAAACACAGATATAGGCCCAAAGAATAAAGTGGGCTAAATGCAGTTCAAAATTGGTAACACAGGACTAATCAGGGGGCATTGCAGTGGAGGACAACTGGAATGAGAGGCTGACACAGAGAGTAGGCCCAAATCAGTAAGTAGTCGAAATGCAGTTCAAAATTGGCAACAGTAGTAAACAGGCGGCACAGCTTTGTTCAGTGGAGGAGAACAGCAAGGAGTGGCAGACACCGATAGTAGGCCCCAACCCAACTAGTAGGCCAAATGCAGTCTAACATTAACAACTACTTAACGAGCGCCTGAAAACGGAATTTCAGGACAGGAAACCAGGAGAACAGCAAGGAGCGGCAGACACCGATAGTAGGCCCCAAACCAACTAGTACGCCAAATGCAGTTGTTCCGTTTAACCACAATTTAATGAGAGCCTGAAGATAGAAGTTCAGGAAAGGCAACCTGGAGAACACCTTGGAGTGGAACACACCATCTCTCTATACCCCATACCCAATTTGTAGGCCTAATGCAGCGTAGTTTCCAACAACTACTAAACGAGAGCATGATGATCGAAGCATTGGCGAGGAAACCTGGGGAACACCTTGGAGTGGAACACACCATCTCTCTACAGTGGAACACACCATCTCTCTACACCCCATACCCAATTTGTAGGCCTAATGCAGCGTAGTTTCCAACAACTACTAAACGAGAGCCGGAAGATCGAAGCAATGGAGAGGAAACCTGGGGAACACCTTGGAGTGTAACACACCATCTCTCTACACCCCATACCCAATTTGTAGGCCTAATGCAGCGTAGTTTCCAACAACTACTAAACGAGAGCCGGAAGATCGAAGCTCAGGAAAAGCAACCTGGAGAACACCTTGGAGTGGAACACACCATCTCTCTACACCCCATACCCAATTTGTAGGCCCAATGCAGCGTAGTTTCCAACAACTACTAAACGAGAGCCGGAAGATCGAAGCAATGGAGAGGAAACCTGGGGAACACCTTGGAGTGTAACACACCATCTCTCTACACCCCATACCCAATTTGTAGGCCTAATGCAGCGTAGTTTCCAACAACTACTAAACGAGAGCCGGAAGATCGAAGCAATGGAGAGGAAACCTGGGGAACACCTTGGAGTGGAACACACCATCTCTCTACAGTGGAACACACCATCTCTCTACACCCCATACCCAATTTGTAGGCCTAATGCAGCGTAGTTTCCAACAACTACTAAACGAGAGCCGGAAGATCGAAGCTCAGGAAAGGCAACCTGGGGAACACCTTGGAGTGGAACACACCATCTCTCTACACCCCATACCCAATTTGTAGGCCCAATGCAGCGTAGTTTCCAACAACTACTAAACGAGAGCCGGAAGATCGAAGCTCAGGAAAGGCAACCTGGGGAACACCTTGGAGTGTAACAAACCCTCTCTCTACACCACGGAAGGGCTGATTCTTAGGAAGGAAGGCTGTCGGAAAGAAGCAGGGCGCGTCCGAGGGTGATTATATTCTTATTAGGTATATACTCACCCTCGGACGCGCCCTGCTTCTTTATTTGTAATGAATGTTTATTTGCAATGTGGTTTTGACTTACTCTATTTTTTTGGTAAATAATGATTTTATTATTTTCATTGTTTTGCATCTTCTTGGCAATAATATAAAGAAGACGCGACAGGACAACACTCGGTGGATGCCATATCTGTGTTTAAAATTGAAAAAACCTTTCAGTTAACTACTTGCAGGAGAAAGTTATTGTAGCTGGTGGCCATTTTTAGTACTGTACCAGATTTTTGTTGTATGTGTTTGTTTTTAATGTTAAAATGTCTGCATTTGATATCTCTCCAGTATTTTCTTTTTTATAAGCAAAATACTTATTTTTATATTTTATGATGTTGGTTCCAGGGGTACACGGGCAGCAGTGGTGTGGTCAGTGGAGGCCTAGTGAAAGGAGTGACCACAGACAGGCATCGAAGGCCTAAAATAATAACACATGGCTGTAGGCAATTTTAAATTGGTTCCAGGGGTACACGGGCAGCAGTGGTGTGGTCAGTGGAGGCCTAGTGGAAGGAGTCACCGCAGACAGGCATCGAAGGCCTAAAATAATAACACATGGCTCTAGGCAATTTAAAATTGGTTACAGGGGTACACGGGCAGCAGTGGTGTGGTCAGTGGAGGCCTAGTGGAAGGAGTAACCGCAGACAGGCATCGAAGGCCTAAAATAATAACACATGGCTGTAGGCAATTTTAAATTGGTTCCAGGGGTACACGGGCAGCAGTGGTGTGGTCAGTGGAGGCCTAGTGGAAGGAGTGACCGCAGACAGGCATCGAAGGCCTAAAATAATAACACATGGCTGTAGGCAATTTTAAATTGGTTCCAGGGGTACACGGGCAGCAGTGGTGTGGTCAGTGGAGGCCTAGTGGAAGGAGTGACCACAGACAGGCATCGAAGGCCTAAAATAATAACACATGGCTGTAGGCAATTTTAAATTGGTTACAGGGGTACACGGGCAGCAGTGGTGTGGTCAGTGGAGGCCTAGTGGAAGGAGTCACCGCAGACAGGCATCGAAGGCCTAAAATAATAACACATGGCTGTAGGCAATTTTAAATTGGTTACAGGGGTACACGGGCAGCAGTGGTGTGGTCAGTGGAGGCCTAGTGGAAGGAGTGACCGCAGACAGGCATCGAAGGCCTAAAATAATAACACATGGCTGTAGGCAATTTTAAATTGGTTACAGGGGTACACGGGCAGCAGTGGTGTGGTCAGTGGAGGCCTAGTGGAAGGAGTCACCGCAGACAGGCATCGAAGGCCTAAAATAATAACATATGGCTGTAGGCAATTTTAAATTGGTTCCAGGGGTACACGGGCAGCAGTGGTGTGGTCAGTGGAGGCCTAGTGGAAGGAGTGACCGCAGACAGGCATCGAAGGCCTAAAATAATAACACATGGCTGTAGGCAATTTTAAATTGGTTCCAGGGGTACACGGGCAGCAAAGTGTGGTCAGTGGAGGCCTAGTGGAAGGAGTGACCACAGACAGGCATCGAAGGCCTAAAATAATAACACATGGCTGTAGGCAATTTTAAATTGGTTACAGGGGTACACGGGCAGCAGTGGCGTGGTCAGTGGAGGCCTAGTGGAAGGAGTGACCGCAGACAGGCATCGAAGGCCTAAAATAATAACACATGGCTGTAGGCAATTTTAAATTGGTTCCAGGGGTACACGGGCAGCAGTGGTGTGGTCAGTGGCGGCCTAGTGGAAGGAGTGACCGCAGACAGGCATCGAAGGCCTAAAATAATAACACATGGCTGTAGGCAATTTTAAATTGGTTCCAGGGGTACACGGGCAGCAGTGGTGTGGTCAGTGGAGGCCTAGTGGAAGGAGTGACCGCAGACAGGCATCGAAGGCCTAAAATAATAACACATGGCTGTAGGCAATTTTAAATTGGTTCCAGGGGTACACGGGGAGCAGTGGTGTGGTCAGTGGAGGCCTAGTGGAAGGAGTAACCGCAGACAGGCATCGAAGGCCTAAAATAATAACACATGGCTGTAGGCAATTTTAAATTAGTTCCAGAGGTACACGGGCAGCAGTGGTGTGGTCAGTGGAGGCCTAGTGGAAGGAGTGACCGCAGACAGGCATCGAAGGCCTAAAATAATAACACATGGCTGTAGGCAATTTTAAATTGGTTCCAGTGGTACACGGGCAGCAGTGGTGTGGTCAGTGGAGGCCTAGTGGAAGGAGTGACCACAGACAGGCATCGAAGGCCTAAAATAATAACACATGGCTGTAGGCAATTTTAAATTGGTTCCAGGGGTACACGGGCAGCAGTGGTGTGGTCAGTGGAGGCCTAGTGGAAGGAGTGACCGCAGACAGGCATCGAAGGCCTAAAATAATAACACATGGCTGTAGGCAATTTTAAATTGGTTCCAGGGGTACACGGGCAGCAGTGGTGTGGTCAGTGGAGGCCTAGTGGAAGGAGTGACCGCAGACAGGCATCGAAGGCCTAAAATAATAACACATGGCTGTAGGCAATTTTAAATTGGTTACAGGGGTACACGGGCAGCAGTGGTGTGGTCAGTGGAGGCCTAGTGGAAGGAGTCACTGCAGACAGGCATCGAAGGCCTAAAATAATAACACATGGCTGTAGGCAATTTTAAATTGGTTCCAGGGGTACACGGGCAGCAGTGGTGTGGTCAGTGGAGGCCTAGTGGAAGGAGTGACCGCAGACAGGCATCGAAGGCCTAAAATAATAACACATGGCTGTAGGCAATTTTAAATTGGTTCCAGGGGTACACGGGCAGCAGTGGTGTGGTCAGTGGAGGCCTAGTGGAAGGAGTGACCGCAGACAGGCATCGAAGGCCTAAAATAATAACACATGGCTGTAGGCAATTTTAAATTGGTTCCAGGGGTACACGGGCAGCAGTGGTGTGGTCAGTGGAGGCCTAGTGGAAGGAGTGACCGCAGACAGGCATTGAAGGCCTAAAATAATAACACATGGCTGTAGGCAATTTTAAATTGGTTCCAGGGGTACACGGGCAGCAGTGGTGTGGTCAGTGGAGGCCTAGTGGAAGGAGTCACCGCAGACAGGCATCGAAGGCCTAAAATAATAACACATGGCTGTAGGCAATTTTAAATTGGTTACAGGGGTACACGGGCAGCAGTGGTGGGGTCAGTGGAGGCCTAGTGGAAGGAGTGACCGCAGACAGGCATCGAAGGCCTAAAATAATAACACATGGCTGTAGGCAATTTTAAATTGGTTACAGGGGTACACGGGCAGCAGTGGTGTGGTCAGTGGAGGCCTAGTGGAAGGAGTGACCGCAGACAGGCATCGAAGGCCTAAAATAATAACACATGGCTGTAGGCAATTTTAAATTGGTTCCAGGGGTACACGGGCAGCAGTGGTGTGGTCAGTGGAGGCCTAGTGGAAGGAGTGACCGCAGACAGGCATCGAAGGCCTAAAATAATAACACATGGCTGTAGGCAATTTTAAATTGGTTCCAGGGGTACACTTGCAGCAGTGGTGTGGTCAGTGGAGGCCTAGTGGAAGGAGTGACCGCAGACAGGCATCGAAGGCCTAAAATAATAACACATGGCTGTAGGCAATTTTAAATTGGTTCCAGGGGTACACGGGCAGCAGTGGTGTGGTCAGTGGAGGCCTAGTGGAAGGAGTCACCGCAGACAGGCATCGAAGGCCTAAAATAATAACACATGGCTGTAGGCAATTTTAAATTGGTTACAGGGGTACACGGGCAGCAGTGGTGTGGTCAGTGGAGGCCTAGTGGAAGGAGTCACCGCAGACAGGCATCGAAGGCCTAAAATAATAACACATGGCTGTAGGCAATTTTAAATTGGTTCCAGGGGTACACGGGCAGCAGTGGTGTGGTCAGTGGAGGCCTAGTGGAAGGAGTGACCGCAGACAGGCATCGAAGGCCTAAAATAATAACACATGGCTGTAGGCAATTTTAAATTGGTTCCAGGGGTACACGGGCAGCAGTGGTGTGGTCAGTGGAGGCCTAGTGGAAGGAGTGACCGCAGACAGGCATCGAAGGCCTAAAATAATAACACATGGCTGTAGGCAATTTTAAATTGGTTCCAGGGGTACACGGGCAGCAGTGGTGTGGTCAGTGGAGGCCTAGTGGAAGGAGTCACCACAGACAGGCATCGAAGGCCTAAAATAATAACACATGGCTGTAGGCAATTTTAAATTGGTTCCAGGGGTACACGGGCAGCAGTGGTGTGGTCAGTGGAGGCCTAGTGGAAGGAGTGACCGCAGACAGGCATCGAAGGCCTAAAATAATAACACATGGCTGTAGGCAATTTTAAATTGGTTCCAGGGGTACACGGGCAGCAGTGGTGTGGTCAGTGGAGGCCTAGTGGAAGGAGTGACCGCAGACAGGCATCGAAGGCCTAAAATAATAACACATGGCTGTAGGCAATTTTAAATTGGTTCCAGGGGTACACGGGCAGCAGTGGTGTGGTCAGTGGAGGCCTAGTGGAAGGAGTGACCGCAGACAGGCATCGAAGGCCTAAAATAATAACACATGGCTGTAGGCAATTTTAAATTGGTTCCAGGGGTACACGGGCAGCAGTGGTGTGGTCAGTGGAGGCCTAGTGGAAGGAGTGACCGCAGACAGGCATCGAAGGCCTAAAATAATAACACATGGCTGTAGGCAATTTTAAATTGGTTCCAGGGGTACACGGGCAGCAGTGGTGTGGTCAGTGGAGGCCTAGTGGATGGAGTGACCGCAGACAGGCATCGAAGGCCTAAAATAATAACACATGGCTGTAGGCAATTTTAAATTGGTTACAGGGGTACACGGGCAGCAGTGGTGTGGTCAGTGGAGGCCTAGTGGAAGGAGTGACCGCAGACAGGCATCGAAGGCCTAAAATAATAACACATGGCTGTAGGCAATTTTAAATTGGTTCCAGGGGTACACGGGCAGCAGTGGTGTGGTCAGTGGAGGCCTAGTGGAAGGAGTCACCGCAGACAGGCATCGAAGGCCTAAAATAATAACACATGGCTGTAGGCAATTTTAAATTGGTTACAGGGGTACACGGGCAGCAGTGGTGTGGTCAGTGGAGGCCTAGTGGAAGGAGTCACCGCAGACAGGCATCGAAGGCCTAAAATAATAACACATGGCTGTAGGCAATTTTAAATTGGTTCCAGGGGTACACGGGCAGCAGTGGTGTGGTCAGTGGAGGCCTAGTGGAAGGAGTGACCGCAGACAGGCATCGAAGGCCTAAAATAATAACGCATGGCTGTAGGCAATTTTAAATTGGTTCCAGGGGTACACGGGCAGCAGTGGTGTGGTCAGTGGAGGCCTAGTGGAAGGAGTGACCGCAGACAGGCATCGAAGGCCTAAAATAATAACACATGGCTGTAGGCAATTTTAAATTGGTTCCAGGGGTACACGGGCAGCAGTGGTGTGGTCAGTGGAGGCCTAGTGGAAGGAGTCACCGCAGACAGGCATCGAAGGCCTAAAATAATAACACATGGCTGTATGCAATTTTAAATTGGTTCCAGGGGTACACGGGCAGCAGTGGTGTGGTCAGTGGAGGCCTAGTGGAAGGAGTGACCGCAGACAGGCATCGAAGGCCTAAAATAATAACACATGGCTGTAGGCAATTTTAAATTGGTTCCAGGGGTACACGGGCAGCAGTGGTGTGGTCAGTGGAGGCCTAGTGGAAGGAGTGACCGCAGACAGGCATCGAAGGCCTAAAATAATAACACATGGCTGTAGGCAATTTTAAATTGGTTCCAGGGGTACACGGGCAGCAGTGGTGTGGTCAGTGGAGGCCTAGTGGAAGGAGTGACCGCAGACAGGCATCGAAGGCCTAAAATAATAACACATGGCTGTAGGCAATTTTAAATTGGTTCCAGGGGTACACGGGCAGCAGTGGTGTGGTCAGTGGAGGCCTAGTGGAAGGAGTGACCGCAGACAGGCATCGAAGGCCTAAAATAATAACACATGGCTGTAGGCAATTTTAAATTGGTTCCAGGGGTACACGGGCAGCAGTGGTGTGGTCAGTGGAGGCCTAGTGGAAGGAGTGACCGCAGACAGGCATCGAAGGCCTAAAATAATAACACATGGCTGTAGGCAATTTTAAATTGGTTACAGGGGTACACGGGCAGCAGTGGTGTGGTCAGTGGAGGCCTAGTGGAAGGAGTGACCGCAGACAGGCATCGAAGGCCTAAAATAATAACACATGGCTGTAGGCAATTTTAAATTGGTTCCAGGGGTACACGGGCAGCAGTGGTGTGGTCAGTGGAGGCCTAGTGGAAGGAGTCACTGCAGACAGGCATCGAAGGCCTAAAATAATAACACATGGCTGTAGGCAATTTTAAATTGGTTACAGGGGTACACGGGCAGCAGTGGTGTGGTCAGTGGAGGCCTAGTGGAAGGAGTCACCGCAGACAGGCATCGAAGGCCTAAAATAATAACACATGGCTGTAGGCAATTTTAAATTGTTTCCAGGGGTACACGGGCAGCAGTGGTGTGGTCAGTGGAGGCCTAGTGGAAGGAGTGACCACAGACAGGCATCGAAGGCCTAACATAACAAAAATGTCAATACAATGGTATTGTCAGTGGCAGGCATTGAAGGATGTCAGCGCATAGACTAAACATTGGTGGAGCTGTGAGATAATTTTGCAAGTGGTAGAGCACTGTTTGAGCTGGGGTGGGGGGAAACTGTCTTGTGGCCGGCGGTACAGGCCCAGGGCCCCTCATATTACAACGGTGTGTCTGACGTTGGGTGCGCACCACCACCGCCAGAGACACTTTATTGTACTAGGAGGGACCCAGTGGCAGTGCCGTCGACCAAAAGCGGGCTCACCCACCTCTTCAGACAAACTGCACTCTCACGGGTGCTGTCGCCAAGTGTCGATACCACGGCCCCGTGTGGGGAGTTTGGCCATTTAGTGAGGTGTAAACATGTCGTATGCTGGACAATCAGGTGCAGAAAATTACGAGATTGGAAAAGGCATTCAGAATAGTCCACAGGCAAGACCTTTTCATAGGAAAGCTAGGTGTCAGCCGGGCAAGGTGGGGCAAAAGATTTCGAAATCCAGTTGTGGTTCATTTTAATGAAGGTTAGATCATCTACATTTTGGGTAGCCAGACGAGTCCTTTTTTCTGTTAGTATTGAACCTGCAGCACTGAATACTCTTTCTGATAGGACACTAGCTGCCGGGCAAGCAAGCTCCTGCAATGCATATTCTGCCAATTCTGGCCAGGTGTCTAATTTTGATGCCCAGTAATCAAATGGGAATGACGGTTGAGGGAGAACATCGATAAGGGATGAAAAATAGTTTGTAACCATACTGGACAAATGTTGTCTCCTGTCACTTTGAATTGATGCTGCAGTACCTGTCCTGTCTGCAGTCATAGCAAAATCACTCCACAACCTGGTCAGAAAACCCCTCTGGCCAACGCCACTTCTGAGTTCTGCCCCTCTAACTCCTCTGGTCTGCTGGCCCCTGCAGCTCGTGTGAGAACGATCACGGGCGCTGTGTGCAGGGAATGCCAGAAGCAAACGGTCAACAAGAGTTGATTGTTTGGTTGCTAATATTAGTTCCAAGTTCTCATGTGGCATTATATTTTGCAATTTGCCTTTATAGCGAGGATCAAGGAGGCAGGCCAACCAGTAATCGTCATCATTCATCATTTTAGTTATGCGTGTGTCCCTTTTGAGGATACGTAAGGCATAATCCGCCATGTGGGCCAAAGTTCCAGTTCTCAAATCTGCGGTTGTGCTTGGTTGAGGGGCAGTTTCAGGCAAATCCACGTCACTTGTGTCCCTCAAAAAACCAGAACCCGGCCTTGCCGCGCCACCAATTTCCAGTGGCCCCGGAAAAGCTTCCTCATTAAAAATATAATCATCCCCATCATCCTCCTCGTCCTCCTCCTCCTCTTCGCCCGCTACCTCGTCCTGTACACTGCCCTGGCCAGACAATGGCTGACTGTCATCAAGGCTTTCCTCTTCCTCAGCTGCAGACGCCTGATCCTTTATGTGCGTCAAACTTTGCATCAGCAGACGCATTAGGGGGATGCTCATGCTTATTATGGCGTTGTCTGCACTAACCAGCCGTGTGCATTCCTCAAAACACTGAAGGACTTGACACATGTCTTGAATCTTCGACCACTGCACACCTGACAACTCCATGTCTGCCATCCTACTGCCTGCCCGTGTATGTGTATCCTCCCACAAAAACATAACAGCCCGCCTCTGTTCACACAGTCTCTGAAGCATGTGCAGTGTTGAGTTCCACCTTGTTGCAACGTCTATGATTAGGCGATGCTGGGGAAGGTTCAAAGAACGCTGATAGGTCTGCATACGGCTGGAGTGTACGGGCGAACGGCGGATATGTGAGCAAAGTCCACGCACTTTGAGGAGCAGGTCGGATAACCCCGGATAACTTTTCAGGAAGCACTGCACCACCAGGTTTAAGGTGTGAGCCAGGCAAGGAATGTGTTTCAGTTGGGAAAGGGAGATGGCAGCCATGAAATTCCTTCCGTTATCACTCACTACCTTGCCTGCCTCAAGATCTACAGTGCCCAGCCACGACTGCGTTTCTTTCTGCAAGAACTCGGACAGAACTTCCGCGGTGTGTCTGTTGTTGCCCAAACACTTCATAGCCAATACAGCCTGCTGACATTTGCCAGTAGCTGCCCCATAATGGGAGACCTGGTGTGCAACAGTGGCAGCTGCGGATGGAGTGGTTGTGCGACTGCGGTCTGTGGACGAGCTCTCGCTTCTGCAGGAGGACGAAGAGATGGAGGAGGGGGTGGGAACGGCTACAGCCAATTGTCTCCTAGACCGTGGGCTAGGCAGAACTGTCCCAAACTTGCTGTCCCCTGTGGACCCTGCATCCACCACATTTACCCAGTGTGCCGTGATGGACACGTAACGTCCCTGGCCATGCCTACTGGTCCATGCATCTGTTGTCAGGTGCACCTTTGTGCTCACAGATTGCCTGAGTGCATGGACGATGCGCTCTTTAACATGCTGGTGGAGGGCTGGGATGGCTTTTCTGGAAAAAAAGTGTCGACTGGGTAGCTCGTAGCGTGGTACAGCGTAGTCCATCAGGGCTTTGAAAGCTTCGCTTTCAACTAACCGGTAGGGCATCATCTCTAACGAGATTAGTCTAGCTATGTGTGCGTTCAAACCCTGTGTACGCGGATGCGAGGCTAAGTACTTCCTTTTTCTAACCATAGTCTCATGTAGGGTGAGCTGGACTGGAGAGCTGGAGATCGTGGAACTAGCGGGGGTGCCGGTGGACATGGCAGACTGAGAGACGGTGGGAGATGGTATTGTTGCCACCGGTGCCCTAGATGCAGTGTTTCCTACTACGAAACTGGTGATTCCCTGACCCTGACGGCTTTGGCCTGGCAAAGAAACCTGCACAGATACTGCAGGTGGTGCGGAAAATGGTGGCCCTACACTGCCGGAAGGGATGTTGCGTTGCTGACTAGCTTCATTGGCCGAGGGTGCTACAACCTTAAGGGACGTTTGGTAGTTAGTCCAGGCTTGCAAATGCATGGTGGTTAAATGTCTATGCATGCAACTTGTATTGAGACTTTTCAGATTCTGTCCTCTGCTTAAGGTAGTTGAACATTTTTGACAGATGACTTTGCGCTGATCAATTGGATGTTGTTTAAAAAAATGCCAGACTGCACTCTTTCTAGCATCGGATACCTTTTCAGGCATTGCAGACTGAGCTTTAACCGGATGGCCACGCTGTCCTCCAACAGGTTTTAGCTTTGCCACGCGTTTTGGGCAAGATACGGGCCCGGCAGATGGAACCTGTTGCGATGTTGATGCCTGCTGCGGCCCCTCCTCCTCCGCTTCAGAACTGCTGCCGCCTGCACCCTGTTCCCCCAATGGCTGCCAATCGGGGTCAAGAACTGGGTCATCTATTACCTCTTCTTGTAGCTCGTGTGCAACTTCGTCTGTGTCACCGTGTCGGTCAGTGGTATAGCGTTCGTGATGGGGCAACATAGTCTCATCAGGGTCTGATTCTTGATCAGCACCCTGCGAGGGCAATGTTGTGGTCTGAGTCAAAGGACCAGCATAGTAGTCTGGCTGTGGCTGTGCATCAGTGCACTCCATGTCAGATTCAACTTGTAATGGGCATGGACTGTTAACTGCTTCACTTTCTAAGCCAGGGACGGTATGTGTAAAGAGCTCCATGGAGTCACCCGTTGTGTCGCCTGCTGCATTCTTCTCTGTTGTTGTTTTTGCTGAAGAGGACAAGGAAGCGACTTGTCCCTGACCGTGAACATCCACTAACGACGCGCTGCTTTGACATTTACCAGTTTCACGAGAGGAGGCAAAAGAGCTAGAGGCTGAGTCAGCAAGATAAGCCAAAACTTGCTCTTGCTGCTCCGGCTTTAAAAGCGGTTTTCCTACTCCCAGAAAAGGGAGCATTCGAGGCCTTGTGTAGCCAGACGATGAACCTGGCTCCACAGCTCCAGACTTAGGTGCAATATTTTTTTTCCCACGACCAGCTGATGCTCCACCACTACCACTACCCTCATTACCAGCTGACAATGAACGCCCCCGGCCACGACCTCTTCCACCATACTTCCTCATTGTTTTAAAAACGTAAACAAACTAACGGTATTTGTTGCTGTCACACAAATTACACGGTGAGCTATAACTTCAGTATGATTTAGCTACCCCTTTACAGGTGAGTGAGACCACAACGAAAATCAGGCACAATGTTACACACTCTGTTGTTGGTGGCAACAAATGAGAGAGATGCCACACACGCAGGACTGTCACTGAAGCACAAATGTAAATATTAATCTCCCACTGATTTGATTTTTTTTTTTTTTTCAGGGAGACTTTAGGAAAAAAAAAAAATAGAATAAAATGATTTTTTCAGGAAGAATTTAGAAACCAAATAAAATAAAATGATTTTTTCAGGGAGAATTTAGAAAACAAATAAAACAAAAAAAGGCTTTCTATGGCCCACTGAGTGAGAGATGACGCACACAGGAGTCAGGAGTGGCACACAAGCCCAGAGGCCAATATTTATCTCCCACTTTTTTTTTTTTGTTCCAGGGAAAATTTATAAACCCAATAAAAAAAATAATAAATAGGCTTTCTATGGCCCACTATCTGAGAGACAGAGAGAGATGGCACGCTTAGGACTGGCACACAAGCCCAAAGGCCAATATTAATCTCCCACTGATTGATTTATTGATTTTTTCAGGTAGAATTTAGAACCCAAATAAAGCAAAAAAAAAAAAAAAAAAGGGCTTTCTATGGCCCACTGAGTGAGTGATGATGCACACACGAGTCAGGAGTGGCACACAAGCCCTGAGGCCAATATTTTTCTCCCACTGATTGATGTAGTGATTTTTTCACGTAGATTTTAGAACCAAAATCAAGCAAAAAAATAAATAGGCTTTCTATGGCCCACTGAGTGAGTGATGATGCACACAGGAGTCAAGAGTGGCACACAAGCCCTGAGGCCAATATTTTTCTCCCACTGATTGATGTAGTGATTTTTTCAGGTAGATTTTATAACCCAAATCAAGCAAAAAAATAAATAGGCTTTCTATGGCCCACTGAGTGAGAGATGACACAGACAGGGATGGCACTCTAGCAGAAATGTCAATCTTAATCTCCCACAAAAAAAAAAAAAAAAACAGGGAGTGTCCTTCAATTACTATCTCCCTGCAGTAATCTCAGCCAGGTATGGCAGGCAGCAATAAGGAGTGGACTGATGCACAAATTAAATAAAAAGTGTGTACAAACCAAAAAGATAGCTGTGCAGAAAGGAAGGAACAAGAGGATTTGTGCTTTGAAAAAAGCAGTTGGTTTGCACAGCGGCGTACACACAGCAATGCAGCTATCAGGGAGCCTTCTAGGGCAGCCCAATGAGCTACAGCGCTGAGGGGGGAAAAAAAAAAAAATGTAGCTTCCACTGTCCCTGCACACCGAAGGTGGTGTTGGGCAGTGGAAATCGCTACAGCACAAGCGGTTTGGTGGTTAATGGACCCTGCCTAACGCTATCCCTGCTTCTGACGAAGCGGCAGCAACCTCTCCCTAAGCTCAGATCAGCAGCAGTAACATGGCGGTCGGCGGGAACTCCCCTTTATAGCCCCTGTGACGCCGCAGACAGCAAGCCAATCACTGCAATGCCCTTCTCTAAGATGGTGGGGACCAGGACCTATGTCATCACGCTGCCCACACTCTGCGTTTACCTTCATTGGCTGAGAAATGGCGCTTTTCGCGTCATTGAAACGCGACTTTGGCGCGAAAGTCGCGTACCGCATGGCCGACCCCGCACAGGGGTCGGATCGGCTTTCATGAAACCCGACTTTGCCAAAAGTCGGCGACTTTTGAAAGTGAACGACCCGTTTCGCTCAACCCTAGTGATGAGCATTAAGCTTGAATAGATTTTTTGATGAGCACACCTTTTTGTGTTTTGTGACCTCCATACCATGCTATTCTAAACTCAGTTTATTGACATCTAACCCATTATTGCACTGGACGACTGGGTCACATTCTGGACATGAGTAGGTCAGATTTGATGTTTGGTCATGGTTGCTATGAATTATTAATCATGAATTATTCTCACAAACTATTATAATTTATTGATTTATGATTCTGTCATAGCTTATTATTAATTACCAGTGTTGTACTGTTGATTCAACACACGGTTATGAAAATTGACAGGTTGTCACCGTTTAATTTTGAAGGGTGCGGGTGTTAGGAGTCGAGTTTCCTCTGCTGCACAGGGGGAATCTCGATCCGTGTCTGCTGCGGTCTCCCATTCAGTATCTGCCGCAGTGGGCTCTGCTCAGCAGAGACGTCGCTCCCAGCGTCTCGCTGGGGCTGATTCGGTGCATAGGGTCACTACTGCCTTTTCTGGCTTTCCTATGGTACCCTGCACTGATCTGCGGCGAGCGAGCCTCTCTGGGACTAAGTCCTTGTTTACTCACACTGAGCATGCCCAGGGCAGGGTCTCCCATTGGAGGTTGAGGGCCACATGTTCGGTCACATGCTCAGGTGCTGCAGTACATTCCATTGGTCCTTCTGGAAGGTCCTGAAAGGGCAAAACATGCTCAGGTACTGCAGCACTTTCCATTGGTCCTTCTGGAAGGTCCTGAAAGGGCAAAAACTTCAGTAGCAGCTTCCTGTGCTGCAACTATATAAACTACTCATGACCGCACGGCCATGCGCTAGTATTGTCTTATGTTATGTGCTTTGCGCCAGTGTGGTCACATGTATGTGTGTTCAGGGACCCGGCTGAAATAAGCCCCTAGAATGCTGGCTCCTCCGGCGAGGAGATTGAGTCTGAGTGTATTCAGGGACCCGGCTGAAATAAGCCCCTAGAATGCTGGCTCCTCCGGCGAGGAGTTTTGTGTGTTTGTGTGACCACTGACTGCTCTCTGTTTGGGCAGTTAGCCTGTGCCTCTGTGGAGTCTAACAGGGCACAGTGCTTTCCTTTCACGGCTACTCAGTGAGTTAACTGAGTTAGTCTATACCGCCATATAGCTCCGCCGTTTGCTAGCAGCAGGTACTCCTGCACGGTGGACCCCGGGCTGCGAACGCACCAATATCAATAAACATCTCTATTTACTCGGTGCGTTCCGCTAGCCTTAACAGAATACTAGTGCCAGGGTCTGGCTAGTAAATGGCGGACATTCAGCAATCTTTGCGGTATATCCAGCAGCTGGAGGGTAGGTTGGCGGCTCTCGAGAGCTCAACCTCAGCTGTGGATGTTACCGCAGTTGCTGTACAGGCTGCTAGCGTGGCTGCAGCAACCTTGTCCACTGCCACCCCTGTTCCGACGTTATCTCGCCTCCCGCTGCCAGAAAAATTTTCTGGAAATAGCAAAACTTGTAGGGGATTCGTGAGTCAGTGCTCTATTCACCTTGAGCTCCTGGCTGCACGTTTTCCTACAGAGCGGGCTAAGGTGGGATTTATTGTGTCTCTTTTGTCGGACAGGGCGTTGGAGTGGGCTACGCCGCTGTGGGAGCGTGGTGATCATGTGGTGCAGAGTGCTCCGTTGTTTCTGAGCATTCTGAAAAAGGTCTTTTTAGGACCCCAAGTCACCCATGACACAGCGCTCCAACTACTGGCATTAACTCAGGGTGAGTCCGCCATTTTTCCGTCCGCTTCCGTACTTTAGCTTCCGAGCTGGAGTGGTCGGATAAAGCCCTTATCCCCATATTTTGGAGGGGCCTGGCTGACCACATTAAGGATGCTCTGGCCACTAGGGAGATTCCTGCCACACTGGAGGAGTTAATAACTGTCTCTACTCGTATTGACCTCCGTTTTAACGAGCGGAGGTTGGAGCGAGCCCAGTGTAGGCAGGGGTTTCGGCTGGCTCCCACCTTCGCCAAACCTTTGGAATCTCCAGTCCAGGCATCCGAGTCACATGAGGCCTTAGAGGTGACACGAGCGGGATCCAAATCTCAGTCTGCCCGTGCACATAAGGTCCGTCATGTTTGCCAGCAGTCAGGACACCTTGCCTCCAAGGGTCCTCAGCGGTCGGGGAAACGTCAGCGTCTAGTGGCAGTTGGAGGAGGTACACTAGACACGGCGACGTTTGCCTCAAAGTTGTCCTTCGAGGGGACAATTACCATAGGCCCATCCACTCTTATGGTCGAGCTATGCGTGGATTCTGGGGCAGAGGGTAACTTTATGTCTTCCGCTTTTGCCCAGCGTCACGCAATACCCTTGGTGATGCTCGCCAAGCCAGTAACCGTTCGAGTGGTAAATGGGTCAACACTACCTTCACAGATTACCCACCAAACCATTCCTTTCACGCTATCTGTGTCTCCATCACATCAGGAGATAATCTCCCTATTAGTCATTCCCGAGGGAATTGATGACGTCCTGTTGGGGATACCATGGCTTCGCTACCATTCTCCTCATATTGCGTGGTCCTCTGGGAGAATTTTGGGATGGAGTAAATCCTGCGAGGGTAGATGTCTGAGGGAGTGCGTTCAGGTTGCTACTACACAGGTACCCGCAGATCTTTCCTCTCTCCCCAAGCACTATTGGCCCTATGCAGACGTGTTCTCCAAAAGAGCTGCGGAGACCCTTCCGCCTCACCGCCCCTATGACTGTCCTATTGACCTCTTGCCTGGTGCTGAGCCTCCCTGGGGTCGAGTCTATCCGTTATCTCTCCCGGAGACGGAGGCAATGTCCCAGTACATCCAGGAGAATCTGGCAAGAGGATTCATTAGGAAGTCAGTGTCACCGGCAGGGGCAGGGTTCTTCGTACAGAAGAAGACTGGAGACTTACGTCCATGCATAGACTACAGGGGTCTTAACGCCATCACCTTTAAGAACAAGTACCCACTACCCCTGATATCTGAGCTGTTTGATAGGCTACGGGGAGCGCGGGTATTTACAAAGTTAGATCTGCGGGGTGCTTACAATCTGATTCGCATCCGTGAGGGGGATGAATGGAAGACGGCTTTTAACACCAGGGATGGGCACTATGAATATCTTGTGATGCCCTTCGGGCTCTGTAATGCCCCAGCCGTTTTCCAAGACTTTGTGAATGACATCTTCCGGGATATGCTCACCACCTCGGTCGTAGTCTATCTGGATGATATTCTCATCTTCTCTCCAGATATTGACTCCCATCGGAGAGATGTTCGCAAAGTCTTCAACCTCTTACAGGCAAACTCCCTCTACGCCAAGTTGGAGAAGTGTGTGTTTGAGCAGGAGTCCTTGCCTTTCCTTGGTTATATCATCTCTGCCCAGGGTTTGGCTATGGATCCTGCCAAGCTACAGGCTGTAATGGACTGGCAGGAACCCCATTCTCTTAAAGCGGTGCAGCGCTTTATGGGGTTCATTAATTACAATCGCCAGTTCATTCCACACTTCTCAACTTTGGTAGCTCCCTTGGTTGCCCTCACCAAGAAGGGAGCAAATCCCAAGTTGTGGTCAGAGGAGGTCTCCAAAGCCTTTCTCTCGATCAAGTCACACTTCGCTAGCGCTCCCATCCTACATCGCCCCGATGTTGATAAGCCATTTATCTTGGAGGTGGATGCCTCATCCGTTGGTGCTGGAGCAGTCCTTTTCCAAAAGGATGCTCAAGGTCGGAAGCATCCTTGCTTCTTCTTCTCCAAGACCTTCACACCAGCGGAGAGGAATTATTCCATCGGGGACAGGGAATTGCTGGCCATGAAGTTGGCTTTTTCGGAGTGGAGACATCTCTTGGAGGGAGCTCGCTTTCCCTTCCAAGTCTTCACTGACCACAAGAACTTGGTGTATCTGCAAACGGCCCAGCGGCTGAATTCTCGCCAGGCTAGATGGTCCCTGTTCTTCTCCCGGTTCCATTTTACTCTCCATTTCCTCTCCGGGGAGAAGAACGTTTGTGCTGACGCTCTCTCCCGCTCTGTGGTGTCATCGGAGGAGGAGGAGGAGCCTCGGCTTATTGTCCCTTCTGAGAGCCTGAGAACTGTAGCTCCGGTTTCGCTAGAGTCTGTGCCCCCGGGCAAGACTTTCGTACCAGCTAACTTGCGACCGGAGGTTCTCTCTTGGGCTCACTCCTCCAGAGTGGGTGGGCATTTTGGGACCAAGAGGACATCTGAGCTTCTGGCGAGAACATACTGGTGGCCGCATATGGCCCGAGATGTCAAGGACTATATTCAGGCGTGCGTTTCTTGCGCCCAGAATCGGTCTCCTCGGCAATGGCCTGCTGGGTTGCTTTACCCTCTACCGGTGGCAGACAGGCCCTGGGAGATGGTCGGGATGGACTTTGTGGTGGGTCTACCCAAGTCACGTGGCTGCTCCATTATTTGGGTTGTCACCGACCATTTCTCCAAGATGGTGCATTTGGTGCCGCTTCCTCGGTTACCCTCAGCCCGGGCCTTGGCGGTGTTGTTCATTAAACACGTTTTCCGATTGCATGGTATGCCTGATAAGATTGTCAGCGATCGGGGTCCCCAGTTCGCATCTCGGTTTTGGAGAGAGCTCTGCCGTTTACTCAGCATAGAGTTAAACCTCTCCTCTGCATACCATCCCGAGACGAATGGGTTGGTGGAGAGAACCAACCAGACTCTGGTGACATATTTGCGACATTTCGTCTCTGCTAGGCAGGATGACTGGGCATCTTTGCTACCTTGGGCGGAATTTGCCCTGAACAACGCCGTAGCCGATTCCACTGGTCAAACTCCTTTTCTCCTTAATTACGGCCAGCATCCGCGTGTCCCTGTGCCCATGCCCGTGTCATCCACCGATTCTAGGGTTGCAGACTGGGGGGTGGAGGCACGTGACATCTGGGACCGCACTCAGGATGCCATCCGGGCCTCCAAGGAGAGAATGAGGGTTTCGGCTGATACACAGTGTGGCTCTCCGCCCGTAACATCAGGCTGCGAGTTGAGTCCACTAAGTTTGCTCCTCGCTACATTGGCCCGTTTAAGGTTCTGGAACAGGTCAACCCTGTGGTCTACCGTTTGGCTATTCCTCCACGCCTTGGTATCACCGATACTTTCCACATTTCCCTCTTAAAGCCCGTTCATTTGTCCCGGTTTTCCGAGTCATCTGCTGGGACATCGGGTTCATCCACGGATGAGTTTGAGATGAATGCTATTGTGGGGTGCAAGGTGGTACGTGGCAAGAAATTTTATCTGGTGGACTGGAAGGGTCACGGCCCAGAGGATAGAACCTGGGAGCCTGTGGAGCACATTTGGGCTCCACTGCTTATCGCAGCTTTTGAGCGTAGTGAGGCTCAAGGAGGGTGTGGGCCCTAGGAGGGGGGGTAATGTTAGGAGTCGAGTTTCCTGCACAGGGGGAATCTCGATCCGTGTCTGCTGCGGTCTCCCATTCGGTATCGGCCGCAGTGGGCTCTGCTCAGCGGAGACGTCGCTCCCAGCGTCTCGCTGGGGCTGATTCGGTGCATAGGGTCACTACTGCCTTTTCTGGCTTTCCTATGGTACCCTGCACTGATCTGCGGCGAGCGAGCCTCTCTGGGACTAAGTCCTTGTTTACTCACACTGAGCATGCCCAGGGCAGGGTCTCCCATTGGAGGTCGAGGGCCACATGTTCGGTCACATGCTCAGGTGCTGCAGTACATTCCATTGGTCCTTCTGGAAGGTCCTGAAAGGGCAAAACATGCTCAGGTACTGCAGCACTTTCCATTGGTCCTTCTGGAAGGTCCTGAAAGGGCAAAAACTTCAGTAGCAGCTTCCTGTGCTGCAACTATATAAACTGCGCATGACCGCACGGCCATGCGCTAGTATTGTCTTATGTTATGTGCTTTGCGCCAGTGTGGTCACCTGTATGTGTGTTCAGGGACCCGGCTGAAATAAGCCCCTAGAATGCTGGCTCCTCCGGCGAGGAGATTGAGTCTGAGTGTATTCAGGGACCCGGCTGAAATAAGCCCCTAGAATGCTGGCTCCTCCGGCGAGGAGTTTTGTGTGTTTGTGTGACCACTGACTGCTCTCTGTTTGGGCAGTTAGCCTGTGCCTCTGTGGAGTCTAACAGGGCACAGTGCTTTCCTTTCACGGCTACTCAGTGAGTTAACTGAGTTAGTCTATACCGCCATATAGCTCCGCCGTTTGCTAGCAGCAGGTACTCCTGCACGGTGGACCCCGGGCTGCGAACGCACCAATATCAATAAACATCTCTATTTACTCGGTGCGTTCCGCTAGCCCTAACAGCGGGTTGACAGACTTGATGTATATTTGGTTTTATATTTTTTTATTGTTTGTGGATTTGTGTGTCCTTTCGTCCAAATGAAGCTATGTATTTTATTATTGTTATCTTGATCTGAGTATTGACACAGGTGTGCACGCCCATTTGTGTCTGGTCTTTTTTGCTTTGATTCACGTTGTATTTTCAGGCACGGTGTGGCACTCTGCTACACAGATTGACATTCAGACTATCTAATGGAGGTGCATTCTATTTTCCCCTGTTACATTGACTGCACCTGTGGTTGGACATTCACATCATCAGCAACCACATCCAATTCTTTGTCCCAGTGCAACATTCAGCTGTCCCGACCCCAGGCCTTGGAATGCAAATGCAAAACCCTAGCCACCCACCCACAGTGTCCTCACTAACGCAGTTATTGGGAAGTGGTCATGGCTAGGGACAGTACATTTTGCTGATGACACACTGGGTGAACCTTGCGGAGGCCGGGACCAAGTCGGATCCTGGAACAGCAAATATGCAATTGACACTGAGAATTCCGGGCCCTAGTTTCAACAGTGTTTTTCCTCCACCTCCTACATGAGTTCCCCCCTCCTCCTCCTTATCCTCCATAGTCAAAATCAGTTGCAATCTCTGCATCTCTGGAGCTCAGCTACATTGATCTTGGGGATCTTCTTTACCTCTTTCACCAAGGCTCTTCTCCCATGATTGCTCAGTTTGGCTGGACGGCCAGGTCTAAGAAGACTTCTGGTGGTCCCAAACTTCTTCCATTTAAAGTTTATGGAGGCCACTGTGCTCTTAGGAACCTTATGTACAACAGAAACTTTGCTGTAACCTTGGCCAAATCTATGGCTTGCCACAATTCTGTCTCTGTGCTCCTTGGCCATTTCTTTTGACCTCATGATTCTCATTTGGTCTGACATGCACTGTGAGCCGTGAGGTGTTATATAGGTGTGTGCCTTTCCAAATCCGTTTATTTAAACACAGCTGGCCTCTAATGAAGGAGGAAGGAGTAGAACCATCTCAAGGAGGATCACAAGGAAATGGACAGCATGTGACTTAAATATGAGTGTCTGAGCAAAGGGTCTGAATACTTATGACCATGTGATATTTCAGTTTTTCTTTTGTATTAAATTTGCAAAAATGTCTACATTTCTGTTTTTTTCAGTCAAGATGAGGTGCGGAGTGTACATTAATGAGAAAAAAAATGAACTTTTTTTGAATTTACTAAATGGCTGCAATGAAACAAAGAGTGAAAAAAATGTAAAGGGGTCTGAATACTTTCTGTACCTACTGTATAAATTGTCCTGTTCCAGTCTGGAATTTGTTTTCTGTTATTCCCTCTCTGGACTGGTCATGCGGGGATTAACACCCTTTGCCTAATTTTGGAGCTGGCTGGGCTATTTCTGTCCTCTGCAGTCTGCTGGCCAGCATCAGTGATAGTTCATGCTTCCAGGCTAGAGCAGCTGACCCGTATACCCTGGTGATCCTCCTGCCTCTGACTTCCCATATTTATGTGTAATCCATTCCCTATCCCTGACGTAGTAATCATCTGGTAGTTTTCCTTACAGTGTATGACTCGGCCTGACCTCTGAACTCCGCCTCTTGCTTTCCATTTCTGGTACCTCGTTCCCCGACCGACTTTGAATTCTGGCTTGTACCCTGACTTTGTCTTACATCTCACATTTTGGATACTGCGCTCCTGTTTGGCTCTGACTTCTTGCTTGTCTCTGACGTAATGCATGCTGTGACCTCTGGTACCTCTGCTCCTGACAGTTTCTGACTCTGCTCATCTGACCACTCTTTTGTTACCTGTGATACCTGTGTGGCTGCTCAGTGTGGCTATGCTGTTAGTGTGCAACCTCTCTTCCCTCACCTGCACACACTGGTGGAGGTTGTGCTAAACTGCCTCACATTATCACTAACCTCACATTTAAATGGGGATTTTGCATTTTTTTTTCTCTGGTCATGGATCCACTTGGTAACTTGGCGGATCAAGTGTCCAATTTGACACAGATGAGGTGAGATTTTTCGGTGGAACATCGGACCCTTGCCACGTCTCATATTCACTTAAGAGTAAAGACTAGGGTTGAGCGAAACGGGTCGTTCATTTTCAAAAGTCGCCGACTTTTGGCAAAGTCGGGTTTCATGAAACCCGATCCGACCCCTGTGCGGGGTCGGCCATGCGGTACGCGACTTTCGCGCCAAAGTCGCGTTTCAATGACGCGAAAAGCGCCATTTCTCAGCCAATGAAGGTAAACGCAGAGTGTGGGCAGCGTGATGACATAGGTCCTGGTCCCCACCATCTTAGAGAAGGGCATTGCAGTGATTGGCTTGCTGTCTGCGGCGTCACAGGGGCTATAAAGGGGCGTTCCCGCCGACCGCCATGTTACTGCTGCTGATCTGAGCTTAGGGAGAGGTTGCTGCCGCTTCGTCAGAAGCAGGGATAGCGTTAGGCAGGGTCCATTAACCACCAAACCGCTTGTGCTGTAGCGATTTCCACTGCCCAACACCACCTTCGGTGTGCAGGGACAGTGGAAGCTACATTTTTTTTTTTTCTCAGCGCTGTAGCTCATTGGGCTGCCCTAGAAGGCTCCCTGATAGCTGCATTGCTGTGTGTACGCCGCTGTGCAAACCAACTGCTTTTTTCAAAGCACAAATCCTCTTGTTCCTTCCTTTCTGCACAGCTATCTTTTTTGTTTGTACACACTTTTTATTTAATTTGTGCATCAGTCCACTCCTTATTGCTGCCTGCCATACCTGGCTGAGATTACTGCAGGGAGATAGTAATTGAAGGACACTCCCTGTTTTTTTTTTTTTTGTGGGAGATTAAGATTGACATTTCTGCTAGAGTGCCATCCCTGTGTGTGCCATCTCTCACTCAGTGGGCCATAGAAAGCCTATTTATTTTTTTGCTTGATTTGGGTTATAAAATCTACCTGAAAAAATCACTACATCAATCAGTGGGAGAAAAATATTGGCCTCAGGGCTTGTGTGCCACTCTTGACTCCTGTGTGTGCCATCTCTCAGTCAGTGGGCCATAGAAAGCCTATTTATTTTTTTGCTTGATTTGGGTTCTAAAATCTACCTGAAAAAATCACTACATCAATCAGTGGGAGAAAAATATTGGCCTCAGGGCTTGTGTGCCACTCCTGACTCCTGTGTGCATCATCACTCACTCAGTGGGCCATAGAAAGCCCATTTTTTTTTTTTTTTGCTTTATTTGGGTTCTAAATTCAACCTGAAAAAATCAATAAATCAATCAGTGGGAGATTAATATTGGCCTTTGGGCTTGTGTGCCAGTCCTAAGCGTGCCATCTCTCTCTCTCAGATAGTGGGCCATAGAAAGCCTATTTATTATTTTTTTATTGGGTTTATAAATTTTCCCTGGAAAAAAAAAAAAAAGTGGGAGATTAATATTGGCCTCTGGGCTTGTGTGCCAGTCCTGAGCGTGCCATCTCTCTCACAAATAGTGGGCCATAGAAAGCCTATTTATGTTTTTGGTTGATTTGGGTTCTAAATTCTACCTGAAAAAATCAATAAATCAATCAGTGGGAGATAAATATTGGCCTCTGGGCTTGTGTGCCACTCCTGACTCCTGTGTGCGTCATCTCTCACTCAGTGGGCCATAGAAAGCCTTTTTTTGTTTTATTTGTTTTCTAAATTCTCCCTGAAAAAATCATTTTATTTTATTTGGTTTCTAAATTCTTCCTGAAAAAATCATTTTATTCTATTATTTTTTTTTCCTAAAGTCTCCCTGAAAAAAAAACAAAAACAAATCAGTGGGAGATTAATATTGCCCTTTCTGCTTGTGTGCCAGTCTTGACTCCTGGGTGTGCCATCTCTCTCTCTCTCTCCAATTGTGGGCCATAGAAAGCCTATTATTTTTTTAGCTTGATTTGGGTTCCAAAATCTACCTGAAAAAATCACTACATCAATCAGTGGGAGATAAATATTGGCCTCTGGGCTTGTGTGCCACTCCTGACTCCTGTGTGCGTCATCTCTCACTCAGTGGGCCATAGAAAGCCTTTTTTTGTTTTATTTGTTTTCTAAATTCTCCCTGAAAAAATCATTTTATTTTATTTGGTTTCTAAATTCTTCCTGAAAAAATCATTTTATTCTATTTTTTTTTTTCCTAAAGTCTCCCTGAAAAAAAAAAAAAAAATCAAATCAGTGGGAGATTAATATTTACATTTGTGCTTCAGTGACAGTCCTGCGTGTGTGGCATCTCTCTCATTTGTTGCCACCAACAACAGAGTGTGTAACATTGTGCCTGATTTTCGTTGTGGTCTCACTCACCTGTAAAGGGGTAGCTAAATCATACTGAAGTTATAGCTCACCGTGTAAGTTGTGTGACAGCAACAAATACCGTTAGTTTGTTTACGTTTTTAAAACAATGAGGAAGTCTGGTGGAAGAGGTCGTAGCCGGGGGCGTTCATTGTCAGCTGGTAATGAGGGTAGTGGTAGTGGTGGAGCATCAGCTGGTCGTGGGAAAAAAAATATTGCACCTAAGTCTGGAGCTGTGGAGCCAGGTTCGTCGTCTGGCTACACAAGGCCTCGAACGCTCCCTTTTCTGGGAGTAGGAAAACCGCTTTTAAAGCCGGAGCAGCAAGAGCAAGTTTTGGCTTATCTTGCTGACTCAGCCTCTAGCTCTTTTGCCTCCTCTCGTGAAACTGGTAAATGTCAAAGCAGCGCGTCGTTAGTGGATGTTCACGGTCAGGGACAAGTCACTTCCTTGTCCTCTTCAGCAAAAACAACAACAGAGAAGAATGCAGCAGGCGACACAACGGGTTACTCCATGGAGCTCTTTACACATACCGTCCCTGGCAGTGGCGTAGGAAGGGGGGTGCGGGGGGGGCGGGCCGCCCCGGCGGCACAATGCAGGGGGCGGCACAATGCGGGGGGTGGGCCGGCGGTGGCTGAAGAAGAAGATGAGAGAGAGAGCGCTATCTGCACTATACCATTTGCTGGTGGGGCGGCGGCGGCCATCTTACGGAGGCCGCGCGTGCGCAGATGATGGTAGTGCTTCCCGGGGCTTCAGGAAAATGGCCGCGGGATGCAGCTGGAGATCGCGGCGGCCATTTTCTTGAAGCCGTGAGCCCGTGTGTTCGCATCTTATTATTACCCGCCGGCCCTAACTTTCACTTTAACTTTCACTTTCACGTCTCCTGAGGCGGCTGCCACTGCAGCGATTCCAGGAAGGCTGACGCTGGGGATCTCTGACTGGCTGCACAGCAGCAGCAGCTACAGTAACAGATCACATCACATCGGATTCGAATCGGATCAGAAGATTCATTCAGTCAGATCATCAGAGGCAGACTCGCTGCGCTGGGGTCCTGGGGATCTCTGCATGCACAGCAGCAGCAGGCAGCTACAGATCACATCAGATTCGGATCAGATTCATTCAGAGCAGCAGACTCTCAGGCATGCTGCGCAGCTGCAGTCCCTAACAGGTATTTTTAAGCACAGTTTTTATGTGGAATTTAATATTGGTTTGTGACTTTAGAGAGGGCCAGGCATCTAGGGTTTATGTACCACTTCCTTATGGTACTGTCTAAATGTATATTGTATGTTGTGACCAGTGCAACACTAAGGCTACTTTCACACTAGCGTCGGATTCGGCCGTCGCATTGCATCGGGCCGAGATTCCGACGCTAGCGTTTGATGCGCCGCACAACGGGTGCAGCGGATGCATTTCTCCGACGCATCCGCTGCCCCATTGTGAGGTGCGGGGAGGTGGGGGCGGAGAGTTCTGGCCACGCATGAACAGTCTGAAAAAGCGGTCCGTCGGCAGCAAAAAACGTTACATTTAATGTTTTTTGCTCCCGGCGGTCCGCCACAACACGGCACAACCGTCGCACGACGGTTGCGACGTGTGTCAATACCGTACGTCGCAATGCGTCGCTAATGTTACTCTATGGGGCAAAACCGCATCCTGCAAACAACTTTGCAGGATGCGTTTTTTCCCCTAAACGACGCATTGCGACGTATTAAAAAAAACGCCAGTGTGAAAGTAGCCTTAGGCTGGCTACTTTCACACTGGCGTCGGAATCTCCCCGTCGCAATGCGTCGGGGAGAGATTCCGACGCTAGCGTTTAACGCTTTGCACAACGGAGGCAGCGGATGCATGTCTCCGGCGCATCCGCTGCCCCATTGTAAGGTGCGGGGAGGTGGGGGCGGAGTTCCGTCCGCGCATGGGGGGGTGGGGGGCGCCAAACTCGGGAACAGCCCCGGGCGGCAAAAGCTCTAGCTACGCCACTGGTCCCTGGCTTAGAAAGTGAAGCAGTTAACAGTCCATGCCCATTACAAGTTGAATCTGACATGGAGTGCACTGATGCACAGCCACAGCCAGACTACTATGCTGGTCCTTTGACTCAGACCACAACATTGCCCTCGCAGGGTAATGATCAAGAATCAGACCCTGATGAGACTATGTTGCCCCATCACGAACGCTATACCACCGACCGACACGGTGACACAGACGAAGTTGCACACGAGCTACAAGAAGAGATAATAGATGACCCAGTTCTTGACTCCGATTGGCAGCCATTGGGGGAACAGGGTGCAGGCGGCAGCAGTTCTGAAGCGGAGGAGGAGGGGCCGCAGCAGGCATCAACATCGCAACAGGTTCCATCTGCCGGGCCCGTATCTTGCCCAAAACGCGTGGCAAAGCCAAAACCTGTTGGAGGACAGCGTGGCCATCCGGTTAAAGCTCAGTCTGCAATGCCTGAAAAGGTATCCGATGCTAGAAAGAGTGCAGTCTGGCATTTTTTTAAACAACATCCAATTGATCAGCGCAAAGTCATCTGTCAAAAATGTTCAACTACCTTAAGCAGAGGACAGAATCTGAAAAGTCTCAATACAAGTTGCATGCATAGACATTTAACCACCATGCATTTGCAAGCCTGGACTAACTACCAAACGTCCCTTAAGGTTGTAGCACCCTCGGCCAATGAAGCTAGTCAGCAACGCAACATCCCTTCCGGCAGTGTAGGGCCACCATTTTCCGCACCACCTGCAGTATCTGTGCAGGTTTCTTTGCCAGGCCAAAGCAGTCAGGGTCAGGGAATCACCTTTTTCGTAGTAGGAAACACTGCATCTAGGGCACCGGCTGCAGCAATACCATCTCCCACCGTCTCTCAGTCTGCCATGTCCACCGGCACCCCCGCTAGTTCCACGATCTCCAGCTCTCCAGTCCAGCTCACCCTACATGAGACTATGGTTAGAAAAAGGAAGTACTTAGCCTCGCATCCGCGTACACAGGGTTTGAACGCCCACATAGCTAGACTAATCTCGTTAGAGATGATGCCCTACCGGTTAGTTGAAAGCGAAGCTTTCAAAGCCCTGATGGACTACGCTGTACCACGCTACGAGCTACCCAGTCGACACTTTTTTTCCAGAAAAGCCATCCCAGCCCTCCACCAGCATGTTAAAGAGCGCATCGTCCATGCACTCAGGCAATCTGTGAGCACAAAGGTGCACCTGACAACAGATGCATGGACCAGTAGGCATGGCCAGGGACGTTACGTGTCCATCACGGCACACTGGGTGAATGTTGTGGATGCAGGGTCCACAGGGGACAGCAAGTTTGGGACAGTTCTGCCTAGCCCACGGTCTAGGAAACAGTTGGCTGTAGCCGTGTAGACGGCTGTAGCCGTCGTGTCGTGTAATAGATGACCCAGTTCTTGACTCCGATTGGCAGCCATTGGGGGAACAGGGTGCAGGCGGCAGCAGTTCTGAAGCGGAGGAGGAGGGGCCGCAGCAGGCATCAACATCGCAACAGGTTCCATCTGCCGGGCCCGTATCTTGCCCAAAACGCGTGGCAAAGCCAAAACCTGTTGGAGGACAGCGTGGCCATCCGGTTAAAGCTCAGTCTGCAATGCCTGAAAAGGTATCCGATGCTAGAAAGAGTGCAGTCTGGCATTTTTTTAAACAACATCCAATTGATCAGCGCAAAGTCATCTGTCAAAAATGTTCAACTACCTTAACCCCTCTGTGACCTTGGACGTACTATCCCGTCGAGGTGCCCTGGGCCTATCTGACCCTTGACGGGATAGTACGTCCTGCCCTTTAATGCGATACCGCGACTTAAGTCGCGGTGATCGCATTAAAATTCCGACGCCATCTCACCTGGGGGGAGATGGCCTCGGCATCCAGGGCATTGTCGCCGCCCACCCGCCCTCTCGATCGCTGTGATTGGCTGTTCAATTCTGAACAGCCAATCACAGCCATTCTCATTGTTTCAGCCAATCGGAGCGGCTGAAACAATGAGGTCACAGGCTAGGATCGAGTACCGATGTACTCGATCCTAGGTCCGGTGCCTGGCAACGCCAGGCACCGGCAAGAACACCCCGGATTGGCGCGATCGCCGATCGCATCGATCGCGCCAATCGCAGGGCACCGCGCGGTATTACCGCGCTGTGCCCTGCCGGAACCTGCGTGGATCGGTGCTCTAATAGCACCGATCCTAGGATAGGACACAGTGCAGGCGCAGCAGGGCCTGCAGGAGCCGATTGGCGCGATCGATGTCATCGTCGATCGCGCCAATCACAGGGCGCAGCGGCGATCACGCTGTGACCGCTCTGTGCCCTGCAGGTGACCTGGCTGTGACCTGCCTAGGATGGCGCGAACAGATCCGATCCTAGGCAGGTCACAGCCAGGTCACCAGGAAAGCTCTGATTGGTGGGATCGATGTTATGGTCGATCCCACCAATGACAGGTCACAGCAGCAGCATGACCGCTCTGTGACCTGTCTGTGTCACCTGCCTGACCTGTGTATGACCGCTCTGCAGGGTCCTCATTCTAGCTGAGGATTCCTACAGAGCGGTCATACTGCTGGATCTCCCTGCTGGATTTTGTGCCTGGATCTCCCTGCCGTGCTGGGTATTGTGGTGCCACAGCAGCCTGTAGCACCACAATCCCTGCTAAAGAAAGAAGACAACTAAACGTAAGTTTTATCCCTGATCCCTGCCCAATCCCCGTTCATCCACCCCAATCCCCGTTCATCCACCCCAATCCCCGTTCATCCACCCCAATCCCCGTTCATCCACCCCAATCCCCCCTTCCCCCTCTTTTTACCCCCTCCACCCCCATTTGTGCCGCCTCCGTGCGCACATTTAGTAGCCGCCGAGCGTTGATTGGTGACGCAGTTCACCGATCAACGCTCGCGCTCGCTTTTTTTCCCTCGCCCCCGTTGCGCCAACTCCGTACACACATTCCGCAGCCGCCAAAGTTTGATAAGTGACGCAGTTCACTTATCAGAGTTTGTGCCTGCCGTTTTCCTTTTTTTTTTTTCACCCCCCTTTTGCGCCACCTGACTACAACCGTACGTTTTGATCACTGATCCCTGCCCAATCCCCACTTCCACCCCCATCTCCCTTCCCCCTCTTTTTACCCCCCTTTGCACCTCCTTCCGTGCGCCCATTTAACAGCCGCCGAACGTTGATTGGTGACGTAGTTCACCGATCAACGCTCGCGCTCGCTTTTTTTCCCTCACCCCCGTTGCGCCAACTCCGTACACACATTCCGCAGCCGCCAAAGTTTGATAAGTGACGCAGTTCACTTATCAGAGTTTGTGCCTGCCGTTTTCCTTTTTTTTTTTTTCACCCCCCTTTTGCGCCACCTGACTACAACCGTACGTTTTGATCACTGATCCCTGCCCAATCCCCACTTCCACCCCCATCTCCCTTCCCCCTCTTTTTACCCCCCTTTGCACCTCCTTCCGTGCGCCCATTTAACAGCTGCCGAACGTTGATTGGTGACGCAGTTCACCGATCAACGCTCGCGCTCGCTTTTTTTCCCTCACCCCCGTTGCGCCAACTCCGTACACACATTCCGCAGCCGCCAAAGTTTGATAAGTGACGCAGTTCACTTATCAGAGTTTGTGCCTGCCGTTTTCCTTTTTTTTTTTTTCACCCCCCTTTTGCGCCACCTGACTACAACCGTACGTTTTGATCACTGATCCCTGCCCAATCCCCACTTCCACCCCCATCTCCCTTCCCCCTCTTTTTACCCCCCTTTGCACCTCCTTCCGTGCGCCCATTTAACAGCCGCCGAGCGTTGATTGGTGACGCAGTTCACCGATCAACTCTCGCGCTCGCTTTTTTCCCTTCAGCCTTTTTGCGCAACCTCCGTACACACATCCCGCAGCCGCCAAACTTTGATAAGTGACGCAGTTCTCTTATCAGAGTTTGTGCCTGCCTTTTTTTTTTTTTTTTACAGGTTTTTCTTCTCCTTTTAGCATTTTCTTTTCAGATAAGTTTGCACAAATCACTATCCCCCCACACATACACATACAGTTATCAATAAAGTGCACCCAATCACCATATTCACACAAAAATGTCCCGCTCGTCCCGTTCGTCCCAACAGCGCTATTCATTGGAGGAGGCATATGCTTTCCTTGCCTCCGACACTGATAGCGAGGGAGAGGATCCCACTTTTCTTCACTTTTCTGATTCTTCATCCTCTTCCTCCTCCTCCTCCTCTTCCTCCTCGGGTCCTGCGGAACCACCACGCAGACGCCCCAGGACAGAAGATGAGGCAGCCCCCACCACTCCTGAACCAGCGCTCCCCACTGCGGAACCCACATGGACCTCGCCCCCCGAAAATTACGAGCCACTGATTCCTGATTTTGTGGCAGAATCAGGAATCAAGTTTGACACCACCGGCCTCACAGAAACAGACTTTTTCAAAGTCTTTTTCTCTGAGGATTTTATTAACCTCATGGTGGAGCAAACTAATTTGTATGCTCGTCAATTTTTGGAGCAAAACCCCGGTACATCATTTTCCAACTGGTCTCCTGTAGACGCAGTTGAAATGATGCAGTTTTGGGGCCTGGTCCTCCACATGGGGATCGTGAAGAAGCCAGAAATGCGGCAATATTGGAGTGTAGATGTTTTATATAACACTCCAGTATTCCGAATGGCCATGGTTCGGAGACGTTTTGAGGCCATCCATAAATTCCTGCATTATTCCGATAATGCACAGTGTCCCGCACGAGATGACCCCAACTTTGACCGTCTGTTCAAAGTTCGGCCGGTCATCGAACACTTCAACAAAAAGTTTTCTGAAGTGTACGTGCCCAAAAGGGACATCTGCGTGGATGAGTCCTTGGTCCATTTTAAGGGGCGGCTCGGATTCAGTCAATACCTGCCCAACAAAAGGGCCAGGTACGGAATCAAACTCTACAAGCTGTGTGAGAGTGCCTCAGGGTACATCCACAGGTTTAGAGTGTATGAAGGGAAGGACAGCAGGATTGAACCCCCTGAGTGTCCTCCTGTCCTGGGAGTGAGTGGGAAGATCGTGTGGGATTTGGTGCACCCACTGCTGGATAAAGGTTATCACCTCTATACTGATAACTTTTATACCAGCATCCCACTCTACAAATCCCTCTCTGCGCGAGGTACCGCAGCCTGCGGTACTGTGCGCAAAAATCAGAGAGGCCTCCCAAAGACGCTACTTCAGCAGATGCTCAGAAAAGGTGAGAGCAAGGCCCAATGTAGCGACCACCTGCTGGTGGTCAAGTACAAGGACAAGAGGGATGTCCTTCTCTTGACCACCATACATGGTGATGGCAGAGCCCTCAGCACTGTACGGGGTACCTCTACACAGGTCTGCAAACCGGACTGTGTACTGGGCTACAACAAAAGCATGGGGGGGGTTGATCTCTCTGATCAACTCCTCCAACCATACAGTGCTTTGAGAAAGGCCAAGGTGTGGTACAAAAAGTTGGCCGTCCACATCGTACAAATGGCAATGCTCAACGCTTTCCTGCTGTTACGATGTGCACGCCACACCGATACGTCGTACCTTCAGTTCCAGGAGGTAGTGGTTAAGGCCCTGATATTTGGTACTCCGGAAGGAGAGGGCCCCAGTACTTCCGGAACTGAAGGTGCTCGTATCGTACCAGGCCAGCATTTTCCGGGGGTGGTCCCGCCAACCGGCAGAAAAGGTAAGCCGCAAAAAAGGTGCCGAGTGTGTTACAAAAGGGGAATACGCAAGGACACCATTTATCAATGCGACACCTGCCCCGAAAAACCTGGCCTGTGTATGAAGGATTGCTTCAGATTGTACCACACCTCCATGCACTACTAATTTACTTTACAAGAAAGCGTACATTAGTTCCAAAAAGGGGGCACATCTAGATAAGTTCCTTGGGGGGGGTCTAGGTTCCAAAATGATGTCACTTGTGGGTTTTTTTTACTGTTTAGGCACATCAGGGGCTCTGCAAACGGAACATGACGACCGCAGACAATTTCTGCATTCCAAAACGTCACAACTTCCCTTTCGAGCCCCAACGTGTGCCTAAACAGTTTTTTCCCACATATGGCATACCAGCGTAATCAGGACAATTTGGACAACAACTTTTGATGTCCAATTTCTCCTGTTACCTTTGGGAAAATTAAAAATTGGGGACTAAAATATCATTTTTGTGGGAAAAAATAGGATTTTTTATTTTCACGCCTGGGCATTATAAACTTTAGTGAAGCACGTGGGGGTTCAAATTTCTCACCAAACACCTAGATAAGTTCCTTAGGGGGTACAGTTTCCAAAATGGGGTCACTTGTGGGGGGTTTCTACTGTTTAGTCACATCAGGGGCTCTGCAAATGGAACATGATGCCAGCAGAACATTCCATCAAAGTCTGCATTCCAAAACGTCACTACTTCCCTTTCGAGCCCCAACGTGTGCCCAAACAGTAGTTCCTCCCCACATATGGGGTATCAGCGTACTCAGGACAAATTGGACAACAACTTTTGGGGTCCAATTTCTCCTGGTACCCTTGGGAAAATTAAAAATTGGGGACTAAAATATCATTTTTGTGGGAAAAAATAGGATTTTTTATTTTCACACCTGGGCATTATAAACTTTAGTGAAGCACGGGGGGGGTTCAAAATTCTCACCACACAACTAGATAAGTTCCTTAGGGGGTACAGTTTCCAAAATGGGGTCACTTGTGGGGGGTTTCTACTGTTTAGTCACATCAGGGGCTCTGCAAATGGAACATGATGCCAGCAGAACATTCCATCAAAGTCTGCATTCCAAAACGTCACTACTTCCCTTTCGAGCCCCAACGTGTGCCCAAACAGTAGTTCCTCCCCACATATGGGGTATCAGCGTACTCAGGACAAATTGGACAACAACTTTTGGGGTCCAATTTCTCCTGGTACCCTTGGGAAAATTAAAAATTGGGGACTAAAATATCATTTTTGTAGGAAAAAATAGGATTTTTTATTTTCACGCCTGGGCACTATATACTTTAGTGAAGCACGTGGGGGTTCAAAATTCTCACCACACAACTAGATAAGTTCCTTAGAGGGTCTAGTTTCCAAAATGGGGTCACTTGTGGGGGGTTTCCACTGTTTAGGCACATCATGGGCTCTCCAAACGCGACATGGCGTCCGATCTCAATTCCAGCCAAAGTTAGCTTGAAAAAGTCAAACGGTGCTCCTTTCCTTCTGAGCCCTGCCATGCGCCCAAACAGTGGTTCCCCCCAAATATGGGGTATCAGCGTACTCAGGACAAATTGGACAACAACTTTTGGGGTCCAATTTCTCCTTTTACCCTTGAGAAAATAAAAAATTGGGGACTAAACGATCATGTTTGTGGAAAAAAATAGGAATTTTTTTTTTCACGCCCGGGCGTTATAAACTTTCGTGAAGCACTTGGGGGATAAAAGTGCTCATGACACATCTAGATAAGTTCCTTAGGGGGTCTAGTTTCCAAAATGGGGTCACTTGTGGGGGGTTTCCACTGTTTAGGCACATCAGGGGGTCGCCAAACGCGACATGGCGTCCGATCTCAATTCCAGCCAAAGTTAGCTTGAAAAAGTCAAACGGCGCTCCTTTCCTTCTGAGCCCTGCCATGCGCCCAAACAGTGGTCCCCCCCCCACATATGGGGTATCAGCGTACTCAGGACAAATTGGACAACAACTTTTGGGGTCCAATTTCTCCTTTTACCCTTGAGAAAATAAAAAATTGGGGACTAAACGATCATGTTTGTGGAAAAAATAGGAATTTTTTTTTTCACGCCCGGGCGTTATAAACTTTCGTGAAGCACTTGGGGGATAAAAGTGCTCATGACACATCTAGATAAGTTCCTTAGGGGGTCTAGTTTCCAAAATGGGGTCATTTGTTGGGGGTTTCCACTGTTTAGGCACATCAGGGGGTCGCCAAACGCGACATGGCGTCCGATCTCAATTCCAGCCAAATTTAGCTTGAAAAAGTCAAACGGCGCTCCTTTCCTTCTGAGCCCTGCCATGCGCCCAAACAGTGGTCCCCCCCCACATATGGGGTATCAGCGTACTCAGGACAAATTGGACAACAACTTTTGGGGTCCAATTTCTCCTTTTACCCTTGAGAAAATAAAAAATTGGGGACTAAACGATCATGTTTGTGGAAAAAATAGGAATTTTTTTTTTCACGCCCGGGCATTATAAACTTTCGTGAAGCACTTGGGGGATAAAAGTGCTCATGACACATCTAGATAAGTTCCTTAGGGGGTCTAGTTTCCAAAATGGGGTCATTTGTGGGGGGTTTCCACTGTTTAGGCACATCAGGGGGTCGCCAAACGCGACATGGCGTCCGATCTCAATTCCAGCCAAATTTAGCTTGAAAAAGTCAAACGGCGCTCCTTTCCTTCTGAGCCCTGCCATGCGCCCAAACAGTGGTCCCCCCCCCCCCACATATGGGGTATCAGCGTACTCAGGACAAATTGGACAACAACTTTTGGGGTCCAATTTCTCCTTTTACCCTTGAGAAAATAAAAAATTGGGGACTAAACGATCATGTTTGTGGAAAAAATAGGAATTTTTTTTTTCACGCCCGGGCGTTATAAACTTTCGTGAATAAATTGGGGGATAAAAGTGCTCATGACACATCTAGATAAGTTCCTTAGGGGGTCTAGTTTCCAAAATGGGGTCATTTGTGGGGGGTTTCCACTGTTTAGGCACATCAGGGGGTCGCCAAACGCGACATGGCGTCCGATCTCAATTCCAGCCAAATTTAGCTTGAAAAAGTCAAACGGCGCTCCTTTCCTTCTGAGCCCTGCCATGCGCCCAAACAGTGGTCCCCCCCACATATGGGGTATCAGCGTACTCAGGACAAATTGGACAACAACTTTTGGGGTCCAATTTCTCCTTTTACCCTTGAGAAAATAAAAAATTGGGGACTAAACGATCATGTTTGTGGAAAAAATAGGATTTTTTTTTTTCACGCCCGGGCGTTATAAACTTTCGTGAAGCACTTGGGGGATAAAAGTGCTCATGACACATCTAGATAAGTTCCTTAGGGGGTCTAGTTTCCAAAATGGGGTCATTTGTGGGAGGTTTCCACTGCTTAGGCACATCAGGGGGTCGCCAAACGCGACATGGCGTCCGATCTCAATTCCAGCCAAATTTAGCTTGAAAAAGTCAAACGGCGCTCCTTTCCTTCTGAGCCCTGCCATGCGCCCAAAAAGTGGTTCCCCCTCACATGTGGGGTATCAGCGTACTCAGGATAAATTGGACAACAACTTTTGAGGTCCATTTTCTCTTTTTACCCTTGGGAAATTAAAAAGATTATTGCTGAAAGATCATTTTTGTGACTAAAAAGTAAAATGTTAATTTTTTCCTTCCATGTTGCTTCTGCTGCTGTGAATCACCTGAAGGGTTAATAAACTTCTTGAATGTGGTTTTGAGCACCTTGAGGGGTGCAGTTTTTAGAATGGTGTCGCTTTTGGGTATTTTCTGCCATATAGACCCTTCAAAATGACTTCAAATGTGAGGTGGTCCCTAAAAAAAATGGTTTTGTAAATTTGGTTGTAAAAATGAGAAATTGCTGGTCAAATTTTAACCCTTATAACTTCCTTGAAAAAAAAAAGTTTGTTTCAAAAATTGTGCTGATGTAAAGTAGACATGTGGGAAATGTTATTTATTAACTATATTGTGTCACATAACTCTCTGGTTTAACAGAATAAAAATTCAAAGTTGGAAAATTGTGAAATTTTCAAAATTTTCGCCAAATTTCCGTTTTTTTCACAAATAAACGCAAGTTATATCGAAGAAATTTTAGCACTATCATGAAGTACAATATGTTACAAGAAAACAATCTCAGAATCGCTAAGATCCGTTGAAGCGTTTCGGAGTTATAACCTCATAAAGGGACAGTGGTCAGAATTGTAAAAATTGGCCTGGTCATTAACGTGCAAACCACCCTTGGGGGTAAAGGGGTTAAGCAGAGGACAGAATCTGAAAAGTCTCAATACAAGTTGCATGCATAGACATTTAACCACCATGCATTTGCAAGCCTGGACTAACTACCAAACGTCCCTTAAGGTTGTAGCACCCTCGGCCAATGAAGCTAGTCAGCAACGCAACATCCCTTCCGGCAGTGTAGGGCCACCATTTTCCGCACCACCTGCAGTATCTGTGCAGGTTTCTTTGCCAGGCCAAAGCAGTCAGGGTCAGGGAATCACCAGTTTCGTAGTAGGAAACACTGCATCTAGGGCACCGGCTGCAACAATACCATCTCCCACCGTCTCTCAGTCTGCCATGTCCATCGGCACCCCCGCTAGTTCCACGATCTCCAGCTCTCCAGTCCAGCTCACCCTACATGAGACTATGGTTAGAAAAAGGAAGTACTTAGCCTCGCATCCGCGTACACAGGGTTTGAACGCCCACATAGCTAGACTAATCTCGTTAGAGATGATGCCCTACCGGTTAGTTGAAAGCGAAGCTTTCAAAGCCCTGATGGACTACGCTGTACCACGCTACGAGCTACCCAGTCGACACTTTTTTTCCAGAAAAGCCATCCCAGCCCTCCACCAGCATGTTAAAGAGCGCATCGTCCATGCACTCAGGCAATCTGTGAGCACAAAGGTGCACCTGACAACAGATGCATGGACCAGTAGGCATGGCCAGGGACGTTACGTGTCCATCACGGCACACTGGGTGAATGTTGTGGATGCAGGGTCCACAGGGGACAGCAAGTTTGGGACAGTTCTGCCTAGCCCACGGTCTAGGAAACAGTTGGCTGTAGCCGTTCGCACCCCCTCCTCCTCCTCTTCGTCCTCCTGCAGAAGCGAGAGCTCGTCCACAGACCGCAGTCGCACAACCACTCCATCCGCAGCTGCCACTGTTGCACACCAGGTCTCCCATTATGGGGCAGCTACTGGCAAACGTCAGCAGGCTGTATTGGCTATGAAGTGTTTGGGCGACAACAGACACACCGCGGAAGTTCTGTCCGAATTCTTGCAGAAAGAAACGCAGTCGTGGCTGGGCACTGTAGATCTTGAGGCAGGCAAGGTAGTGAGTGATAACGGAAGGAATTTCATGGCTGCCATCTCCCTTTCCCAACTGAAACACATTCCTTGCCTGGCTCACACCTTAAACCTGGTGGTGCAGTGCTTCCTGAAAAGTTATCCGGGGTTATCCGACCTGCTCCTCAAAGTGCGTGGACTTTGCTCACATATCCGCCGTTCGCCCGTACACTCCAGCCGTATGCAGACCCATCAGCGTTCTTTGAACCTTCCCCAGCATCGCCTAATCATAGACGTTGCAACAAGGTGGAATTCAACACTGCACATGCTTCAGAGACTGTGCGAACAGAGGCGGGCTGTTATGTTTTTGTGGGAGGATACACATACACGGGCAGGCAGTAGGATGGCAGACATGGAGTTGTCAGGTGTGCAGTGGTCGAAGATTCAAGACATGTGTCAAGTCCTTCAGTGTTTTGAGGAATGCACACAGCTGGTTAGTGCAGACAACGCCATAATAAGCATGAGCATCCCCCTAATGCGTCTGCTGATGCAAAGTTTGACGCACATAAAGGATCAGGCGTCTGCAGCTGAGGAAGAGGAAAGCCTTGATGACAGTCAGCCATTGTCTGGCCAGGGCAGTGTACAGGACGAGTTAGCGGGCGAAGAGGAGGAGGAGGACGAGGAGGATGATGGGGATGATTATATTTTTAATGAGGAAGCTTTTCCGGGGCCACTGGAAATTGGTGGCGCGGCAAGGCCGGGTTCTGGTTTTTGGAGGGACACAAGTAACATAGTAACATAGTAACATAGTTAGTAAGGCCGAAAAAAGACATTTGTCCATCCAGTTCAGCCTATATTCCATCATAATAAATCCCCAGATCTACGTCCTTCTACAGAACCTAATTGTATGATACAATATTGTTCTGCTCCAGGAAGACATCCAGGCCTCTCTTGAACCCCTCGACTGAGTTCGCCATCACCACCTCCTCAGGCAAGCAATTCCAGATTCTCACTGCCCTAACAGTAAAGAATCCTCTTCTGTGTTGGTGGAAAAACCTTCTCTCCTCCAGACGCAAAGAATGCCCCCTTGTGCCCGTCACCTTCCTTGGTATAAACAGATCCTCAGCGAGATATTTGTATTGTCCCCTTATATACTTATACATGGTTATTAGATCGCCCCTCAGTCGTCTTTTTTCTAGACTAAATAATCCTAATTTCGCTAATCTATCTGGGTATTGTAGTTCTCCCATCCCCTTTATTAATTTTGTTGCCCTCCTTTGTACTCTCTCTAGTTCCATTATATCCTTCCTGAGCACCGGTGCCCAAAACTGGACACAGTACTCCATGTGCGGTCTAACTAGGGATTTGTACAGAGGCAGTATAATGCTCTCATCATGTGTATCCAGACCTCTTTTAATGCACCCCATGATCCTGTTTGCCTTGGCAGCTGCTGCCTGGCACTGGCTGCTCCAGGTAAGTTTATCATTAACTAGGATCCCCAAGTCCTTCTCCCTGTCAGATTTACCCAGTGGTTTCCCATTCAGTGTGTAATGGTGATATTGATTCCCTCTTCCCATGTGTATAACCTTACATTTATCATTGTTAAACCTCATCTGCCACCTTTCAGCCCAAGTTTCCAACTTATCCAGATCCATCTGTAGCAGAATACTATCTTCTCTTGTATTAACTGCTTTACATAGTTTTGTATCATCTGCAAATATCGATATTTTACTGTGTAAACCTTCTACCAGATCATTAATGAATATGTTGAAGAGAACAGGTCCCAATACTGACCCCTGCGGTACCCCACTGGTCACAGCGACCCAGTTAGAGACTATACCATTTATAACCACCCTCTGCTTTCTATCACTAAGCCAGTTACTAACCCATTTACACACATTTTCCCCCCGACCAAGCATTCTCATTTTGTGTACCAACCTCTTGTGTGGCACGGTATCAAACGCTTTGGAAAAATCGAGATATACCACGTCCAATGACTCACCGTGGTCCAGCCTATAGCTTACCTCTTCATAAAAACTGATTAGATTGGTTTGACAGGAGCGATTTCTCATAAACCCATGCTGATATGGAGTTAAACAGTTATTCTCATTGAGATAATCCAGAATAACATCCCTCAGAAACCCTTCAAATATTTTACCAACAATAGAGGTTAGACTTACTGGCCTATAATTTCCAGGTTCACTTTTAGAGCCCTTTTTGAATATTGGCACCACATTTGCTATGCGCCAGTCCTGCGGAACAGACCCTGTCGCTATAGAGTCACTAAAAATAAGAAATAATGGTTTATCTATTACATTACTTAGTTCTCTTAGTACTCGTGGGTGTATGCCATCCGGACCCGGAGATTTATCTATTTTAATCTTATTTAGCCGGTTTCGCACCTCTTCTTGGGTTAGATTGGTGACCCTTAATATAGGGTTTTCATTGTTTCTTGGGATTTCACCTAGCATTTCATTTTCCACCGTGAATACCGTGGAGAAGAAGGTGTTTAATATGTTAGCTTTTTCCTCGTCATCTACAACCATTCTTTCCTCACTATTTTTTAAGGGGCCTACATTTTCAGTTTTTATTCTTTTACTATTGATATAGTTGAAGAACAGTTTGGGATTAGTTTTACTCTCCTTAGCAATGTGCTTCTCTGTTTCCTTTTTGGCAGCTTTAATTAGTTTTTTAGATAAAGTATTTTTCTCCCTATAGTTTTTTAGAGCTTCAATGGTGCCATCCTGCTTTAGTAGTGCAAATGCTTTCTTTTTACTGTTAATTGCCTGTCTTACTTCTTTGTTTAGCCACATTGGGTTTTTCCTATTTCTAGTCCTTTTATTCCCACAAGGTATAAACCGCTTACACTGCCTATTTAGGATGTTCTTAAACATTTCCCATTTATTATCTGTATTCTCATTTCTGAGGATATTGTCCCAGTCTACCAGATTAAGGGCATCTCTAAGCTGTTCAAACTTTGCCTTCCTAAAGTTCAATGTTTTTGTGACTCCCTGACAAGTCCCCCTAGTGAAAGACAGGTGAAACTGTACAATATTGTGGTCGCTATTTCCTAGATGCCCAACCACCTGCAGATTTGTTATTCTGTCAGGTCTATTAGATAGTATTAGGTCTAAAAGTGCTGCTCCTCTGGTTGGATTCTGCACCAATTGTGAAAGATAATTTTTCTTGGTTATTAGCAGAAACCTGTTGCCTTTATGGGTTTCACAGGTTTCTGTTTCCCAGTTAATATCCGGGTAGTTAAAGTCCCCCATAACCAGGACCTCATTATGGGTTGCAGCTTCATCTATCTGCTTTAGAAGTAGACTTTCCATGCTTTCTGTTATATTTGGGGGTTTGTAACAGACCCCAATGAGAATTTTGTTACCATTTTTCCCTCCATGAATTTCAACCCATATGGACTCGACATCCTCATTCCCTTCGCTAATATCCTCCCTTAAAGTGGACTTTAGACAAGACTTTACATAGAGACAAACCCCTCCTCCTCTACGATTTTTACGATCCTTTCTAAACAGACTGTAACCCTGTAAGTTAACTGCCCAGTCATAGCTTTCATCTAACCATGTCTCGGTTATTCCCACTATGTCAAAGTTACCTGTAGATATTTCTGCTTCTAGTTCTTCCATCTTGTTTGTCAGGCTTCTGGCGTTTGCGAGCATGCAGTTTAGAGGATTTTGTTTTGTTCCAATCTCCTCGCTGTGGATTGTTTTAGAAATGTTCTTACCTCCCTTCTGAGTATGTTTTCCTGGGTCGTCTTTGCTCGAGTCTAATGACGTGGATTTGCCTGAAACTGCCCCTCAACCAAGCACAACCGCAGATTTGAGAACTGGAACTTTGGCCCACATGGCGGATTATGCCTTACGTATCCTCAAAAGGGACACAAGCATAACTAAAATGATGAACGATGACGATTACTGGTTGGCCTGCCTCCTTGATCCTCGCTATAAAGGCAAATTGCAAAATATAATGCCACATGAGAACTTGGAACTAATATTAGCAACCAAACAATCAACTCTTGTTGACCGTTTGCTTCTGGCATTCCCTGCACACAGCGCCCGTGATCGTTCTCACACGAGCTGCAGGGGCCAGCAGACCAGAGGAGTTAGAGGGGCAGAAATCAGAAGTGGCGTTGGCCAGAGGGGTTTTCTGACCAGGTTGTGGAGTGATTTTGCTATGACCGCAGACAGGACAGGTACTGCAGCATCAATTCAAAGTGACAGGAGACAACATTTGTCCAGTATGGTTACAAACTATTTTTCATCCCTTATCGATGTTCTCCCTCAACCGTCATTCCCATTTGATTACTGGGCATCAAAATTAGACACCTGGCCAGAATTGGCAGAATATGCATTGCAGGAGCTTGCTTGCCCGGCAGCTAGTGTCCTATCAGAAAGAGTATTCAGTGCTGCAGGTTCAATACTAACAGAAAAAAGGACTCGTCTGGCTACCCAAAATGTAGATGATCTAACCTTCATTAAAATGAACCACAACTGGATTTCGAAATCTTTTGCCCCACCTTGCCCGGCTGACACCTAGCTTTCCTATGAAAAGGTCTTCCCTGTGGACTATTCTGAATGCCTTTTCCAATCTCGTAATTTTCTGCACCTGATTGTCCAGCATACGACATGTTTACACCTCACTAAATGGCCAAACTCCCCACACGGGGCCATGGTATCGACACTTGGCGACAGCACCCGTGAGAGTGCTGTTTGTCTGAAGAGGTGGGTGTGCCCGCTTTTGGTCGACGGCACTGCCACTGGGTCCCTCCTAGTACAATAAAGTGTCTCTGGCGGTGGTGGTGCGCACCCAACGTCAGACACACCGTTGTAATATGAGGGGCCCTGGGCCTGTACCGCCGGCCACAAGACAGTTCCCCCCCCAGCTCAAACAGTGCTCTACCACTTGCAAAATTATCTCACAGCTCCACCAATGTTTAGTCTATGCGCTGACATCCTTCAATGCCTGCCACTGACAATACCATTGTATTGACATTTTTGTTATGTTAGGCCTTCGAAGCCTGTCTGCGGTCACTCCTTCCACTATGCCTCCACTGACCACACCACTGCTGCCCGTGTACCCCTGGAACCAATTTAAAATTGCCTACAGCCAGCCCAATTTTTTTACTTTAGGCCTTCGATGCCTGTCTGCGGTCACTCCTTCCACTAGGCCTCCACTGACCACACCACTGCTGCCCGTGTACCCCTGGAACCAATTTAAAATTGCCTACAGCCATGTGTTATTATTTTAGGCCTTCGATGCCTGTCTGCGGTCACTCCTTCCACTAGGCCTCCACTGACCACACCACTGCTGCCCGTGTACCCCTGGAACCAATTTAAAATTGCCTACAGCCAGCCCAATTTTTTTACTTTAGGCCTTCGATGCCTGTCTGCGGTCACTCCTTCCACTAGGCCTCCACTGACCACACCACTGCTGCCCGTGTACCCCTGGAACCAATTTAAAATTGCCTACAGCCATGTGTTATTATTTTAGGCCTTCGATGCCTGTCTGCGGTCACTCCTTACAATATGCCTCCACTGACCACACCACTGCTGCCCGTGTACCCCTGGAACCAATTTAAAATTGCCTACACCCAGCCCAATTTTTTTATTTTAGGCCTTCGATGCCTGTCTGCGGTCCGTTCTTTCTACTACTACTACACTGACCAGGCCACTGCTGCCCGTGTACCCCTGGAACCAATTTAAAATTGCCTACAGCCATGTGTTATTATTTTAGGCCTTCGATGCCTGTCTGCGGTCACTCCTTCCACTAGGCCTCCACTGACCACACCACTGCTGCCCGTGTACCCCTGGAACCAATTTAAAATTGCCTACAGCCAGCCCAATTTTTTTACTTTAGGCCTTCGATGCCTGTCTGCGGTCACTCCTTCCACTAGGCCTCCACTGACCACACCACTGCTGCCCGTGTACCCCTGGAACCAATTTAAAATTGCCTACAGCCATGTGTTATTATTTTAGGCCTTCGATGCCTGTCTGCGGTCACTCCTTCCACTAGGCCTCCACTGACCACACCACTGCTGCCCGTGTACCCCTGGAACCAATTTAAAATTGCCTACAGCCATGTGTTATTATTTTAGGCCTTCGATGCCTGTCTGCGGTCACTCCTTACAATATGCCTCCACTGACCACACCACTGCTGCCCGTGTACCCCTGGAACCAATTTAAAATTGCCTACAGCCAGCCCAATTTTTTTATTTTAGGCCTTCGATGCCTGTCTGCGGTCCGTTCTTTCTACTACTACTACACTGACCAGGCCACTGCTGCCCGTGTACCCCTGGAACCAATTTAAAATTGCCTACAGCAATGTGTTATTATATTAGGCCTTCGATGCCTGTTTGCGGTCACTCCTTCCAATAGTTCTCCACTGACCAGACCAATGCTGGCCATGTACCCCTGGAACCCAGCTGAAAGTGCATGTAGCCTCCTTTTTTTCTTTGTTTTATATTTAGAAAGCCCAGATGAACTACGCTGTGCAACGGTTCAAGCTACCCAGTCGACATTTCTTTTGCGAGAAAAGCCATCCCAGCCCTCCACCGGCATGAAAAAGTCTGCATTGTCATAGCACTCAGGCAATCAAACAGTAGAAAGGTGCACCTGACAAGAGACGCATGGACCAGTAGGCATGTCCACAAAAAGTGACGTGTCCATTACGGCGCACTGGGTTAATGTGTTGGATGCATGGTCCACAGGGGACAGCCTACAAAGTCTGTCTGCAGTCCCTAATTCCAATTTTCCTCCGCTGATCACACCACTGCTGCCCGTGTACCCCTGGAACCAATTTTACAGTGTCTACAGCCTCATTTTGTTATGTTAGGCCTACTACGCCTGTCTGCGGTCCCTCCTTCCAATACTTGTCCACTGACCACACCACTGCTGCCCGTGGACCCCTGGAACCTATTTTTAATTGCATAGAGCATCCTTTTTTTAATAGCAGGCGTACAAAGTCTGTCTGCGGTCCACTATTGAAATTGTCCTCCACTGCCCAGAGCACTGCTGCTTGTGTACCCCTGTAACTTTTTTAAGCTGCAGTGAGCCACATTTTTGGGTTAAGTCCTACTACCTGTGTCTGTCTGCGCCACTCAATTCAGCTGTGTTCCTTTGAAAAAAGCTGAGCGTCAATAGTCTTGTTTTCAGCCTCTAGGAATTTTAAAACTGCATTGGGGGTACAACTTTGGTAGGGCCTACTAACGGTGTCTGCCTCCCCAAGGTGTGCCCCAGGTTTCCTCGCCAATGCTTCGATCTTCATGCTCTCGTTTAGTAGTTCTTGGAAACTACACTGCATTAGGCCTACAAATTGGGTATGGGGTGTAGAGAGATGGTGTGTTCCACTCCAAGGTGTTCTCCAGGTTGCCTTTCCTGAGCTTCGATCTTCCGGCTCTCGTTTAGTAGTTCTTGGAAACTACACTGCATTAGGCCTACAAATTGGGTATGGGGTGTAGAGAGATGGTGTGTTCCACTCCAAGGTGTTCTCCAGGTTGCCTTTCCTGAGCTTCAATCTTCCGGCTCTCGTTTAGTAGTTCTTGGAAACTACACTGCATTAGGCCTACAAATTGGGTATGGGGTGTAGAGAGGTGGTGTGTTCCACTCCAAGGTGTTCTCCAGGTTGCCTTTCCTGAGCTTCGATCTTCTGGCTCTCGTTTAGTAGTTCTTGGAAACTACACTGCATTAGGCCTACAAATTGGGTATGGGGTGTAGAGAGATGGTGTGTTCCACTCCAAGGTGTTCTCCAGGTTGCCTTTCCTGAGCTTCGATCTTCCGGCTCTCGTTTAGTAGTTCTTGGAAACTACACTGCATTAGGCCTACAAATTGGGTATGGGGTGTAGAGAGATGGTGTGTTCCACTCCAAGGTGTTCTCCAGGTTGCCTTTCCTGAGCTTCGATCTTCCGGCTCTCGTTTAGTAGTTCTTGGAAACTACACTGCATTAGGCCTACAAATTGGGTATGGGGTGTAGAGAGATGGTGTGTTCCACTCCAAGGTGTTCTCCAGGTTGCCTTTCCTGAGCTTCGATCTTCCGGCTCTTGTTTAGTAGTTCTTGGAAACTACACTGCATTAGGCCTACAAATTTGGTATGGGGTGTAGAGAGATGGTGTGTTACACTCCAAGGTGTTCCCCAGGTTTCCTCGCCAATGCTTCGATCTTCATGCTCTCATTTAGTAGTTGTTGGAAACTACACTGCATTAGGCCTACAAATTGGGTATGGGGTGTAGAGAGATGGTGTGTTCCACTCCAAGGTGTTCTCCAGGTTGCCTTTCCTGAGCTTCGATCTTCCGGCTCTCGTTTAGTAGTTGTTGGAAACTACGCTGCATTAGGCCTACAAATTGGGTATGGGGTGTAGAGAGATGGTGTGTTACACTCCAAGGTGTTCTCCAGGTTGCCTTTCCTGAACTTCTATCTTCAGGCTCTCATTAAATTGTGGTTAAACGGAACAACTGCATTTGGCGTACTAGTTGGTTTTGGGCCTACTATCGGTGTCTGCCACTCCTTGCTGTTCTCCTGGTTTCCTGTCCTGAAATTCCATTTTCAGGCTCTCGTTAAGTAGTTGTTAATGTTAGACTGCATTTGGCCTACTAGTTGGGTTGGGGCCTACTATCGGTGTCTGCCACTCCTTGCTGTTCTCCTCCACTGAACAAAGCTGTGCCGCCTGTTTACTACGGTTGCCAATTTTGAACTGCATTTCGACTACTTACTGATTTTGGCCTACTCTCTGTGTCAGCCTCTCATTCCAGTTGTCCTCCACTGCAATGCCCCCTGGTTAGTCCTGTGTTACCAATTTTGAACTGCATTTAGCCAACTTTATTCTTTGGGCCTATATCTGTGTTTCCTCCTCATCCTGCCCATTGCCCAGCCAGTGATAGATGAGTCTGCTGGTACATTGACCCATAACGCAAAATTCCCCGTGCATGCTACACAGCAAGATTGTGACCCTGCTGAAAGTCAGGTTGCTCTTCCCGCATACCATACCACCTTACACAGGGACAAAGAGGAAGGTGCAGATGAAAGTGCAGGTTCCTTCATCAGGTGGGGGGAGGAATACTAGTTGGCGACGTCACTGGCACAGGGCCTCTCATAGTACACAAAAGTGTTGCTGCCGGTGGGAGGCGCCCCCGCCATGCAAACACACCGCTGTACTTTGAGGGGCCCTGTGCCAGTGCCAATGCCAACGAGTGGGCCCCCCTGCTTGCTCAGGATCACAGCACTTGCAAAGTTGAAATACTTACCTCTCCCTGCTCCACTGCCGTGACGTGGTCCAGATTTACTGGGCCCACTAATTACTTGAACCAGCCCTACCCCCCACAACTTTAGCCAAATGACCCCCAATTTCAAATGCCTTCCAATTATTATAAGGTAAATTACGATTGACAAGCTTCTTTAACAAGAATGGATGTTTTTGCCATTAAAATGGGCAGTGTAGGTGTTTTCCTGGCCTCCACTTACTGCTGACTATGCTCCCCCATTGACTTGCATTGGGTTTCGTGTTTCGGGCGATACCCGACTTTTCGCGATAATCGGCCGATTCCACTCGACTCGACTTCTAAGATAGTGTTACGCTCACGCCCTGACTGGTGGGCGTGAGCTCGGGGGTTTTGTGGCCCCACTGTGCCACAAACCAGACTACCCTGGAAGGGGCGTGACTATAACAGCTGCCTGGGTTTTCACTGGAGCCTCTGATGGTGAGGACAGGCTTGTGCAGCAGGCAGCTGCTAGGTGCTACTCCAGGGTGGTGTCTGGCTGTGGCTGCTGATCCCACTTGGAAGACAGGAACACCAGGATTGGTGCGGGCATTAGGCAGGACTGGCAGAAGAGCACGGCTGGAACACAGACGAGTAGGCTGGCACGGCTGAGACAGGGCTGGCAGAGACACGGCAGAGAACACAGGGCTGGCAGAGACACGGCAGGAAACAGGACTGGCTAGGACAGCAGGAACACAGGACTGGAAGGCAGGGCAGGAACTGCAGGACTGGCAGGAACACAGGATTGGGAGGCACGGCAGAGAACACAGGACTGGTTGATGTGGTATATGAAGGAACAGGTAAGGGCCTGTTCACACTGGACGTGCAGGTACAGATATGTAGTTTGGAACACAGGGCTGGCAGAGACACGGCAGAGAACACAGGGCTTGCTAGGACGGCAGGAGACACAGGACTGATTTAGGACGGCAGGAGACAGGACTGGCTAGGACGGCAGGAAACACAGGACTAGCTGATGAGATATTAGAATCAGGCTGCACTCAGATGACACCCGAGTGCAGTCCAATTGTGAGTGAGATGAAGGAACGGGTAGGGATATATAGTTTGGAGGAACAGGTAGGGACCTGTTCACACAGGAGAGGAGTGAAAGACTGCAGATAGGAATGGAAAAGCAGCAAGCGGTAGCGTAGCGACAAAAGTTGAGCAGAGCCACAAAGAATGTGGAGAGAAGCTGCAGCAAGAGATACTGCAGAAGCTAAGCAAAGTGGAACCGCAAGGATTGCAGAGGGGAACTGCAGCAAGAGGTTTCTGCAGCAACGGGAGCAGAGCAGAGCAAGACGGAGCAGAACCGCAGAAGTGCGGAGCAGCGGCAAAGCCACCAAGATGCAGAGCAGGCAGAGCCGCAAGAGTGCGGAGTGCAAGCAGACCGAGAACACAAGGAAAGACACAGCAGGGAAGGAAGGCACAGACAAGGAGACCGAGACAAGACTAAGTACAGACAAGGCAATGGAACAAGACACAAGGACAAAGACACAGGGACAAAGACACAGGGACCAGGATATTCTGCCTCCTGGAGGGCGGACAAAGATAAAGGCAAATGCACAGAGAAAAGCCTCCAGAGAGGGAGCAACACAGAGCTAGACCTGGCAATCTCAGAAGCAAAACACTAACTGAGCAAACACATTGCACAGCCCCAGACCACAGGGTGGAGCTGCACTATATACAGGAGGCCTCTCGGTAATTGGTCAGGAACTGACCGGACAGGTGCACCTGATTCCCATAAGAACCAGAGAGTTCAGGCGCCGGCCCCCTATACACATAGCCATGAGGCATGCACAGAGCAGAGGAACAGACTATGGAGCTGGCGAGAAACAGAAACCACATCATGACCTGGAGCAGTGGGTAAGATTGTGTGAGAGATGTGAGGCCATGCCGTGATGCCAGCAGCGTTGTTACAGTACCCCCCCCCCTTTACGGCCCCTCCTCTTCAAGCCCGCCAGAACAACCTGTAGAAGAAGGATAGGAGCACACATAGTCATAGCCATCACAACATTCCTCTCGTAGAATGAGGTATTTGAGACATTAGAGATCTCAGGATGCTCAGTCTCTTTGAGTCCAGTACGATCAGCTTCCCACACAGAAGACACAAGGGACAGGACTTCTTTCACCTGGTCAACAGAAAGCAGGGACTTGGAAGCTTGCGATTTGACCACAACATAATGTGATTCCTTGGAAACTGAAGACACGTTCACTGGATCCAACTTAAGCCCATCATTACAAGAAAATTGGACCTTCTCCTTTAGACCGGTGGGAAGCAGAGATGAGAATACTTCTGTCTTGGGATCTTCACCAAATAGCCAGATGGAAACTGGAGGCATACATACAGGAAACATCTTCAGCCTGGTACCCTGAAAAAACTGGACCTCCTCTTCTAGATTAGAGGATGAGTAAGTCTCTGTCTTAGTATCAAGTAGCCACTTGGAAGCAGAAGACATACATTCAGGAAGCCCCATCAGCTTGTTACTCAGACAAAACTGGACCATCTCTTCCTCCGGACTGGTGAAGAACAGAGATGCAAGAGCTTCAGCTTCAACCTCTTCATCCACCTGCCACATGGAATCTGAAGGCATCATTACAGGAAGCATCTTCTTCCCAAAGTTCAGGGAAAATTTTTTAAGTGACAGGGATGTTCCTGGGAACTGGTCACTGAGGGTGTGCGGAAAGGACGCCACTGCTTTCTTTACTTCAGTGAGGTCAGCACACCGTGACTCAATAGCCAGCTGATTAGGTGGCGAAGATATCAACACTGTAGATTGACCTAGCAGTTTAGGAACAAGAAACTTCTGGAGACTTGATAGTTCCAAACGCAGAACCACGCTGGGTCTTTGGACCGGAACGGGCAGCAGAGTATCCGGTTCAGAACGACCGACGGGCGGACTGGTCAACCAGTGGAAAACAAATCTCTCCACATACAATGCTCCGATTTGGAGCTGTAGTTGTCCCTTCAACACTGGACTGTTCATAAGTAGGACTCGGCAATCACCAAACACCTTCACAGGATTCTGGAGCAGTGGAACAGGAATCACACTTAGACTCCGTCTGGTTAGCAGCTTTAACACATCTGCAGGACCGAAGCTCCCACAAGGCACTGGAACAGACTCAGACTTTAGCGGAAGGGAGTTATTCTCACCAAGGGCAGTCTCTCTTACTGGCCAGAGGTTTCGGAGCTTTAGATCCCCTGGACAGAGGTCTTCCAGGTGTTCCTCACAACAGCAGCGACATAGTAAGCCCTTCTTACGACTGGTCTTAGACTGATGCTTTGCCAGTCCACTCTTGACAGTCTTTTTGGGTTCTATTAGAGTAGCTGCTTTAACGGGTAGAGGAACTGGAGGATCACAGACGGTCATGGCTTGACGTGGAGGTTTCTTCACAGGTTTCGCCCGTCTGGAGCGCCTCTCGGATCTAGATGGGGAAGACTTCACTGGAGCAGCAGGACGAGGCTTGTCAAAGACTTTACGGAAGGCCACCAGGAAGGCCCCAAGACTCATGACGATAGGATCCCCTGCTTCCCAGAGGGGACAAATCCATAATAAAGCATCTCCTGCTAGGTAGGACATGATGTAGGCCACCTTAATCTGGTCAGAGGGAAAACAAGCTGCATTCTGCAGGATGTAGCGCAAGCACTGTTCCAGGAAGCTTTGGCATTCTTCTGGATTCCCATAGAACCTAGGTGGGTCTGCTGGGTTGTGCTCTTCCTCATAGGCCCGGAGTTGATTGTAGAGAGCGTTTGAAATTATGATTGGGCCCGAGGTCTCCTCAATTGGAACGACACAGGGCGGAACAAATTCTTCAGCTTGCTCATACTAGTAGACAGAAAGTTCATCATGCTCAGAGAGCGGTAGGACATGGGATACAGCGGAGGCCATGGCCTGTGCAAACTGTTACGCTCACGCCCTGACTGGTGGGCGTGAGCTCGGGGGTTTTATGGCCCCACTGTGCCACAAACCAGACTACCCTGGAAGGGGCGTGACTATAACAGCTGCCTGGGTTTTCACTGGAGCCTCTGATGGTGAGGACAGGCTTGTGCAGCAGGCAGCTGCCAGGTGCTACTCCAGGGTGGTGTCTGGCTGTGGCTGCTGATCCCACTTGGGAGACAGGAACACCAGGATTGGTGCGGGCATTAGGCAGGACTGGCAGAAGAGCACGGCTGGAACACAGACGAGTAGGCTGGCACGGCTGAGACAGGGCTGGCAGAGACACGGCAGAGAACACAGGGCTGGCAGAGACACGGCAGGAAACAGGACTGGCTAGGACAGCAGGAACACAGGACTGGAAGGCAGGGCAGGAACGGCAGGACTGGCAGGAACACAGGATTGGGAGGCACGGCAGAGAACACAGGACTGGTTGATGTGGTATATGAAGGAACAGGTAAGGGCCTGTTCACACTGGACGTGCAGGTACAGATATGTAGTTTGGAACACAGGGCTGGCAGAGACACGGCAGAGAACACAGGGCTTGCTAGGACGGCAGGAAACACAGGACTGATTTAGGACGGCAGGAGACAGGACTGGCTAGGACGGCAGGAAACACAGGACTAGCTGATGAGATATCAGAATCAGGCTGCACTCAGATGACACCCGAGTGCAGTCCAATTGTGAGTGAGATGAAGGAACGGGTAGGGATATATAGTTTGGAGGAACAGGTAGGGACCTGTTCACACAGGAGAGGAGTGAAAGACTGCAGATAGGAATGGAAAAGCAGCAAGCGGTAGCGTAGCGACAAAAGTTGAGCAGAGCCACAAAGAATGTGGAGAGAAGCTGCAGCAAGAGATACTGCAGAAGCTAAGCAAAGTGGAACCGCAAGGATTGCAGAGGGGAACTGCAGCAAGAGGTTTCTGCAGCAACGGGAGCAGAGCAGAGCAAGACGGAGCAGAACCGCAGAAGTGCGGAGCAGCGGCAAAGCCACCAAGATGCAGAGCAGGCAGACCCGCAAGAGTGCGGAGTGCAAGCAGACCGAGAACACAAGGAAAGACACAGCAGGGAAGGAAGCCACACACAAGGAGACCGAGATAAGACTAAGTACAGACAAGGCAATGGAACAAGACACAAGGACAAAGACACAGGGACAAAGACACAGGGACCAGGATATTCTGCCTCCTGGAGGGCGGACAAAGATAAAGGCAAATGCACAGAGAAAAGCCTCCAGAGAGGGAGCAACACAGAGCTAGACCTGGCAATCTCAGAAGCAAAACACTAACTGAGCAAACACATTGCACAGGCCCAGACCACAGGATGGAGCTGCACTATATACAGGAGGCCTCTCGGTAATTGGTCAGGAACTGACCGGACAGGTGCACCTGATTCCCATAAGAACCAGAGAGTTCAGGCGCCGGCCCCCTATACACATAGCCATGAGGCATGCACAGGGCAGAGGAACAGACTATGGAGCTGGCGAGAAACAGAAACCACATCATGACCTGGAGCAGTGGGTAAGATTGTGTGAGAGATGTGAGGCCATGCCAGCAGCGTTGTTACAGATAGTCGGGTTTCGCGAAACACGGCTCGACTCTAAAAAGGTCAAGGTCGCTCAACCCTAGTAAAGACTGTTAAGACCATGCAGGGAACCGTCCCTCATGCTGTTAGTTGACCTGGTGATTCAGTAGATGTTGTTTTGCTCTCTCCGAACCCTCAGTTAAGCTTCCTGACACCTTTTCTGGTAAGAAACATACATTTCATAAGTTCAGGGAGAATTGTAAATTATAGTTTTCTCTTAGACCCCGATAGTCTGGGAATGAGACTCAGCGGGTAGGGGTAATTGTCTCCTTACTTAGGGAGGGTCTCCAATCTTGAGCTTTCTCACTGCCCTACCTGCTCCTGAAGGGATGTCGGTAGATAGGTTCTTTGAGGCCCTAGGACTTATCTATGATGAACCGGACCATGTAAGGTGGCAGAGGACACTATTAAGGGTCTGTTTCAGGGAAAGAGCTCAACCGAGTGGTACAGCTCCGAGTCCCATCAATGGTCCACTTAGGTGTCCTGGGACGACTCCGTGTTGAGATGTCAGTTCAGGAGTGGACTGTCGGAGTACCTGAAGGATGCTCTTGCTCTCCATCCACCACCCAGCTCATTGGAGGAAGCTATGACTCAGGCTATCCATATTGATCAGAGGCTGCAGGAGAGAGGTGTTACACAGCAAGAGGTTCCATTGCTCCGGGCTGGTTCTGTTATTTTGCCTCCGTCTGAACCTATGGAGGTGGGGGCTGCCAACCTTGAAGGAGAAGGAGAGGAGGTGGTGACATGTAGAAAAGCTGTGTTTTTACTGCAGAGATCCCAGCCATTGGAAAAAGGACTGCCCCACCTGTCCATTGACTACCAAGCAGCTCAGTTTGGGTGATTGTCGTGGAAGTCACCCAGACTCTCAGGTACCTTTTTCTGCATTATCAAAAATTTTGTTGGAAGTGGAATTTTGTTGTGGGAGTGGCTCCATGCCAACTTCTGCCTTCGATGATTGCGGGTCGTCCATTAACTTTATTGACTGACTTGGTGGCCAAGTGTAAATTAGGGACAGTTAGGCTGGAGACTTCTATTCATGTTGTTGCCAGTGGCAAAACACCACTGGCTAAGAATGTCATCAAATGTGTTTCTGAGGAGTTTCTCCATAAAGTGAGTTCCCTAAACCAGGAACGTATTTCATGTTTTGTTATGGACAATCTGCCTGCGGGACTGTTGTTGGGGTTCCCCTGGCTACAATTACATAATCCTGTGATAAACTTGGAATCTCAGGACATTGTTAAATGGGGTTCTAATTGTAGTAAAAATTGCCTCACTATTGTACTTGTGTCATTCGTCAGTCTGGAGGGTATTCCGGAGTACCTGAAGGACTTTGAGAATGTGTTCTCTGAAAAGGAGGCTGCGGTTCTACCACCACACCGCCCATGATGTGCTGTTGATCTTGTTCCCTGTGCCACATTGCCCAAAGCCCATTTGCACAACCTTTCCGGCTTTTAGCAGGCTGCTTCGAAGGAGTATATCTCTGATAGGGCACATTCAGCCATCTGTCCGACCCGTGGCGGCGGGGTTCTTGTTTGCGAAGAAAAAGGATGGTGGTATATGCCCATTCCTCGATTTTCAAGAACTGAATAACATCACTATAAGAAACACATCCCCTCCCACTTATACCCAATTTGTACAATCAATTGTCGGGGGGCAGGTGGTTCTCTAAGTTGGACCTCAGAGGAGCATACAATCTGATTAATATGCATCAGGGGATGAGTGGAAAACTGCATTTCTCATCTCTGAGGGTTTGTTTGAAAATTTGGTTATGCCCTTTGGCCTGACCAATATGCTAACAGTGTTCCAAAATTTCATGAATCATGTTTTCTCAGATTATATTGGGCATTTCATGGTAGTTTATTTGGATGACATCCTTATATATTCTTCTGAGAAACAGAGTCACATGGGCCACATCCGGGCCATTCTTCAGAGGCTTAGGGAGAACTCATTATTTGCTAAACCGGAGAAGTGTGCAGTTTTTGCTCAAAAATTGTCATTTCTTGGGGTCATTTTGTCTGCTGAGGGGTTTCGCATGGACCCTAGGAAGGTACTGGCCATTGTGGATTGGGTGCAACTTGTGAGCCTTGAGTCACAAGGCTCTTCAGCATTTTCTGGGTTTTGCTAATTATTATTGAAAATTCATTAAGGGGTTTTCTCAGGTGGTCAAACCCCTCATGGATTTAATTCGTAAGGAGGCTGATCTCAAGAGCTGGTCAACTCCAGCTGTGGCAGCGTTTTCTTCCTTGAAGAACTGTTTCATGACTGCCCCTGTATTGGTTCAACCTGATTTGTCTAAACCATTTATTGTAGAGGTTGACACCTCCGAGGTGGGAGTGGGGGCTGTATTATTCCAGGAGCCCACTACGTTGACTAACTTAAGAGCCTGTGCCTTCGTTTCGAAAAAGTTTTCCTCTGCTGAGAGGAATTATGATGTGGGTAACCGGGAACTATTGGCCATTAAATTGGCGTACGAAGAATGGAGGCATTTTTTGGAGGAGACTGTCCATCGTTTCACGGTCATTACGGATCACAAGAACCTGTCTTACATCGAGACTCAGCAGTTTTCCATGTGCTGTACAGTACCATGTAAACCTATGGAACACTAAATTCGCAGTGCAACTGCTGTGGAAACACAGCGGCTTATTTTCCGCAGCATGTCAATTCTTTGTGCGGATTCCACAGCGTTTTACACCTATTCCATAACAGGAATCTGCAGGTGTAAAAACGCAGGTGAAATCTGCACAAGAACTGCACAAAATCTGCAGAAAATCTGCAGGGAATCCACAGGTAAAATGCAGGGCATTTTACCTGGGGATTCTGCAGAATCCATGCTGACAAATCTGTAATGGAATCCGCAACATGTGCACATACCCTAAGGCTGATGCTTTATTGTGTAGCCTAGATCCTATATCACCTCCTTCCTCCCTTTTTCAGCGCGGATTGGTGGGGGCCATGGTATCTTCGGCATTGGAACAAGAGATTTGTGAAACTCAATCTCTTGCTCCTTCGTCCATACCTGATAATAAGCTCTTTGTGTCTGTTCAGTATCGATTAAGAGTGCGCCGGAAGTTCTATGACTCAGCTCTGGGTGGACATCCTGGAATCTCGGCCACGTGTAAAGCCATTTCAAGACTGTTTTGGTGGCCGTCGTTGGCTTCTGATGCACTGGGTTTGTGCACACCTGTGAAATTTGTGCCCATGCAAAAACTCTCCGTAACCGGCTGTCTGGGGAATTTGTGCCACTGCCAATTCCAGATAGACCGTGGACTCATCTGTCCATGGATTTTATCACCGATCTTCCTCCCTCTGATGCCAAAACCATGGTCTGGGTAGTTATTGATAGGTTCAGTAAACTGGCTTATTTTGTACCATTGGTGGGCCTCTCAAATGCTGAGACTCTATCAAAACTATTCATTAAGCATGTTGTCTGACTGCATGATGTGCATGTCAGTGTGGTGTGTGATAGAGGGGTGCAATTTGTGGCAAAATTCTGGAGGGCTTTTTGTAAAAGGCTGGGTATCAACTGACCTTTTCATCGCCTACCATCCTGACACCAATGGTCAGACTGAAATGACCAATCAGTCTTTGGAGCAGATATTTTGGTGTCTTGCCATGTCTAGACAGGATGATTGTTGCTCTGCGGTACCCATGGCAGAATTTGCTTTCAATAATCGTGTAAATCAGTCCACTGGTACTTCCCCATTCTTCTGCATCTATAGATTTTACCCCCACTTTGGTGAGTTTTCCTGGATGGATTCGGGGTGTCTAATGGATGAATCAGCCTTCCTGCAATTGGGGGAGGCCTGGAGGGAGGTTCAGAGAAACATTGGGGAGGCTCAGGACAATTTTTTTTGTGGATAAACAACGTTCTGTGGGACTGGCTTACCAGGTGGGGGATAAGGTATGTTTATCCACCAAGAATATAAGATTGAGGATTCCCTCTGCTAAGTTGGGTCCCAAGTTTATTTATTGAAATTTTAGAGGTGGTTAATCCTATGGCCTTTCGCCTGCGCTTGCCTCCCTTGTTGTGGATCCCCAATGTGTTCCATAAGGTGCTTTTGAAGCTATCGGTGCCTTCCTCAGGTGGGTCTCCCTCACACCTGCCGCCTGTTGTGGTAGATGGCGAGACCGAGTATGAGGTGGAATGGGTGGTGGATTCTCGTATGCTCCTCCGTTCACTTCAGTACTTGGTCCATTGGAAAGGTTACAGTCCTGAGGAACGGTCGTGGAAGTCGGTCCATGTGGATCGGTTGATCCGGGCTTTCACGCTCGTTGTCCAGGGAAGCCTGGGGGTCCTGTGGCCCCCCCATTGAGAGAGGGGTACTGTCATGGTCCAGTCTGGAGTTTGTTTTCTGTTATTCCATCTCTCGACTGGTCATGCGGGGATTAACACCCTCTGCCTTGTTTTGGAGCTGGCTGGGCTATTTCAGTCCTCTGCAGTCTGCTGGCCAGCGTCAGTGATAGTTCATGCTTCCAGGCTAGAGCAGCTGAACTGTATACCCTGATGATCCTCCTGCCTCTGACTTCCCATATTTGTGTGTGACCCATTCCCTCTCCTTGACGTAGTGTTTGTCTGGTGGTGTTCCTTACAGTGTATGACTCAGCCTGATCTCTGAACCCCGCCTCTTGCTTTCCATTTCGGATACCTCGTTTCCCGACCGGCTTTGACTTCTGGCTTTTACCCCGACTTGTCTTATGTCTCACGTTTTGGATACTGCTCTCCCGTTTGGCTCTGACTTCTGGCTTGTCTCTGACTTTGTGCGTGCTGTGGCCTCTGGTACCTCTGCTTCTGACAGTTTCTGACTCTGCTCGTCTGACCACTCTTCCGTTACATGTGACACCTGTGCGGCTGCTCAGTGTTGCTACGCTGTTAGTTTGCAACCTCTCTTCCCTCACCAGCTGGTGGAGGTTGCGCAAAACTGCACTGCAGCCACATTATATATATATATATATATATATATATATATATATATATATATATATATATATATATATAATTTATTTATTTATATGGCACCATTAATTCCATGGTGCTGTACAGGGTAATAAATATTGTTTACAGTAAACAGGTTTACAGTGATAGACTGGTACAGAGGGGAGAGGACCTTGTCCTTGCGGACTTACATTCTATGGAATATATATATATATATATATATATATATATATATATATATATATATATATACAGCTCTGGCAAAAATTAGGAGGCCACCACATCAAAACCCTGTCATGGGCAGCCCAATCTCCAGACCTGAATCCCATTGAAAACCTATAAAATGTAATCAAGAGGATGATGGATAGTCACAAACCATCAAACAAAGAAGAACTGCTTAAATTTTTGCACCAGCAGCAGTGTGAAAGACTGATGGAAAGCATGCCAAGAGTCAAGACGCATTTAAGCTATGATTCAAAAATCATGATTATTCCAAAAAATATTGATTTCTGAACTTTTCCTGAGTTAAAACATTAGTATTGTTGTTTCTAAAGGATTATGAACTTGATTTATTTGCATTATTTGAGCTCTGAAAGCACTGGGTTCTTTTTTAATCTTGACTATTTCTCCTTTTCAGAAAAAAAATACAACATTTATTGCTTGGAAATTCGGAGACATGTTGTCAGTAGTTTAGAGAATAAATGAACAGTTTACATTTTACTCAAAAATATAACTATAAAGAGAATAATTGGACAAACTGAACATTTTGCAGTGGTCTCTTCATTTTTGCCAGACTTGAATATACTGTATTTATATATAGCTCCTTAAGGAATACAATTCAAATAGTCTATGCAACACAAAGAAGTTACCAGAGACAGACCTTCACGTCAACATCTTTTAGCCATGACTTGTAACTGCAGTTTGGTCTTTGCCAACCTGATCACTGGGGCCCTGAAAGCAACAAGGTCACATGGTACTTATTCCTCAGCGCCGCTTTTTAATGGCGCTTAGAAATAAGTGGATAGTGCCAGGGATAGCTGAGACCCCACAGAACATGACTCAGGTTGGTTTTTACTGACCCCAGTGTTGCGATCACCTTTATTCACAGAATAACAGCAACCACAAAAAAAGTCTGATTTCCCATTTAATTTCTCTCTATTCTGATATGATCGCACATCAGAGGAGAGAGAAATGGGGTCCCCCAGTACCTCTGGTGTCCCTAGATTCTCCTGCATCCCCCCATCTATGATGTTCCCTGTCCAGCAGCATCTTCTTCTGGTAAGAAAATGGGGGGCACATGAGCAGTGCGCCCACTGAGATCTGCCGGCCGGCACTCGGCAACAATAGGACATTTTTCCTATTGGTTCATTTTGATCTCTGTGATAGACCCTTTCACAGTGATAAAAATAAAAAAAATTAAATGAAACCCTCTTTATCACCCCCTTAGTTAGGCAAAAATAATAAAATAGAAAAAATGTATTTCCATTTTTTTATTAGGGTTAGGGTTGGGATAGGGTTAGGGTTGGGCAAGGGTTAGGGTTGAGGCTAGGGGTAGGGTTGGGCAAGGGTTAGAGTTGGGGCTAGGGTTGGGGCTAGAGCTAGGGTTAGTGTTGGGCTAGAGTTAAGGTTGGGCTAGGATTAGGGTTGGGGCTAGGGGTAGGTTTGGGCTAGGATTAGGGTTGGGGCTATGGTTAGGGTTGGGATAGCGTTAGGGTTGAGCTAGGGTTAGGGTTGATGGAAGAGCTATGGTAGGGTTGGGCTAGGGTTAGGGTTGGGGCTAGGGATAGGGTTAGGGTTGTGATTAGCGTTATGATTGGGGTTGGGATCAGTGTTAACCCCTTTCTGTCATTGGACGTACTATTCCGTCCATGTGGGGTGGGCCTAAATTCCCAAGGACGAAATAGTACGTCCAGGGCGATCGGCCGCGCTCAAGGGGGGAGCGTGGCCGATCGCGGCCGGATGTCAGCTGCCTATCGCAGCTGACATCCGGCGCTATGTGCCAGGAGCGGTCACGGACCGCCCCGACACATTAACCCCCGGCACACCGCGATCAAACATGATTGCGGTGTGCCGGCGGTGTAGGGAAGTATCACGCAGGGAGGGGGCTCCCGGCGGGGTTCCCTGAGACCCCCGCAGCAATGTGATGTGATCGTGTTGCTGCGAGGGTCTCCTTACCTCCCTCCTTGTAGCAGGCCCGGATCCAAGATGGCCGCGGCATCCGGGTCCTGCAGGGGAGAGGGGGCTTACCAAGTGCCTGCTCAGAGCAGGCACTTGGAAAGCCTGCAGTGCTCTCAGACAGATCAGTGATCTGACAGAGTGCTGTGCAAACTGTCAGATCAGCGATCTGTGATGTCCCCCCAGGAAAAGAATTTAAAAAAAAATATTCCACATGTGTAAAAAAAAAAAAAAAAAAAAATCCTAAATAAAGAAAAAAAAAATATTCCCATAAATACATCACAAACAATAAAAGTACACATATTTAGTATTGCCGCGAACATAACGACCCAACCTATAAAACTGTCCCACTATTTAATCCCTTCAGTAAACACCGTAAGAAAAAAAAAAAAACGAGGCAAACATCAACGCTTTATTATCATACTGCCGAACAAAAAGTGGAATGACACGCGATCAAAAAGACAGATATAAATAACCATGGTACCGCTGAAAGTGTCATCTTGTCCCGCAAAAAACAAGCCGCCATACAGCATCATCAACAAAAAAATAAAAAAGTTATAGTCCTCAGAATAAAGCGATGCAAAAATAATTATTTTTTCTATAAAATAGTTTTTATCGTATAAAAGCGCCAAAACATAAAAAATGATATAAATGAGGTATCGCTGTAATCGTACTGACCCGAAGAATAAAACTGCTTTATCAATCTTACCAAACGCGGAATTGTCTTCCCCAAAAGAAATTCATGAATAGCTGGTTTTTGGTCATTCTGCCTCACAAAAATCGGAATAAAAACCGAAGAAAAAATGTCACGTGCCCGAAAATGTTACCAATAAAAACGTCAACTCGTCCCGCAAAAAACAAGATGTCACATGACTCTGTGGACTCAAATATTGAAAAATTATAGTTCTCAAAATGTGGTAACGCAAAAAATATTTTTTGCAATAAAAAGCGTCTTTCAGTGTGTGACGGCTGCCAATCATAAAAATCTGCTAAAAAACCCGCTATAAAAGTAAATCAAACCCCCCTTCATCATCCCCTTAGTTAGGGAAAAATTAAAAAATTAAAAAAATGTATTTATTTCCATTTTTGGGTTAGGGTTAGGGCTAGGTCTAGGGTTAGGGCTAGGTTAGGGCTAGGGTTAGGGCTAGGGTTAGGGTTAGGGCTAGGGCTAGGGTTAGGGCTAGGGTTAGGGTTAGGGCTAGGGTTAGGGCTAGCGTTAGGGTTAGGGTAAGGGCTAGGGTTAGGGTTTGGGTTAGGGCTAGGGTTAGGGCTAGGGTTAGGGTTGGGGCTAGGGTTAAGGCTACAGTTAGGGTTGGGGCTAAAGTTAGGGTTACGGTTTGGATTACATTTACAGTTGGGAATAGGGTTGGGATTAGGGTTAGGGGTGTGTCTGGGTTAGAGGTGTGGTTAGGGTTACCGTTGGGATTAGGGTTAGGGGTGTGTTTGGATTAGGGTTTCAGTTATAATTGGGGGGTTTCCACTGTTTAGGCACATCAGGGGCTCTCCAAACGCGACATGGCGTCCGATATCAATTCCAGCCAATTCTGCGTTGAAAAAGGTAAACAGTGCTCCTTCCCTTCCGAGCTCTCCCGTGTGCCCAAACAGGAGTTTACCCCAACATATGGGGTATCAGCATACTAAGGAAATTGGACAACAACTTTTGGGGTCCAATTTCTCCTGTTACCCTTGGGAAAATACAAAACTGGGGCCTAAAAAATAATTTTTGTGGGAAAAAAAGATTTTTTATTTTCACGGCTCTTCGTTATAAACTGTAGTGAAACACTTGGGGGCTCAAAGTTCTCACAACACATCTAGATAAATTCCTTGGGGGTCTGGTTTCCAATATGGGGTCATTTGTGGGGGGTACATTAGGGGCTCTGCAAACGCAATGTGACGCCTGCAGACCATTCCATCTAAGTCTGCATTCCAAATGGCGCTCCTTCCCTTCTGAGCCCTCCCATGCGCCCAAACGGTGGTTCCCCCCACATATGGGGTATCAGCGTACTCAGGACAAATTGGATAACAACTTTTGGGGTCAAATTTCTCCTGTTACCCTTGGAAAAATACAAAACTGGGGGCTAAAATATAATTTTGTGGGAAAAAATGTTTGTTTTATTTTTACGGCTCACCATAAACTTCTGTGAAGCCCTTGGTGGGTCAAAGTGCTCAACACACATTTAGATAAGTTCCTTAGGGGTCTACTTTCCAAAATGGTGTCACTTGTGGGGGGTTTCAATGTTTAGGCACATCAGTGGCTTTCAAAATGCAACATGGCGTCTCATCTCAATTCCTCTCAATTTTGCATTGAAAAGTCAAACGGCGCTCCTTCCTTTCCGAGATCTCCCATGCGCCCAAACAGTGGTTTACCTCCACATATGGGGTATCATCGTACTCAGGACAATTTGTAAAACAACTTTTGGAGTCCGATTTCTTCTCTTACCCTTGGGAAAATAAAAAATTGGGGGTGAAAAGATAATTTTTGTGAAAAAAAATGATTTTTTTTTGTTTTTACGGTTCTGCATTATAAACTTCTGTAAAGCACTTGGTGGGTCAAAGTGCTCACCTCACCTCTAGATAAGTTCCTTAGGGGGTCTACTTTCCTAAATGGTGTCACTTGTGGGTGGTTTCAATGTTTAGGCACATCAGTGGCTCTCCAAACCTAACATGGCCTCCCATCTCAATTCCTGTCAATTTTGCATTGAAAAGTCAAACGGCGCTCCTTCCCTTCCGAGCTCTCCCATGTGCCTAAACAGTAGCTTACTCCCACATATGGGGTATCAGCGTACTCAGGACAAATTGTACAACAACTTTTGGGGTCCAATTTCTTCTCTTACCCTTGGGAAAATAAAAAATTGGGGGCAAAAATATAATTTTTGTGAAAAAAAATGATTTTTTATTTTTACGGTTCTGCATTATAAACTTCTGTGAAGCACTTGGTGGGTCAAAGTGCTCACCACACCTCTAGATAAGTTCCTTAGGGGGTCTACTTTCCAAAATGGTGTCACTTGAGGGGGGTTTCAATGTTTAGGCACATCAGTGGCTCTCCAAACGCAACATGGCGTCCCATCTCAATTCCAGCCAATTTTGCATTGAAAAGTCAAATGGCGCTCCTTCGCTTCCAAGCTCTGTCATGCGCCCAAACAGTGGTTTACCACCACATATGGGGTATCGACGTACTCAGGACAAATTGTACAACATTTGGGGTCCATTTTCTCCTGATACCCTTGGTAAAATAAAACAAATTGGAGCTGAAGTAACTTTTTATTGTGAAAAAAAGTTAAATGTTAATTTTTATTTAAACATTCCAAAAATTCCTGTGAAGCACCAGAAGGGTTAATAAACTTTTTGAATGTGGTTTTGAGCACCTTGAGGGGTGTAGTTTTTAGAATTGTGTAACACTTGGGTATTTTCTATCATATAGACCCCTCAAAATGACTTCAAATGAGATGTGGTCCCTAAAATAAAATGGTGTTGGAAAAATGAGAAATTGCTGGTCAAATTTTAACCCTTATAACTCCCTAACAAAAAAAAATTTGGTTCCAAAATTGAGTTGATGTAAAGTAGACATGTGGGAAATGTTACTTATTAAGTATTTTGTGTGACATATCTCTATGATTTAATTGCATAAAAATTCAAAGTTGGAAAATTGCAAAATTTTCAAAATTTTCGCTAAATTTCCATTTTTTTCTCACAAATAAACGCAGGTAATATCAAAGAAATTTTACAACTATCATGAAGTACAATATGTCACGAGAAAACAGTGTCAGAATCACCAGGATCCATTGAAGTATTTCAGAGTTATAACCTCATAAAGGGACAGTGGTCAGAATTGTAAAAATTGGCCCGGTCCATAACATGCAAACCACCCTTGGGGGTAAAGGGGTTAAGGGTGTGTTGGAGTTAGGATTGTGGTTAGGGTTCTGGTTAGGATTGGGATTAGGGTTAAGGGTTTGTTAGAATTGGGGGGTTTCCACTGTTTAGGTACGTCAAGGGTCTTCAAACATAATGTTAGGGCTAGCAGAATGCACCAAATAATTGAAGAAAAGGAATAAGGTGCGTTCGCAGCCCGTGGTCCACTGTGCAGAGATGGAACCTGCTGCTAAGCAATGATGGACTATATGGCAGTACAATGAGGATACAACCTGCAGTAACCACCGATCGACCTAACCACTACACGACCAGCTCTATCCTCACCTACTGTATCCTCACCCATCCCTTGTGGATTGTGAGCCCTTGCGGGAAGGGTCCTCTCTCCTCCTGTACCAGTTGTGACTTGTATTGTTCAAGATTATTGTACCTGTTTTTATTATGTATACCCCTCCTCACATGTAAAGCGCCATGGAATAAATGGCGCTATAACAATAAATAATAATAATAATACACACACGGGTAAGCTTCACCCTGTGTGAAAGAAGCAAACCCTGTTCCGTCACAGGGCCGCAGTACCGCACGTAACAGAAATAATAATTAAGTAGCACGAGAGTGCATGCGGTGCCGCACTGGCAGACGCCATTAACCACCCAGACTTGGTTTTGGAAAGTGCGGTGATAGTGCACGGCGCCACACTGGCGGTCACAGTAATAGGCGCTGTTTGTGTACCAGTGTTGGTAACAAGTCGGGCGCTAGATTACAATCATCCTCCTTACGCGAGCATTCAAACACAAGGGAGGGCATGATTAAAGAGCGACTTTCACTCACAATACACACACATAAACAAGTGTATACTTTTACAGCTGCAGACCTTCCTAGAGGACCAATAGGAGCTACTGCAGTACCTGAGCATGTGACCCCAGACCTCTACTGAGAGGTCTTCCTTTGGGCATGTTCAGAAGGGGAAATGCAGGACTTAGTCCCAGAGATGTCTGCTCGCCACTGAACAGTACAGGCTACATTGGCATAGCCTGTAAAGGCAGCAGTAACCCTTTGCACAGAATCAGACTGAGTGAGACGCTGGGACCGACGTCTTTGCTGAGCAGGCTCCACTGTGGCTGATGCAGAATGAGAGACCGCAGCAGACATGGTTCGAGATTCTCCCTGTGCAGTGGTGGGAGCTCAACACCTAACACATGACACTATTGATTCCAGCAAATTTTACGTTCAAAAAGTCAAACAGTGCTCCCTCCTAAGCCCTGCCATGCACCCAAACATTGGCTATCGCCCACATACGGGGTATCGGCATACTCAGTAGAAATTGCACAACAAATTTTGTGGTTCATTTTCTCCTGATACCCTAGTGAAAATAAAAAAAATTGGTTCCAAACTACCGTAATTTTTTTGTGAAAAAAGTAAAATGTTAATTTTTTTCTTCCACATTGCTTTAGCTCTCGTGAAGCACCTGAAGGGTTAATAAACTTCTTGAATGTGGTTTTGCGCACCTAGAGGGGTGCAGCTTTTAGAATGGTGTCATGATTGGGTATTTTCTTTTATATTGACCCCCTAATCTCACTTCAAATGTGTGGTAGTCCCTAAAAAATATTTTGTTGGAAAAATGAGAAATGGCTGGTCAACTTTTAACACTTATAACGTCATAACAAAAAAATTATGTTTCCAAAATTGTGCTGAAGTAAAGTTGACATGTGGAAAATGTTATTTATTAACTATTTTGTTTGACTTCACTCTCTGATTTAAGGGTACAAAAATTAAAAGTGCCAAAATTGCAAAATTTTCTAAATTTTTGCCAAATTTCTGTTTTTTTCAGAAATAAAGGCAAGTTATGTTAAAGAAAATTTACCACTAACATGAAGTACAATATGTCACGAAAAAAAACAGTCTCAGAATCAGTGGGATACGTTGAAGTGTTTCAGAGCTATAACCTCATAGTCAGAATTGTAAAAAATGGCTTGGTCATTAAGTACCAAATTTGCTCTGTCACTAAGGGGTTAAAACATTTTGAAAAGTTGCAGAAAAATTTTGCAATTTTTGGCCCTTTCACGCAAGTTCCATTCAGCGCCGTAAAAGTGGACGTTGCATTGTTAGGACAGAGTGGCATTTACATGAAGCTAAATGCTGCTGAGGAGATGTGCCAAATTCATTAAGTGGCATGCGTCTCTTAATGAATTTATGCATATTACAGTGCCAGTCTTTATGAATTCAGAACTATATGTTTTTATTGCGGATACAAAATAGAGAAGTAAAAAAAGGAAGAAACTCACTTCCATTCACATTCCAAACCATGTGACAGCTACAGCCAATCAGAGGCTGCAATTTTTCCAGCATTCGCTTGATAAACAAATATATAAGCCTTGGATAACTGCTTTAACCCCATAGTGACAGCCAATTTGCAGCATAATGATCAGGCAAGATTTACAATTCTGACCACTGTCACTTTATGAGATTATAACTCTGGAATGCTTTAAAGGATTCTGCTGATTCTGAGATTGTTTTTTGTGACATATTGTACTTCTTGTTAGTGGTAAAATGTATGGGATATTACTTGAGTTATGAAAAAAATGGAAATATGGCGAAAATTTTTAACATTTTTCCATTTTCAAACTTTGAATTTTTATGCCCTTAAATCAGGGAGATATGTTACACAAAATACTTATGTTACACAAAATATGTTATAGAAAATAACATTTCCCACATGTATACCTTACATCAGCGCAATTTTGGAAACGTTTTTTTTTTTTGTTATGATGTTATAAGGGTTAAAAGTTACCAGTGATTTCTCATTTTTACAACAAAATTTACAACACCATTTTTTTAGAGACCACCTCACATTTGAAGTTAATTTGAGGGATCTATATGATAGAAAATACCCAAATGTAACACCATTAGTGTTGAGCATTCCGATACCGCAAGTATGGGGTATCGGTCGATATTTGCGGTATCGGAATTCCGATACCGCGTTTCGATACTTTCAGTATATCGGATACCAGAATCGAAAGTTCCTATAATTTAAACAGCCAGAATTCAGCCAATGAGGAGTGATTAGAAGTGTGGGCACATCCTGTTCTGCATGGTAGGCCTGTAACTACTGGCATGGCTGTGATTGGCTGCTGAAATGATGTCATGATGCACTATAGAAGTCACTGCCGCCATTTTGGGTTCACTCTGCTGTGAATTCAGTTAGGGACAGGACGCTGTGTTCTGACTGAGTGCCAGTTTAGAGATAGCGATTTGCTTCATTGTGCTTTACCCAGGCTAATTTAGCAACCGCTGTGTGAGAACCTTGTTTTTGCCTTGCAGCGCTGTTCACAGGTGTCTGCAAGGTGTCTGTGTGAGAGCAGCTCACTCTGTAGTCTGGTCTGCAGCCACCGCTGGTTGTAGTCAGCTCAGGGTGCAATCACTGCGTCATACCGTTCCATTGTCCGTTTTTCAATTAGTGCAGCCAGCTACACATTTGTTCAAATTTATCCTATTAGTGGCTTCCCATCCGTATACAGCTAGATTGTGGGAAAACACTATAGGATTGCATAGAGGAGCTTGGGCTAAACCTCTATGCCTTTAATGTCTCCTCCCCCAATACATCCTACATTATTCTTAGTTGTTTTCCTTCATGTAGAATTAACCTACAAGGAAAGAAAGGGTTTATTTTAATTCCGATATTTTGGTCCCATTGACTTGCATTGGTATCGGGTATCGGTATTGGCGATATCCGATATTTTTCGATTATCGGCCGATACAATCCGATACCGATACTTATGGAGATCGGAAGGTATCGCTCAACACTAAACACCATTCTAAAAACTGCACTCCTCAAGGTGCTCAAAACCACATTCAAGAAGATTATTAACCTTTCAGGTGCTTCACAGGAACTGAAGCAGTGTGGAGGGAAAAAATAAACATTTAACTTTTTTTTACAAACATTTTACTTCAGAACCAATTTTTTTTATATTCACAAGCGTAAAAAGAGAAGATAAACCACAAAATTTGTTGTTCAAATTGTCCTGAGTACACCGATACCCAATATGTAGGGGTAAACCACTGGGCGCACGGCAGAGCTTGGAAGGGAAGGAGCGCCGTTTGACTTTTTCAATGCAGAATTGGCTGGAATTGAGATCGGACACCATGTCGTGTTTGGAGAGCCCCTGATGTACCTAAACAGTGGAAACCCCTGCATAAGTGACTCCAATTTGGAAACGAGACCCCTTAAGGAACTTATCTAGATTTGTGGTGAGCACTTTGAACCCTCAAGTACTTCACAGAAGTTTATAACGTAGAGCCGTGAAAATATAAAATCGTACTTTTTCCGCAAAAATTATATTTTCTCCCCAAAATTTTTATTTTCACAAGGGTAACAGGAGAAATTAGAACCCCATAGTTGTTGGGCAATTTGTCCTGAGTATGCCGATTCCCCATATTTGGAGGGGACCACTGTTTGAGCGCATGGCAAAGCTTGGAAGGGAAGGAATGCCGTTTTGGAATGTAGACTTTGATAGAATGGTCTGCTGGCGTCATGTTGCATTTGCAGAGCCCTTGATGTGCCTAAATAGTAGAAATCCCCCTTAATTGACCCATTTTTGGAAACTAGACCCCACAAGGAACTTATCTAGATATGTTCTGTGAACTTTGAACCCCAAAGTGTTTCACAAAAGTTTATAACGCAGAGCCGTGAAAATAAAAAATCATTTTTTTCTACAAAAATGATTTTTAGCCCCCATTTTTCATTTTCCCATGGGTAACAGGAGAAATTGGACCCCAAAAGTCGTCCAATTAGTCCCGAGTATGCTGGTACCCCATATGTGGGAAAAAAAGCTACTGTTTGGGCACACATTGGGGCTTGGAAGGGAAGTTGTGATATTTTGGAATACAGACTTTGATGAAATGGTCTGCGGGCGTCATGTTGCGTTTGTACAGCCCTTGATGTGCCTAAACAGTAGAAACCCCCCCAAAAGGGACTCCATTTTGGAAACTAGACCCCAAAGGAGCTTATCTAGATGTGTGGTGAGCACTTTGAACGCCCAAGTGCTTTACAGAAGTTTATCACGCAGAGCCGTGAAAATAAAAAATCTTTTTTTTTCACAAAAATTATATTTTAGCACCAAATTTTTAATTTTTCCAAGGGTAACAGGAGAAATTGGACCCCAAAATATGTCCAATTTGTCCTGAGTATGCTGATGCCCCATATATGGGGGCAAACCACTGTTTGGGTGCACGGCAGAGCTGAGAAGGAAGGGAACACCATTTGACTTTTTGAACACAAAATTGGCTGGAATCAACGGTGGCACCATGTCACGTTTGGAGACCCCCTGATGTACCTAAACAGTGGAAACCCCCCAATTCTACATCCAACCTTAACCCCAACACACTCCAAACCCTAATCCCAACCCTAACCATAACCCTAACCACAACCCTAACCCTAATTCCAACCGTAGGCCTAATCCCAACACTAACCCTATTCTCAACCCTAATCCCAAAACACACCTAACCCTAATGCAAACTCTAACCACAAACCTAACCCTAATCCCAACCCTAACCCTAATCCAAACCCTAATCCCAACCCTAACCCTAATCCCAACCCTAACCCTAATACCAACCCTAAACCTAATACCAACCTTAACCACAGCCCTAATCCTAACACACCTCTAACATTTATCCCAACCCTAACCATAACCCTAACCACAAACCTAACCCTAATTCCAACCGTAGGCCTAATCCCAACACTAACCCTATTCTCAACCCTAATCCCAACACACACCTAACCCTAATGCAAACTCTAACCACAAACCTAACCCTAATCCCAACCCTAACCCTAATCCAAACCCTAACCCTAACCCTAACGCTAACACTAATCCCAACCCTAACCCAAATCCCAACCCTAACCCTAATCTCAACCCTAACCCTAAATTTAGCCCCAACCTTAACCTTAACTTTTACCCCAACCCTAACCCTAACCCTAATTTTAGCCCAGCTCACTTTAGGCCAACTCTAATCCAAATGGGAAAAAGGAAATAAATACAGAACAGAGCAAAAGTTTGGACACACCTTCTCATTTAAAGATTTTTCTGCATCTTCATGACTGAAAATTATAAATTCACACTTGAAGGCATCAAAACTATGAATTAACACATGTGGAATTATATACTTAACTAAAAATTGTGAAACAACTGAAAATATATATTATATTCTAGGTTCTTCAAAGTAGCCACCTTTTGCTTTGATGACTGCTTTGCACACTCTTGGCATTCTCTTGATGAACTTCAAGAGGTAGTCACTGGGAATGGTCTTCCAACAATCTTGAAGGAGTCCCCAGAGATGCTTAGCACTTGTTGGCCCTTTTGACTTCACTCTGCACTCCAGCTCACCCCAAACTATCTCGATTGGGTTCAGATCTGGTGACTGTGGAAGCCTGGTCATCTGACGTAGCACCCCATCACTCTCCTTCTTGGTGAAATAGCTCTTACACAGCCTGGAGGTGTGTATGGGGTCATTGTCCTGTTGAAAAACAAATGATTGTTCAACTAAACGCAAACTGGATGGAATAGCATGCTGCTGCAAGATGCTGTGGTAGCCATGCTGGTTCAGTATGCCTTCAATTTTGAATAAATCCCCAGAGTCACCAGCAAAGCACCCCCACACCATCACACCTCCTCCTCCATGCTTCACAGTGGGAGCCTGGCATGTAGAGTCCATCCGTTCACCTTTTCTGTGTCGCACAAAGACGCGGTGGTTGGAACCAAAGATCTCAAATTTGGACTCATCAGACCAAAGCACAGATTTCCACTGGTCTAATGTCCATTCCTTGTGTTCTTTAGCCCAAACAAGTCTCTTCTGCTTATTGCCTGTCCCAGCAGTTTCCTAGCAGCTATTTTACCATAAAGGCCTGCTGCACAAAGTCTCCTCTTAACAATTGTTGTAGAGATGTGTCTGCTGCTAGAACTCTATGTGGCATTGACCTGGTCTCTAATCTGAGCTGCTGTTAACCTGCGATCTCTGAGGCTGGTGACTCAGATAAACTTATCCTCAGAAGCAGAGGTGACTCTTGGTCTTCCTTTCCTGGGGCAGTCCTCATGTGAGCCAGTTTCTTTGTAGAGCTTGATGGTTTTTGCAACTGCACTTGCGGACACTTTCAACTTTTTCCTAATTTTTTGGACTGGCTGACCTTCATTTCTTAAAGTAATGATGGTCACTCGTTTTTCTTTACTTAGTTGCTTTCTTCTTGTCATAATACAAATTCTAACAGTCTATTCAGTAGGACTATCAGCTGTGTATCCACCAGACTTCTGCACAACACAACTGAGGGTCCTAACCCCATGTACTGTATAAGGCAAGAAATCCCACTTATTAAACCTGACAGGGCACACCTGTGAAGTGAAAACAATTTCCTGTGACTACCTCTTGAAGCTCATCAAGAGAATGCCAAGAGTGTGCAAAGCAGTCATCAAAGCAAAAGGTGGCTACTTTGAACAACCTAGAATATAAGACAATTTCAGTTGTTTCACACTTTTTTGTTAAGTATATAATTCCACATGTGTTAATTCGTAGTTTTGATGACTTCAGTGTGAATGTACAATTTTAATAGTCATGAAAATACAGAAAATATTTAAATGAGAAGGTTTGTTCAAACTTTTGCTCTGTACTGTACATTTTCTTTATTTTATTATTTTTCCCTGACTAAGGGGGTGATAAAGGGGGGGTTATTTATTATTTTTTTATTTTGATAACTGTGATAGTGTCTATCACAGTGACCAAAATGAACCAATGGGAAAAATCTTCCTATTGTTGCCAGGTGCTGCGCCCACCATTTTCTTACCGGAAGAAGACTCCAGTGGCCATGGGGGGAAGCAGGAGGACCCAGGGATACCAGGAGACACTGGTAAGTATCGGGAGGGATCAGAAACCCTATTTCTCTGTCCTCTGATGCGCTTTCACATCAGAGGAGAGAGAAATTAAACGGCAAATTGCACTTTTTTTGTGGTCGCCATTAAACAGTTAATAACGGCGATTGCAACTCCGGGGTCAGTAAAAAGCCGACCCGAATCATGTTCTTTGGGATCTCGGCTACCCTGGCAGCTGAGCCCCCAGAAGAATTCCTACTCTGAGGGGTGCTATAGACTTTTTCCACAGCGCCATTAATTAAAGTCGCTGTGGTTTAAGTACCCTTAACTACGCCGTTAAAAGGCGTATCGGCGGTCGTTAAAAGGTTAATGTATTGATACATAAACCCAACATATATTGCTTTTGCAAAGTTTATTTTCTGCCCTCTGCTATGTTATCTCATTTTGTATCAAACAAACTGTAATGCTTATAGAACTTTTTGGAACGTGTTGAGCAATGTCTACTGCATGCTGAATGCTTCCTGCTGTATATTTCCCAGAAAATTCATCAAACTCTGCTAATGGATTTCATTGAAAAGACCTATGGTTATAATTACATAACCTTCATTTGCAATAATATTTTAAACACCTCTTTAAAACTAGAAGCTAGAATGCAGTTACAAAACATTAAGTGCACAACGATTGTTGGCTGGATCCATACTCAAATTTATTTCTTATATATACATACAGTATATATATATATACGTGTATATATATATATATATATACATATATATATATATTTTAAAGTCAACTATGTTTTGAGTTCATATCTAAAGAATTTATGTAACTGATAAAATTATGCCCATTTTCCCTGGCATCTCACATTTCTGTTTTTTTATGTTCTTATTTTTTTTTTGCCTGGAAATTGAGAGGATGTAACAAATGTATATTACAGTCTTGATGTTTTTGGATACATGCATTTATGTTATACACAATGGTAGACTAGAGTAGGGTTTGGTAGGCTAATGCTTGTAGTTATAAAGCTGATAGCTACCATATGCTTTTGTAATTATTTTAGCTTTTTCTTTTCATTCTTTTTTGAGCATCGTTTCTGGCCCATCTTGTCAGTGCAATTTTAATTTTTTGGCGCTTTGTTTTTTTCAATACAGGAAAGATCTATATATTGGTACCATGTTAGCCAGTGTATAGAAAAATATTTAGAATTGAGAGTCCTCAGTAGTTGATACCTTTTAATGGCTAACTGAAAAGATGGTAACAAATTGCAAGCTTTCGAGACTACACAGGTTCCTTCATCAGGCATAGACCAATAGAAATTCTGAAGAATCACATATTTATGCACAGCACAGCACAGAAAAATGCCATAGATAAGACAGGTGACGTGAAGCAGAACTACGATTATGTGAGTGATAAACAGTTATGTCCATAAATATTGGAACTGTTCATAGATAAGGAGTGTGAATGTTTTATTGTCCTCTGATTGAGGTCTGGTTCAATGTTATGATGCCCCCACATGGTCTGAGGAGCAAATTCCTTAATTGATGTAAAAATACATAAATCCATGTGACACATTCATTCCTGCATTGAGTGTTCAAAGGTCATCATCAGCTTATATTTCCAGACTCTTCTGTCCCTTTGAGATTTAAAGTTGCCTTTCAATACAAGTAATTTCATGTCCATAATGCTATGATAAGGGAGGCAAAAATGTATTGCCACAGGTAGATACATTCTTTTTTCTCTTATTGCATAGCGATGAGAGTTCATTCTTGTTCTCAGTTTCTGCCCTGTCTCCCCTACATACAGACCCCCAGTTGGACATTTAATACAAGTAATTAAGTACACCACATTAGAAGTGATGCAGCTGAAAGTACCTGGTATCTTGTAGTCCTGATGTGAATTTGGGATCTTTATCTTGTCCATGGTCATTATAAATGGACAGGTTTGGCTTGGTTCATATTGCGTTAATGTGACCGTGCTAACGGACAGCGTTGCACGGCAAAATTAACGCCGTGCAACGCGTCCGTTAGCGCGCCCATTAACAGCAATGGGGATGCGCATCACTAGCGCGTGCCATTTTCGCCACGCGCTAGCGATGTGCCGGTGTTTTGTGGCGTGCCGCGGACGCTGCTTGCAGCGTCCGCGGGGCGCCCGAGGTCCGTTCCCCGCTCTCGCAGATCGGAGATCTGCGAGAGCGGGGACGTTTAACGCGACCCCATAAAACAACATTGCGTTAGCGCAATCTGCTAGCGCTAGGCGCTAAACGGATTGCACTAACGCAATATGAACCTAGCCTTTTACATTTTTTTTCTGGTTGCAAGGAAGGGTTCCTGCAGCTGTTTGAGAAGACAGGGAGCTTCTGATAATGATACTTCTTAGGTTTGGGGGCTGCCTAAAACACAGTAGTGGGGTTCTGGAAAAATGGATTGTAAACAGGCACATTTTTGTAGTAAAGGTTGTAATTTCCATGCAGCTCCCCTTAGCACCTCCAGATTTGGATTGTAGGTGACTACTAGAGGCATCTGATTATTTTTTTCTTTAGCTTTGTAATGTAGCAGGTGATTCCTTGATATTCTAGTTGCTCTTGTAATTTGGTTTTGAATTGTTCTTGGATGGTAGCCCTGGGTTACTTAATTTATATTTTGATAGATCAGACTTTTATAGCAGTGATGCCAAATATGTTTATTTATTTTATATTAGTTTAAGTGAGGTTAAAGGGGTGATGATTTAAATTTGGGGGACACTAACCTGCAATCATCTGATCACAGGTTCTATAGACTGCACTGCCATAGTATTGCAATATTTAGAGAAAAATCATTGCTGTTACGAAGCCCAACTACAGGCTGGTCTGCACAGGAGTTCCATCAGGGTAGACGCAGGGACATTCTCTAGATTTCCCACTGCATATGCTTCAAGGCCTATTTTAGGTTAGAACTCTCAGCCAAGAGATAACACTGGGCCACAACTTCCAGTTGCAGGTGTTAGAGGTTACTGCATATGCATAGTTAACTCTGCGTCCTGTTCATGGCTGGAAGCAGGGGAGGAACTATCGAGGTTGCAGGGGTTGCAGCTGCGATCGGGCCCGGAGTGCTTAGGGACTCGCTCAGTCCAGCAAAGAAGCAGACAGCGTCTGCATAATTTCTGGTCCTGTGCATAGTGGGGGAGCTCCGGAGCCCACGAGTACACCCAATCATGAGCTCACATACCGCCAATGCAGTGGGGCCCTGAGCAGGAGGGGGCCCAGGAAAAAACTCATGGCGATGGTGGATAATCAATCACAGAGCCTGCGGCAGCATCATTGCTAAAAGGAGAGACTGGCCCTTTCTGCTGCACACTACACACGGTTATGCTGAGGGGCCCTGTCCAAACCTGTTAGTGCTGATGCTGCTGTCCGGTCCCATCTATGTGGAGACGCTGCTGGGAGGAGGGAGCGTCACACTGAGCCTCACAGCCTGTCATTCCCTCTGCTGCTTACACCTGCCTGTGTCATGCCGCTGATCTGATGGTATGAGAAGAGGGGGGAGGTGGTAGGAGGGAGATCGCTGAAGCAGGACATTAAAGGGAACCTGTCACCCCCAAAATTGAAGGTGAGCTAAGCCCACCGGCATCAAGGGCAATCTACAGCATTCTGTAATGCTGTAGATAAGCCCCCGATGTATCCTGAAATATGAGAAAAAGAGGTTAGATTATACTCACCCAGGGGCGGTCCAGCTGCAGTCCAGTCCGATGGGCGTCGCGGTCTGGACCAGGGCCTCCCATCTTCTTATGATGACGTCCTCTTCTTGTCTTCACACTGCGGCTCCGGCGCAGGCATACTTTGTCTGCTCTGTTGAGGGCAGAGCAAAGTTCTGCAGTGCGCAGGCGCCGGGAAAGGTCAGAGAGGCCCGGCGCCTGCGCACTGTAGTACTGTGCTCTGCCCTCAACAGGGCAGACAAAGTACGCCTGCGCCGGAGCAGCAGCATGAAGACAAGAAGGTGATGTCACCATATGAAGATGAGAGGCCCCGGAACGGACCACGACACCCATCGGATCTGACCGCCGCCCAGGTAAGTGTAATCTCAACTCTTTTTCTTATCTTTCAGGATATATGGGAGGCTTATCTACAGAATTACAGAAAGCTGTAGATAAGCCCCTGATGCCGGTGGGCTTAGCTCACCTTCGATTTTGGGGGTGACAGGTTCTCTTTAACCATGTCCTGATCACTATAAGGGTGGCCTCCTGAGTGCCTGAGTGCCCCTTCATACAGCTTTATTAAGTTATAGGCACTGCTCAGAGTGATATTTGTGCTTCATTGCCTGTCAGGCAATCACAGACTATTCTTTATAAGCACATCTGTGATTGGCTGACAGGGTGATGATATTCCAGTATTTTCTGTGTCCTGGAGTCACAGCTTGGAGTGGGAAGCTTCAGCAGAAGAGACTGTGGATATGCAGGCCCAGGAGCCATCGGGGACGCTGGCATGCTATGGGGCCCATAAGTCAGGAGCGCCCTGTGCCAGTGTGGACTGTACACTGAAAAACTTTCCTCTCCCTGTTCCTCCGCAGCTCCAGTGTCCATGACTCTCTGGCATCTCAGGGAAGAACACGTGATCACTTCACTACAGCGCGCCCTCTGCACTGTTCACTGCTGAGAGTCATAAGACACTGAGGAGCCCAGAGCAATGGAGCCTGGAACAGTGGGGGAAGAGAGAGAGGTATGTATGTAATTATTTTTAATTATTTTTTTTATGTATGGAGCATTATATGGGATCTGTTATTCTGAATGGGGCAATATATGGGGCCCATAATACTGTATAGAGCAATATATGGGGCACATTATTCTGTATGGAGCATTATATGGGGCCCATTATACCGTATGGAGCAATATATGTGGCCCATAATAATGTATGGAGCATTACATGGGGTCCATTATCCTGTATTGAGCATGATATGAGGTCCATTATTCTGTATTGAGCAATATATGGGGTCCATTATTTTGTATGGAGAAATATATGGGGCTAATTATACTGTATTGAGCATTATATGGGGTCTTTTATTCTGTATGGAACATTATATGGGGTCCTGTTATGTCTGCTAATGAAAGGTGTAATGAAGGCAATCCAGAGACACAGTGTGCCTAGCGATCAGAGCGCACACAGTGATCTGACAAATACCCAAAAACAAAAGAACGAGCTCTGAGACGTGGAAACTCTGTAGACTGCACACCTGATCCTATCCTAAACACAACTAAAAGTGGCTGTGGATTGCGCCTAACCACTACCTATGCAACTCGGCACAGCCTAAGAAACTAGCTAGCCTGAAGATAGAAAAATAGGCCTGACTTGCCCCCAGAGAAATACCCCAAAGGAAAAGGCAGCCCCCCACATATAATGACTGTGAGTAAGATGAAAAGACAAAACGTAGGGATGAAATAGATTCAGCAAAGTGGGGCCCGATATTCTTAGACAGAGCGAGGACAGTAAAGCGAACTTTGCAGTCTACAAAAAACCCTAAAGCAAAACCCACGCAAAGGGGGCAAAAAAGACCCACCGTGCCGGACTAACGGCACGGCGGTACACCCTTTGCGTCTCAGAGCTTCCAGCAAAACAAAAGACAAGCTGGACAGAAAAAAGGCAACAAAATAGCAAAAAAGCACTTAGCTATACAGAGCAGCAGGTCACAGGAACAATCAGGAGAAGCTCAGATCCAACACTGGAACATTGACTAGGAGCAAGGATAGCAGCATCAGGTGGAGATAAGTAACGAAGCAGCTAATGAGCTCACCAGAACACCTGAGGAAGGAAGCTCAGAAGCTGCAGTACCACTTGTGACCACAGGAGTGAATTCAGCCACAGAATTCACAACAGTACCCCCCCCTTGAGGAGGGGTCACCGAACCCTCACCAGAGCCCCCAGGCCTACCAGGATGAGCCGCATGAAAGGCACGAACAAGATCGGGAGCATGAACATCAGAGGCAAAAACCCAGGAATTATCTTCCTGAGCATAACCCTTCCATTTAACCAGATACTGGAGTTTCCGTCTAGAAACACGAGAATCCAAAATCTTCTCCACAATATACTCCAATTCCCCCTCCACCAAAACCGGGGCAGGAGGCTCAACAGATGGAACCATAGGTGCCACGTATCTCCGCAACAATAACCTATGGAATACATTATGTATGGAAAAGGAGTCTGGGAGGGTCAGACGAAAAGACACAGGATTGAGAACCTCAGAAATCCTATACGGACCAATAAAACGAGGTTTAAATTTAGGAGAGGAAACCTTCATAGGAATATGACGAGAAGATAACCAAACCAGATCTCCAACACGAAGTCGGGGACCCACACGGCGTCTGCGATTAGCGAAAAGTTGAGCCTTCTCCTGGGACAAGGTCAAATTGTCCACTACCTGAGTCCAGATCTGCTGCAACCTGTCCACCACAGAATCCACACCAGGACAGTCCGAAGACTCAACCTGTCCTGAAGAGAAACGAGGATGGAACCCAGAATTGCAAAAAAATGGAGAAACCAAGGTAGCCGAGCTGGCCCGATTATTAAGGGCGAACTCAGCCAACGGCAAAAAGGACACCCAATCATCCTGGTCTGCAGAAACAAAACATCTCAGATATGTTTCCAAGGTCTGATTGGTTCGTTCGGTCTGGCCATTAGTCTGAGGATGGAAAGCCGAGGAAAAGGATAGGTCAATGCCCATCCTACCACAAAAGGCTCGCCAGAACCTTGAAACAAACTGGGAACCTCTGTCAGAAACAATATTCTCAGGAATGCCATGCAACCGAACCACATGCTGAAAGAACAAAGGTACCAAATCAGAGGAGGAAGGCAATTTAGCCAAGGGCACCAGATGGACCATTTTAGAAAAGCGATCACAGACCACCCAAATGACTGACATCTTTTGAGAAACGGGAAGGTCAGAAATGAAATCCATCGAAATATGTGTCCAAGGCCTCTTTGGGACCGGCAAGGGCAAAAGCAACCCACTGGCACGAGAACAGGAGGGCTTAGCCCTAGCACAAATCCCACAGGACTGCACAAAAGTACGTACATCCCGTGACAGAGATGGCCACCAGAAGGATCTAGCCACTAACTCTCTGGTACCAAAGATTCCAGGATGACCAGCCAACACCGAACAATGAAGTTCAGAGATAAGTTTATTAGTCCACCTATCAGGGACGAACAGTTTCTCCGCTGGACAACGATCAGGTTTATTCGCCTGAAATTTTTGCAGCACCCGCCGCAAATCAGGGGAGATGGCAGACACAATGACTCCTTCCTTGAGGATACCCGCTGGCTCAGATAAACCCGGAGAGTCGGGCACAAAACTCCTAGACAGAGCATCCGCCTTCACATTTTTAGAGCCCGGAAGGTACGAAATCACAAAGTCGAAGCGGGCAAAAAATAACGACCAACGGGCCTGTCTAGGATTCAAGCGCTTGGCAGACTCGAGATAAGTCAAGTTCTTATGATCAGTCAACACCACCACGCGATGCTTAGCTCCTTCAAGCCAATGACGCCACTCCTCGAATGCCCACTTCATGGCCAGCAACTCTCGGTTGCCCACATCATAATTACGCTCAGCGGGCGAAAACTTCCTGGAAAAGAAAGCACATGGTTTCATCACTGAGCAATCAGAACCTCTCTGTGACAAAACCGCCCCTGCTCCAATCTCAGAAGCATCAACCTCGACCTGGAACGGAAGAGAAACATCTGGCTGACACAACACAGGGGCAGAACAAAAACGACGCTTCAACTCCTGAAAAGCTTCCACAGCAGCAGAAGACCAATTGACCAAATCAGCACCCTTCTTGGTCAAATCGGTCAATGGTTTAGCAATGCTAGAAAAATTACAGATGAAGCGACGATAAAAATTAGCAAAGCCCAGGAACTTTTGCAGACTTTTCAGAGATGTCGGCTGAATCCAATCCTGGATGGCTTGGACCTTAACTGGATCCATCTCGATAGTAGAAGGGGAAAAGATGAATCCCAAAAATGAAACTTTCTGCACACCAAAGAGACACTTTGATCCCTTCACAAACAAAGAGTTAGCACGCAGGACCTGAAAAACCATTCTGACCTGCTTCACATGAGACTCCCAATCATCTGAGAAGATCAAAATGTCATCCAAGTAAACAATCAGGAATTTATCCAGGTACTCACGGAAGATGTCATGCATAAAGGATTGAAACACTGATGGAGCATTGGCAAGTCCGAATGGCATCACTAGATACTCAAAATGACCCTCGGGCGTATTGAATGCAGTTTTCCATTCATCTCCTTGCCTGATTCTCACCAGATTATACGCACCACGAAGATCTATCTTAGTGAACCAACTAGCCCCCTTAATCCGAGCAAACAAGTCAGATAACAATGGCAAGGGATACTGAAATTTAACAGTGATCTTATTAAGAAGGCGCTAATCAATACACGGTCTCAGCGAACCATCCTTAGCTACAAAGAAGAACCCTGCTCCCAGTGGTGATGACGATGGGCGAATATGTCCCTTCTCTAGGGATTCCTTCACATAACTGTGCATAGCGGCGTGTTCGGGCACGGATAAATTAAATAATCGACCTTTAGGGAATTTACTACCAGGAATCAAATTGATAGCACAATCACAATCCCTATGCGGAGGTAGGGCATCGGACTTGGGCTCTTCAAATACATCCTGATAATCAGACAAGAACTCTGGGACCTCAGAAGGGGTGGATGACGAAATCGACAAAAATGGAACATCACCATGTACCCCCTGACAACCCCAGCTGGATACCGACATGGAATTCCAATCCAATACTGGATTATGGGTTTGTAGCCATGGCAACCCCAACACGACCACATCATGCAGATTATGCAACACCAGAAAGCGAATAACTTCCTGATGTGCAGGAGCCATGCACATGGTCAGCTGGGCCCAGTACTGAGGTTTATTCTTGGCCAAAGGTGTAGCATCAATTCCTCTCAATGGAATAGGACACCGCAAAGGCTCCAAGAAAAACCCACAACGTTTAGCATAATCCAAATCCATCAGATTTAGGGCAGCGCCTGAATCCACAAACGCCATGACAGAAAACGACGACAAAGAGCATATCAAGGTAATGGACAGAAGGAATTTGGACTGTACAGTACCAATGACGGCAGACCTAGCGGACCGCTTAGTGCGCTTAGGACAATCAGAAATAGCATGAGTGGAATCACCACAGTAGAAACATAGCCCATTCAGACGTCTGTATTCCTGCCGTTCCACTCTGGTCATAGTCCTATCGCACTGCATAGGCTCAGGTTTAACCTCAGGCAATACCGCCAAATGGTGCACAGATTTACGCTCGCGCAAGCGTCTACCGATCTGAATGGCTAAAGACAAAGACTCATTCAAACCAGCAGGCATAGGAAATCCCACCATGACATCCTTAAGAGCCTCAGAGAGACCCTTTCTGAACAAAGCTGCCAGCGCAGATTCATTCCACTGAGTGAGTACTGACCATTTCCTAAATTTCTGACAATATACTTCTATATCATCCTGACCCTGGCACAAAGCCAGCAAATTTTTCTCAGCCTGATCCACTGAATTAGGCTCCTCGTACAGTAATCCGAGTGCCAGGAAAAACGCATCGACACTACTCAATGCAGGGTCTCCTGACGCAAGAGAAAATGCCCAGTCTTGAGGGTCGCCACGCAAAAAAGAAATAATAATCAAAACCTGTTGAATAGGATTACCAGAAGAATGAGGTTTCAAGGCCAGAAATAGCTTACAATTATTTTTGAAACTTGGAAACTTAGTTCTATCTCCAAAAAACAAATCAGGAATAGGAATTCTTGGTTCTAACATAGATTTCTGATCAATAGTATCTTGAATCTTTTGTACATTTATAACGAGATTATCCATTGAAGAGCACAGACCCTGAAAATCCATGTCCACACCTGTGTCCAGAAACACCCAAATGTCTAGGGGAAAAAAAAAAAAAAGTGAACACAGAGCAGAGAAAAAAAAAAATGATGTCAGAACTTTTTCTTTCCCTCTATTGAGAATCATTAGTTGGCTCCTAGTACTGTTATGTCTGCTAATGAAAGGTGTAATGAAGGCAATCCAGAGACACAGTGTGCCTAGCGATCAGAGATCACACAGTGATCTGACAAATACCCAAAAACAAAAGAACGAGCTCTGAGACGTGGAAACTCTGTAGACTGCACACCTGATCCTATCCTAAACACAACTAAAAGTGGCTGTGGATTGCGCCTAACCACTACCTATGCAACTCGGCACAGCCTAAGAAACTAGCTAGCCTGAAGATAGAAAAATAGGCCTGACTTGCCCCCAGAGAAATACCCCAAAGGAAAAGGCAGCCCCCCACATATAATGACTGTGAGTAAGATGAAAAGACAAAACGTAGGGATGAAATAGATTCAGCAAAGTGGGGCCCGATATTCTTAGACAGAGCGAGGACAGTAAAGCGAACTTTGCAGTCTACAAAAAACCCTAAAGCAAAACCCACGCAAAGGGGGCAAAAAAGACCCACCGTGCCGGACTAACGGCACGGCGGTACACCCTTTGCGTCTCAGAGCTTCCAGCAAAACAAAAGACAAGCTGGACAGAAAAAAGGCAACAAAATAGCAAAAAAGCACTTAGCTATACAGAGCAGCAGGTCACAGGAACAATCAGGAGAAGCTCAGATCCAACACTGGAACATTGACTAGGAGCAAGGATAGCAGCATCAGGTGGAGTTAAGTAACGAAGCAGCTAATGAGCTCACCAGAACACCTGAGGAAGGAAGCTCAGAAGCTGCAGTACCACTTGTGACCACAGGAGTGAATTCAGCCACAGAATTCACAACAGGGTCCATTATTCTCTATGGAGCAATATCTGAGGCCCATAATACTGTATGGATCAATTTATAGGGCTCATTATTCTGTAAGGAGCAATATATGCGGCTCATAATACTGTATTTAACAAAATATGGGGCCCATTATTCTGTATGGTGCATTATATGTGGTCCATTATTGTGTATGTTGTAATAAATGGGCTCCATTATTCTGTATGTGGTAATATATGGGGCTCATTATTCTGTGGGAGCACTATGTGGTGCCCATAATACTGTGCGGAGGACTATGCGGTGCCCATAATATTGTATGGAAGACTATGTGGTGCCCAAAATATTGTATGGAGGACTATTCGGATTCTGAGCTATTGTAGAACTTACAATAGATTTCACTCATGTAATGTAAGAAGTAAATTATCAAAGTAAATCACAACTAATATCCCACGGAGGTCTGGAGTTGGAATGATGCTCAAAATCAAAGTGGAAAATGGAGTTACAGACTGATCCAACATCAGTGGAAATGCCTCAAGACAAGGAAATGATGCTCAGCAGTGTGTATGGCCTCCAAGTGCCTGTATGACTTCCCTACAATGCCTGGGCATGCTCCTGATGTCGGTGGATGGTCTCCTGAGGGATCTTCTACCAGATCTGGACTCAAGCATCCGCTAATGCCTGGACAGTCTGTGGTGCAATGTGACGTTGGTGGATGGTGGTGATTCAGGTCTGGGGAACGGGCAGGCCAGTCCATAGCTTCAATGCCTTCATCTTACAGGAACTGCTAACACACTCCAGCCACATGAGGTCTGGCATTGTCCTGCATTAGGAGGAACCCAGGGCCAACTGAACTAGCATAAGGTCTCACAAGGGGTCTGAGGATCTCATCTCTGTACCTAATGGCAGTCAAGCTACCTCTGGCGAGCACATGGAGGGCTGTGTGGCCCTCCAAAGAAATGTCACCCCAAACCATTATTAACCCACCGCCCAACCGGTCATGCTGAAGGATGTTGCAGGCAGCAGATCACTCTCCGCGGCATCTCCAGACTCTGTCACATCTGTTACATGTGCTCAGTGTGAATTTGCTTTCATTTATGAAGAGAACAGGGTGCCAGTGGCAAATTTGCCAATCCTGGTGTTCTGTGGCAAATGCCAAGTGTCCTGCACGGTGTTGGGCTGTGAACATAACCCCCATCTCTGGACGTCGGCCACTCAGACCTTCCTCATGGAGTCGATTTCTAACAGTTTGTGCAAACACATGCACATTTGTGGCCTACTGGAGGTCATTTTGCAGGGCTCTGGCAGTGCTCCTCCTGTTTCTCCTTGCATAAAGGCTGAGGTAGCGGTCCTGCTACTGGGTTATTGCCCTCCTACAGCCCCCTCCACACATCCTGGTGTACTGGCTTGACTCCTGGTAATGCCTCCATACTCTGGACACTACGCTGACAGACACAGCAAACCTTTTTGCCACAGCTCGCATTGATGTGCCATCCTGGATGAGCTGCACTACCTGAGCAATTTGTGTGGGTTGTAGAGTCCGTCCCATGCTACCACGAGTGTGAAAGCACAACCAACATTCAAAAGTGACCAAAACATCAGCCAGAAAGCATTGGTACTGAGATGTGGTCTGTGGTCCCCACCTGAAGAACCACTCCTTTATTGAGTGTGTCTTGATAATTGACAATAATTTCCATCTGTTGTCTATTCCATTTGTACAACAGCATGCGAGGTTGATTGTCAAACGGTGTTGCTTCCTAAGTGCCTAAGTGGACAGTTTGATTTCACAGAAGTTTGATTTACTTGGAGTTATATTCTGTTGTTTAAGTGTTCCCTTTATTTTTTTGAGCAGGGTATATATATATATATATATATATATATATATATATACATTACAGATCAAAAGTTTGGACACACCTTCTCATTTAAGGATTTTTCCGTATTTTCATGACTATGAAAATGGTACATTCACACTGAAGGCATCAAAACGATGAATTAACACATGTGGAATTATATACTTAAAAAAGTGTGAAACAACTGAAATTATGTGTTATATTCTAGGTTGTTCAAAGTTGCCACCTTTTGCTTTGGTGACTGCTTTGCACAATCTTGGTTTTCTCTTGATGAGCTTCAAGAGGTTGTCACAGGGAATGGTTTTCACTTCACCGGTGTGCCCTGTCAGGTTTAATAAGATGGATTTCTTGCCTTATAAATGGGGTTGGGACCCTCAGTTGTGTTGTGCAGAAGTCTGGTGGATACACAGCTGATAGTCCTACTAAATAGACTGTTACAATTTGTATTATGGCAAGAAAAAAGCAGCTAAGTAAAGAAAAATGAGTGACCACCATTATTTTAAGAAATAAAGGTCAGTCAGTCCGAAACATTGGGCAAATTTTGAAAGTGTCCCCAAGTGCAGTGGCAAAAACCATCAAGCGCTACAAAGAAACTGGCTCACCTGAGGACCGCCCCAGGAAAGGAAGACCAAGAGTCACCTCTGCTTCTGAGGATAAGTTTATCCGAGTCACCAGCTTCTTAAATCGCAGGTTAACAGCAGCTCAGATTAGAGACCAGGTCAATGCCACACAGAGATCTAGCAGCAGACAAATCTCTACAACAACTTTTAAGAGGAGACATTGTGCATCAGGCCTTCATGGTAAAATAGCTGCTAGGAAACCACGGCTAAGGACAGGCAACAAGCAGAAGAGACTTGTTTGGTCTAAAGAACACAAGGAATGGACATTAGACCAGTGGAAATCTGTGCTTTGGTCTGATGAGTCCAAATTTGAGATCTTTGGTTCCAACAACCATGTCTTTGTGCAATACAGAAAAGGTGAACGAATGGACTCTACATGCCTGGTTCCCACCGTGAAGCATGGAGGAGGAGGTGTGATGGTGTGGGGGTGATTTGCTGGTGACACTGTTGGGGATTTATTCAAAATTGAAGGCATATTGAACCAGCAAGGCTACCACAGCATCTTGCACCAGCATGCTATTCCATCTGGTTTGCGTTTAGTTGGACAATCATTTATTTTTCAACAGGACAATGACCCCAAACACACCTCCAGGCTGTGTAAGGGCTATTTGACCAAGAAGGAGAGTGATGGGGTGCTATGCCAGTTGAACTGGTCTCCTCAGTCACCAGACCTGAACCCAATCAAGATGGTTTGGGGTGGGCTGGACTGCAGAGTGAAGGCAAAAGGGCCAACAAGTGCTAAGCATCTCTGGGAACTCCTTCAAGATTGTTGGAAGACCATTCCCGGTGACTACCTCTTGAAGTGCATCAAGAGAAAGCCAAGAGTGTGCAAAGCAGTCATAAAAGCAAAAAGTGGCTACTTTGAAGAACCTTGACTATAAGACATAGTTTCAGTTGTTTCACACTTTTTTGTTAAGTATATAATTCCACATGTATTAATTCATAGTTTTGATGCCTTCAGTGTGAATATACAATTTTCATAGTTATGAAAATACATAAAAGTCTTTAAATGAGAATGTGTGTCCAAACTTTTGGTCTGTACTGTACATATATATATATATATATATATATATATATATATATATATATATACATATATATACACAAACACACACAATTTAGTCAGGATGGGGGGCCCTGGTCCAAATCCTGCAGCTGGGCCCATCAGACTCTAGTTACAAGACTGGCCGGAAGCCTCAGCCTAAATAAACATTGGGCCAGAGATGTAATGCAACGGAGGCACTGAAGACCAGACAGTGGTTAAGGATCAGTGGATGATCCGTGAGGTGGGTGTAAGTATTTCTTTTAATTTTTACATCTTATAATTATTATGATCCCTAGTCTGGAAAGGCCCTAGGACATAATAATAGACATTAAATTAATGGAAAATAACTTCTATGTGTATCGTATTTCCTAGTAAAATCCAGGAAAACAGTCAAATTTGATTTTCTTCTGTTACGATCATCTCTAGTTGTAAGTGGTGGTCCGCATATATGAACAAACAGTGAGGGTATTGCTAACATACATAGTAACATAGTAACATAGTTAGTAAGGCCGAAAAAAGACATTTGTCCATCCAGTTCAGTCTATATTCCATCATAATAAATCCCCAGATCTACGTCCTTCTACAGAACCTAATAATTGTATGATACAATATTGTTCTGCTCCAGGAAGACATCCAGGCCTCTCTTGAACCCCTCGACTGAGTTCGCCATCACCACCTCCAGACCTTCTATCCTCCAGACGCAAAGAATGCCCCCTTGTGCCCGTCACATTCCTTGGTATAAACAGTTCCTCAGCGAGATATTTGTATTGTCCCCTTATATACTTATACATGGTTATTAGATCACCCCTCAGTCGTCTTTTTTCTAGACTAAATAATCCTAATTTCGCTAATCTATCTGGGTATTGTAGTTCTCCCATCCCCTTTATTAATTTTGTTAATGGTAAGTAGAGCTATATAGACTAGAGAATCCAGCCCATTATACTGTCATTTTTTTTGCTCAAAAACTCATTGGCAGCAATCATGATTATCAGAGTTTTACTATAATTACATTTTTCACATGTGTAGCATACTTAAAATAGATTCAGAATTTTTACAAAATACAATAAAACAATTGCTTGAACAGTCAAGCATGGCATTACCAATTTTCTTAAAATGTCTGAAATATTAAGAAAAAAATAGTTTCCTGCGCTATGATTTTTTTTCCTTTTCTTTGGTTACTTTCTTCAGAAGTTCTGACTTTTTTTTACTAGAAAAGCATGCTTAAAACTGGCACTTCTGGTGGTCTTGATTTCATGCTCCTTTTTATTTTAGCCAAGCTACTCGATTCTTTGTACTGTAGTTATCAAACCTGATTCTTATCTTTTCAAAAATGTTATAGCGCTTGCCTTTACCTGATATTCATTATTACAAAACTGAGAGCACTTAATTGGATTGGGTGGAAAATTATTTTGATGATCATTGAAATTCAACTATTTACCATTATTCAGAACATTACAAGATTATAATGGATCCTGCAACAAGCTACTTCAGATGACATACAGTATTAGGAAATGTCTTAAAATGTACACAGTGCCTTGCGAAAGTATTCGGCCCCCTGGAACTTTTCAACCTTTTCCCACATATCATGCTTCAAACATAAAGATACCAAATGAAAATTTTTGATGAAGAATCAACAACAAGTGGAACACAATTGGGAAGATGAACAAAATTTATTGGTTATTTTAAATATTATTCGGCCCCTTTACTTTCAGTGCCGCAAACTCACTCCAGAAGTTCATTTTGGATTTCTGAATGATCCAATGTTGTCTTAAATGCCTAATGATGATTAATACAATCTACCTGTGTTTAATCAAGTCTCTGTATAAATGCACCTGCTCTGTGATAGTCTCAGCGTTCTGTTTGAAGCACAGAGAGCATCATGAAGACCAAGGAACACAACAGGCAGGTCTGTGATACTGTTGTGGAGAAGTTTAAAGCCGGATTTGGATACAAAATGATTTCCAAAACTTTAAACATCCCAAGGAGCACTGTGCAAGGGATCATATTGAAATGGAAGGAGTATCATACCACTGAAAATCTACCAAGACCCTGCCATTCCTCTAAACTTTCATCTCAAAAAAAGAGAAGACTGAGGATCAGAGATGCAGTCAAGAGGCCCATGATCACTCTTGATGAACTGCAGAGATCTACAACTGAGGCGGGACAATCTGTCCATAGGACAACAATCAGTCATACACTGCACAAATCTGACCTTTATGGAAGAGTGGCAAGAAGAAAACCATTTCTCAAAGATATCCATAAAAAGTGTTGTTATAAAGTTTGCAACAAGCCATCTGGGAGACACACCAAACATGTGGAAGAAGGTAACATAGTAACATAGTAACATAGTTAGTAAGGCCGAAAAAAGACATTTGTCCATCCAGTTCAGCCTATATTCCATCATAATAAGTACTCAGATCTACGTCCTTCTACAGAACCTAATAATTGTATGATACAATATTGTTCTGCTCCAGGAAGACATCCAGGCCTCTCTTGAACCCCTCGACTGAGTTCGCCATCACCACCTCCTCAGGTGCTCTGGTCAGATGAAACCAAATTCGAACTTTTTGGCAACAATGCCAAACGATATGTTTGGCGTAAAGCCAACACAGCTCATCACCCTGAGCACACCATCCCCACTGTTAAACAAGCTGGTGGCAGCATCATGGTTTGGGCCTGCTTTTCTTCAGCAGAGACAGGGAAAATGGTTAAAATTGATGGGAAGATGGATGGAGCCAAATACAGGACCATTCTTGATGAAAACTTGTTGGAGTCTGCAAAAGACCTGAGACTGGGACGGAGATTTGTCTTCCAACAAGACATTGATCCCAAACATAAAGCAAAATCTACAATGGAATGGTTCACAAATAAAGGTATCCAGGTGTTAGAATGGCCAAGTCAAAGTCCGGACCTCAATCCAAACGAGAATCTGTGGAAAGCACTGAAAACTGCTGTTCACAAACGATCTCCATCAAACCTCCCTGAGCTCGAGCTGTTTGCCAAGGAAGAATGGGCAAGAATTTCAGTCTCTCGATGTACAAAACTGATATAGACATACCCCAAGCGACTTGCAGCTGCAATCGCAGCAAAAGGTGGCGCAACAAAGTATTAAGTTAAAGGGGCCGAATAATATTGCACGCCTCACTTTTCAGTTTTTGAATTTCTCCAAAAATTTAAAATAACCAATAAATTTCGTTCAACTTCACAATTGTGTTCCACTTGTTGTTGATTCTTCACCAAAAATTTACATTTGGTATCTTTATGTTTGAAGCATGATATGTGGGAAAAGGTTGAAAAGTTCCAGGGGGCCGAATACTTTTGCAAGGCACTGTAGAACTACAAATAGGCAAAATATTTTAAAATATTCAATATCCAATCAAATGCTCTAAAATTGACTGAATTCCCCAAAAAACAGACTCTTTGTTGTGATTTTACCTCATTGATGAATACATCATTCACTTTGCCCAGGACTATTTAACTCCTTAACGACCGCTGATACGCCTTTAAGAGTCAGTTAAGAGTATTTATACCTCAGCGCCACTTTTTAACGGTGCTGAGAAATAAGTGTATAGCGCCCCAGTGTCAGAATTTCTCAGGCATTTTGGCTACTGGGGGTAGCTGAGACCCCAGAGAACATGATTCGTGTTGGCTTTTATCAACCCCACTGTTGTGATTACCGTTATTAACGGAATAACGGTGACCGCAAAAAAAGGCCGATTTCTCATTTAATTTCTCCCGCCTCTGATTTGTTTGTACTTCAAAGGAGAGAGAAATGGGGTCCCCCGATACACCCTGGAACCTCCCGTGTCCCTGCATCCCCCCATGAAGTCCCCCTGCTGGCGGCATATTCTTTTGGGAAGGAAATGGCGGGCACATGCGCAGAGATTTGCTGGCCCGCACTCGGCAACAATAGGAAATTTTTCCTATTGGTTCATTTTGATCATGGTGATAGACCCTATCACAGTGATCAAAATTAAAAGAAGTAAATAAAACCCCCCTTTATCACCCGCTTAGTTAGGTAAAAGTAATAAAATTAAAAAATGTATTTATTTTCATTTTTCTATTAGGGTTAGAGTTGGGCTAAAGTTAGGTTTGGCTAAAGTTAGAGTTAGGGTTGGGCTATGGTATGGGTTGAGGCTAGGGTTAGGGTTGGGCTAAAGTTAGGGTTGGGCTAAAGTTAGGGTTGGGTTAAAGGTAGGGTTGGTCTACGTTTAGAGTTGTGGTTATGGTTGGGATTATGGTTAGGGTGGGGATTAGGATTGGAGTTATAATTGGGGGTACACTGTTTAGGTACATCAGGGGGTCTCCAAATGCAAAATGGTGCCACCATTGATTCCAGCCAATTTTGAGTTCAAAAAGTCAAATGGTGCTCTGTCCCTTCTGAGCCCTGCCATGCACCCAAACAGTGGCCTTCCCCCACATTCAAGGTATTGGTGTACTCAGGAGAAATTGCTCTACAAATTTTGTGGTCCATGTTCTCCTGATACCTGTTATGATTCAGGATGGGTTTTTTTTCTCCCATCCTGGTTTGGTTGGGGTTAACTTTGTATGGCCTCGCTTTGGTTCGAGGAGGGCTATTTAGACCTGCTGCCTGCCAGGCTCTGAGTCAGTTATAGTTCCATTACTCAGCTTGAGCAGCTGACCCAGGTTTCTCTGTTTGATATTGTTGTTCCTCTGTGTGTGTGTTTACCCGTGTATGATTTGGCTAGTCCCTGGTTCTGTTTCTGCCTTCTGATTCGGAACTACTCTGAACTATCTGGTCCCTGATATGTGGCTTTGTCTCTGACCTTCCCCAGTCTTACCCTCTGGATCCTGTGTTTCCTTCTGCTGACCCAATTAGAACAGTATCTACTTAGTGTGAATAGTGGCAGAGAGTCACAGGGTCCCAACCGGACACCCAGCTTTGGAGGAACCATATATGAACTACCAGCTCAGTGAAAAGGGGTCACACCGGTTGGGACCCTGTGACTCTCTGCCATTATTCACACTAGGTAGGTTTTAACATTAGAGAGTGTAGTTACTGTTCCAATTGGGTACACCTTGTCATGGTGGGGCAGTTTTATGCTTTTTTTGATCAAAAACAGTGTTTACTAAATACCCTATGTTAATCATTTAATGCACTTGCTTTTTTACTTATTGATTGTCATTTGGGTATATGTACATATTTTTTCTTTGGATTTGTTTGTTTCCATGGCCAGTGTGAGCATGTTTTTACATCATGCATGTTTTCAAGTCATACTCCAGCTTAGTTTTCTGTTTTTCTACTGTTATCAAACAAGGTATTGGAGAATCGGTCAGAGTGTCTGTGCCGAGTAAACAGACATAAGACTATTCTCTACTGGGTGGAAAGAAAAAAGAAACCCAGCAATGTAATGGCGATTACCCTTTTATGTACACAACTGTTCTAAAGTAACCTCCTACTGTCAATATCTTCTCTTGTATGGAACCAAAACTTGCCAATCTGACAAAATTAACACTGGTGACTAGTGTTGAGCGATACCATCCGATATTTGAAAGTATCGGTATCGGATGGTATCGGCCGATATCCGAAAAATATCGGATATCGCCAATACCGATATCCGATACCAATACAAGTCAATGGGACACAAATATCGGAAGGTATCCTGGATGGTTCCCAGGGTCTGAAGGAGAGGAAACTCTCCTTCAGGCCCTGGGATCCATATCCATGTGTAAAATAACGAATAAAATTAAAAAATATTGATATACTTACCCTCGGACGCGCCCTGGTTGTAACCGCTGCAACCGCCATGATTCCCTTCCTAAGAATGAGCGCGTAAAGGACCTTCGATGACGTCGCGGCTTGTGATTGGTCGTGTGACCGCTCATGTGACCGCTCACGCGACCAATCACAAGCCGCAACGTCATCGAAGGTCCTTCACGCGCTCATTCTTAGGAACAGAAGCATGGCGGTTGCAGCGGTTACAACCAGGGCGCGTCCGAGGGTAAGTATATCAATATTTTTTATTTTTATTCTTTATTTTACACATCAATCTTCATCCCGATACTGATTCCTGATATCGCAAAAATATCGGAACTCGGTATCGGAATTCCGATACCGTAAATATCGGCCGATACCCGATACTTGCGGTATCGGAATGCTCAACACTACTGGTGATCAATACAGCAATGATGGAACACAACAAGTATCATGTAAATTCAAGGACAATTTTTCTTTGTTTCATTTCCCGACGTGAAATAGCGAAACAAAACATTGTGTGATTGGTTATACTGATATAAATACTTACACTAATTAATGTATTAATTACATAAAAAAAAGAATGTATTTTTTTCCTTAGGAATATGAAATCTGCGCTCAAGCTTGTGTACCTAGCGATCCTACATACATTAATGAATCTGTTTCCTGCATTCAATTATCTCCCCCTATTCTGTTTAAGAGGCAAGCCTGGTGACGTGAAAGAGTTAAATGTGTTCCAGGCAAGATGAAATGGTATTCAGAAATCTGTGCAGGGTATTTATTGTGAGAGTACTGTGCAGGTTCCTCCGTGTGAAGAGGTGGCTTCTATTCATGACACGCTAGGGGTTATGGTAAGAATATGTGCTTTATATTAGTATAACCTTGTCTGGATGATATAGGAAAACTAATTTGCCTTATTTACATATGGCACAATATTTCCAGCATTCAAGGGTTTGTCAGAACCAGGAACATTGTGCATTTCCATGGTAACAGATGGCATGCTGGCAGTATCTAGCTTGTTGCAGTTTCAACTAGGCAGGCCAGCAATTAATCAGCCATCTACATGAGCAAAATTCTTTGTGTGTGAATGGCACTGCTTCTCTGTAGTGCTGTCTGTGCTTTTACAATTTCTGTATTCCTGCCGTGTGAATTACTTTTTGGTCTTTTGTATTAATTTTCCATTGCGCTTCCAAAGCCATGAAGCAAAGAATGTTAAAAAAAATAATCATCTGTGACCTACAATATATTTCTCCAACACCTTAACCTTGAGAAATGGCTTCGTCTAACCCTAGACAATGCTCAACAGTTTATTACAGAGATCCATATGCTTCCAGATAAAATATTCATATTAAAAAAATTCTTATTACCAAATGAACAATAAATATTATCCTAATTATCTGTCTTTTGTCTCTACATGAGGGCATCAGAATGAATTGTTCATATTGGGACGGTTAAGAGAAACATCCAATGCCACTGCAGTCATATTCAATCCGGTTAGAGGAATGTATTACACAAAGAACATATTCAATTTTAAGGGAACGTGGCCTTTAAAAAAAGAAAATTGGATATGCTGTAGTGTGCAGCATTTTTTCCAAACCTGCCTAAAACTTTTGCAAACTAAGAATGCTTTAAAAAAATTGAAGTATTAATATTTTATTTTTACAAAATAACAAAATGCAATGTCCAGGAACAAAAAAGAAATCTAAATCAAATCAATATTGATTGTCTAAAACTTTTGCACAGTACTTTATATGCCATCCTGTATATTATTGTAAACAAATGAATCTGAAAAACTGCTAAATGCAATATTTGAAATAGTGATGAATATTTGGAACAGTGGAAAACTTTCTCGATAGAGGTTTAAAATAATGACAACTTTTGATTTTAATGCACCTTCCCTGGCATATTTATTAAAAGCAGGATGGAACTTTGGGAGTGAGCGGCCAATAACAGATCACTAGGTACATTATAAATTATGCTATAAAATGGAGTCAATTATATAAAAAATCTACTTGGGCTGAAATAACTTTTTACATCTGACTCCAGCAGACTTTTGATGGAAATTGACATCTGAAATGCAAATTTAGATGAATTCCCCTCCTTAATTTTTAATAAGCCAACCTACTCATTCAAAAAATCTACACTAAACCAGTGGATTTTGGGGTGAGCTACTTGGAGGATTTAAAATTACACTTTTAACCCCTTAACGGCCAGGGGTATTTTTGGTTTTGCATTTTCATTTTTTGCTCAAATTCTTCCCAAAGCCATAACTTTTTTTTTATTTTTGGTCAAAATGGCCAACTGAAAGCTTATTTTTTGCGGAACGAGTTGTACTTTTGAATGACATCATTGGTTTTACCATGTCATGTAATAGAAAACGAGAAAAAAATTCCCAAGTGCAGTGAAATTGAAAAAAAAGTGCAATCCCACAAGTGTTTTTATTTGGCTTTTTTTACTAGGTTCACTAAATGCTAAAACTGACCTGCTATTATGATTCTCCAGGTCATTACAAGTTCACAGACACCAAACATGTCTAGGTTATTTTTTATCTAAGTGGTGAAAAAAAATTCCAAAATTTGTATATAAAAAAAAAAAAGTTGCCATTTTCCAAGACCCGTAGAGTCTCCATTTTTCATGATCTGAGGTTGGGTGAGGGCTTTTTTTTTTTGTGAGTCGATCTGATGTTTTTACTGATGCCATTTTGGTGCAGATACATTATTTTGATCACCCGTTATTGCATTTTATTGCAATGTTGCAGTGACCAAAAAATCTAATTCAATTTGATTAATTCTTTTTATACGTTGATAGATTGGGCGATTCTGAATGCGACGATACCAAATATGTGTATATTTGATTTTTTTATTGTTTTATTTTGAATGGGGCGAAAGGGGGGTGATTTAAACTTTTATATTTTTTAAATTTCTTTATATTTTTCAAAACTTTTTTTTAACTTTTTTTTACTTTTTACTTGCTTCCATAGAGACAAGAAGCTGCAGCCCTGCTCTATGTAGCAAATATGCTCACTTGCTATGAGCGCCAACCATTAGCTCTCTGGTCAATTAGAAGGCATTGTAATTATATCAATAAAAAAGAAGACAATGGCCAACTTATCCTCTTCTCTAGATCAGCATTGTGCCGATTTATGAACCAACAGACTTTGCACAATTTCTGTAAAAGTTTCACAGAAGTTATCCATCCAGCATTTGGTTTACAATCTTCAAAACCAAAACTAAATTGTAGCTGTTTTCTGAAAAATATTGCATTAATAGTAGTATATTTATTTCCTCACACTGGGATGATACCTTCCCCTTCATTTTCATTGTAATCACAGCTCACCAGAGGCAGAGACTGTGACAGTGAGAACAGTAGGTATGTGGGAGGTACATTGATTCCAGACTGTGGAGACTCCCATAATGAAGGAGGGAGCGATTTAGACTCTACACAGAGTAGGGTGACATTAGTTCTGCAAAGGAATATGGGATTTGTAGGAAACAGCTTTTATAGAGGAAATGTTGCTACTGGGCTGCCAAAAAAGGAGGCTACAAACTTTAACTGCAAAACATAGACTCGAACAGAAAGCATTGTGTGGACACTAAAGAAAAAGCAGGCAAGCATTTAACCACCATAACTTTTACTATATGTTTACTGTTGATCACCATAATTTTTTACACAACTTTTTTTTGTTGGGATGTTAAGTCTTTGTAAATACTTTTATGCCCAACGATGACAAAAGTATTCTCGGAGTGATACCTTTATTGGCTAACCAAAAAAAATGGATGTTTGCAAGCTTTCAGAGCACAGACGCTCCTTCTTCAGGCATGATCACAAATTATAAGACAGCTATAGCTGGAAAAACACCAGACTACTGCACAACTCTTAGGGTAGACAATAGAAATAGCTAGAAGAGCATAACCCAATAAACTAAAACATAACTTTTACTAATAATATTAAAAAGTGGACAAAACAATACAAGAAAAAAGGAAATAAAGTGCTCACGCCGAAAACTGTGCTCAGATAAAAAATGGTTAGATCTCACCAATCATGGACAAAGGGTCCCCATACAGATGATGGTCCCTGTGGGGTTCCAGTAGTTGTGGGGTAGAGAAATGGGGGGGAACCTGTTTCCTAAACCCCTGTCGTGCCCCAGTAATAACTCCTGTCCTCACAAGGACAGGCCCAAATCAGTCCCACTACGGACACCCTCCAAAAAGTGTAAGATGTAATAGCAGATAGCGCCTTTCTTCTCCAATCACGGAGATTCATCAGGGGAGTACTTCATGGCCAACCGGCCCAAATACTGCTAACAAGTCCGTAGAAGATGATTGACAGTCCAAACAAGTAGGGCCTATACGCAGTGGCTGTATGGCTACCAGATGATACACAGGCGAATACAGGCAAACCTGTGTGCTGTCTGCCGGCAAAAGAATAGTGAGTCTGCACCACATGGCGTCCGCTGCCTCCTAATAAGCCAGAAGCCCCTCCTCCCTGGCCAGCTGGAATAATCAATAGTAGCCCCCACCAACCTGTCACCAAGTCGCTGATAATAATAGGGTCCCAGCCGCGCTCCCATCCTGAAGGCGCATGTCTAGGCTACTCCATGCCTATGTATACAGGCCGCGCTTAGCGACGAAACCGGAAGTACCGGTGCCATATTACATATACAGCTTCCGGTGCGCCGCTGATGTGCTGCGTTCCACCTCTGGAACGCACGAGTATGGGCGCTAATATATGACAGAGGCGCACATAAAAACAATGTAAATATGCAGCGATCCCTACTCGGAACGCCGACACTAGGTGTCTGTTGTGAATTCTGTGGACAAGCTCCCTCCTGTGGTCATGAGTGGTACTTCGGCTGGTTCTGTCTATGAGCTTCCTCTGGTGGATGTGAGTGGGGCTGCGGCTTCTGAGTTTCCTTCCTCAGGTGACGAGGTTAAGTCGTTAGGTGCTGCTCTATTTAACTCCACCTAGTTCTTTGTTCCTGGCCTCCAGTCAATGTTCCAGTATTGGTCTTGCTTTCTCCTGGATCGTTCTTGTGGCCTGTCTGCCCTGCATAAGCTAAGTTTTGCTTGTGTTACTTTTGTTTGCTATATTTTCTGTCAAGCTTGCTATATTGGTTTTTCTTGCTTGCTGGAAGCTCTGAGACGCAGAGGGAGCACCTCCGTACCGTTAGTCGGTGCGGAGGGTCTTTTTGCCCCTCTGCGTGGTTGTTTGTAAGTTTTTGTGCTGACCGCAAAGCTATCTTTCCTATCCTCGGTCTATTCAGTAAGTCGGGCCTCACTTTGCTAAAATCACTTTCATCTCTGTGTTTGTATTTTCATCTTAACTCACAGTCATTATATGTGGGGGGCTGCCTTTTCCTTTGGGGAATTTCTCTGAGGCAAGGTAGGCTTATTTTTCTATCTTCAGGGCTAGCTAGTTTCTCAGGCTGTGCTGAGTTGCATAGGGAGCGCTAGGTGCAATCCACGGCTACCTCTAGTGTGGTATGATAGGATTAGGGATTGCGGTCAGCAGAGTTCCCACGTCTCAGAGCTCGTCCTATGTTAGTAACTATCAGGTCACTTTGTGTGCTCTTAACCACTAGGTCCATTGTGGCTCTGAATCACCTGTTCATAACAGGTGTCGCTATACAGAACGCGCTCATATCCCACGGCGCATGTCCAGGCTACGCCTCCAGTATACAGGCCAGCGCTTAGCGATGACACCGGAAGTGCCGGCGCCATATTGGATATACAACTTCCGGTGCGCCGCTGATGTATTGCGTTCCATCGCTGGAACGCAAGCGCAAGGGCGCTTATGTATGACAGAGGTGCACATGAAAACAACGTAAGTATACAACGATACCCTCTCGGAACACCCACACCGAGCGTCACTGTCAAAACGCAAAATAGCAGCGCTCAAACGTAAGACGCTAGAGGTGCCCCAAAAAAATAGGAATGCAAAAAAATGCACCCGTCCAGCGACGACCTGGGCGTCCAGAGATAACAGAGGCAAAGCCGCTATTCTCCAGTTTATTTAAAAGACATGGGAGACAGATGAAGACCCTGGTCCCCTGTACACTAAGCACCAATACACATAGTATCTGAAAGAGGAAAAATCACAATAGATACCTCCATAATGATTCCCGTCACTAAAGAATAAATAAATGGCCATACTAGTTGGAAGTGTCCGATCTAGAAGATATACCCAAATGATACCAATATGTCAGTACATGTTCGTATCATATATAGATTCATGTAGAAATGCTAGCTGGAAGTGTCCAGACTAGAAGACCTAAGGTACATTCACAGAAATAGTGATAACACGGGAGGGGGAGAACATTGTATAGATATATGCCGACCATTATAAAAATGCTGTTTGGAGATGTCCTAACTAAAGAACCCCTGATGCAAAAAGCCCAAGTGGTGCCTATATGTCAGCACATGTTCCCAATATATACAGATAGATGGAAAGATACTAGCAGGAGATATACAGAATAGAAAACCTACAAGGTGCTTAAACCGCAATAGTGTTTAGGAGGACAAGGTTAGTGGAAGAGCCCGAAAGGCCCCATAGAGGAGGAGATCCCAGAAAATGCCAGTCCAGATGCAGAATTGCTGTCACTAATTAGCGACAGCTACAGACGCCATGGTAACAACAAAGTAAAGATTGCCCACTCAAGACAAAGGAACCCCTCCTTCCTGGAAAGTACAATAAGGAAAAAACAATCCCCAATGTCCAATACCAGGAAGCGGTCAAGAGGGGAACACCGTAACAGGGTAATGACCCTGTGCCGACACATTGCAGTTTGTTTTGTTTATTATGACTGTCTCTAGAACAGAGAATACCAGATACTGACTGAAAAGTAGACAAAATAAATATATATCAGGGAGACGTATACGTAAGAAGACTAAACAAAAACGCTACCAGGGACATCCTAGAGAAAGCAACTAAAGTTGAGCTGATCATTGAGTCCATGAGGATGACATGTGTCCAACATAAAGATCCACCTCGTTTCCTTTTGTAACAGGATTTTGTCAAAATCCCCTCCTCTCAATGGAGGGGCAACCTTGTCAATCCCCATGAAACTCATGACCTTGGCATCACCATCATGACAGGCGTTCACATGTCTAGCAATGGGGGTATCCCTCGAATTGCGGATATCACCCAAATGCTCCCCCACTCTTCTTCTGAGTTCCCTGATGGTTATGCCAATATACGTCATACCACATGTACAGACCGCTCTATATATGACACCTTTAGATTTACAGTTAATGAATTCTCTAATGGCATATGTTTTTTGTGTGTGACTGTTGTAGAACTCCTTACCCACCTGTATACTTTCACACTCTACACATGTGCCACATCTATAGCACCCCTTAGGTCTATTTGGTAGCCAGGTAGTCTTGCTAGGTGTGATGAGATGACTGTGTACCAGTCGATCCCCTAATGTTTTACATTTTCTATATGTGATTTGTGGTTGTGTACCCACAGCATCCTTCAGATCTTTATCCATAGCAAGTATACCCCAGTGCTTCCTAAGAACTGTCCTAACCAATGGAGCCCCATTGTCAAAGGCACAGATCATTCTGATGGTCTTGTCATGCTCTCTCTCCCTCTGCCGTGGTACCAACAGATTACTTCTGGTTTGTCCTCTGGCATGATGGTATGCCTCCCTCAGCACCCGGTCAGGGTAACCTCTATCGAGAAATCTAGACCTTAGGTCTCTTGCCTTGGTTTTAAAGTCTGCATCATCCGAACAATTCCTCCTAAGGCGAAGGTATTGCCCTTTGGGGATGCCCTTCCGGAGAGAATATGGGTGATGACTATCCCATCTTAACACCGAGTTTGTGGAGGTGGGTTTCCTAAAAATGGTGGTATCAAGGCCATCACCTCTGCTCGTCTTAGAGATCAGGATGTCCAAAAATGGTAGACTGTTCTCCTCCATTTCAAAGGTGAATCTAAGACCCAAATTGTTCTGATTCAAGGATGACATGAATCTCTGGAAAATCTCTCTAGTGCCTCTCCACAAAACAAAGACATCGTCTATGTAACGAACCCATAGGTCGACAGACGGTGAACTCTTCATTATTTTCAGAAAAGACGATACTGTCCTCCCACCAGCCCAGGATCAAGTTGGCGTAGCTGGACGCACATGGGCTGCCCATAGCAGTGCCCCTGAGCTGGTGGAGGATCCGCCCATCAAAGCAGAAGTAGTTATTGTTGAGGGCAAAATTCAGGAGATTTAACACAAACTCATTGTGGGGGGCATGTTGTTGGCCCCTCATCCCCAAGAAATGCCGCACCCCCTGAATCCCATGCTCATGAGGGATAGAGGAGTACAGCGACTCTACGTCAATACTGACAAGGAATGACCCTGGTTCTAGAGAAATCCCCTCCAATCTCCGCAAGAGGTCCATAGTGTCCCTAATATAGGAAGGAAGGGAGGTCACAAATGGTCTTAAGATCTGGTCAATGTAGATCCCCACATTCTGACAGACACTCCCTATCCCCGAGACTATAGGTCTCCCTTTTAGGGGGTCGATACCCTTATGAACCTTTGGAAGGGCGTAAAAGGTAGCCATAACCGGGTGCTGAGGGAGGAGAAACTGAAACTCTTCTTGGCTAATGAGTTTATCAACTCTGGCCTTTTCCAAAATGCCCTCTAGATTTCTCTTACAACAAACTGTTGGATTATATGTAACTCAAGCATACGTAGTTTGATCATTCAGTAAGGCCAGACACATATCTTTATAATTCTCCACATCCATTACAACCACATTGCCCCCCTTATCAGAGGGCTTCAAAATAACAGTTTTATCTGTTTCCAGGTTGCGAAGGGCTACAATCTGAGCTTTACTCAGATTGTGCCTTGATTCTGTCTGTGTAATTTGTTTGATATCCTTCATAGTCAAATTAAGGAAAACATCAATAGCAGAGACGTCTCCCCCTACAGGTGCCATCCTATTACTAGGATTCCTCAACTGTGTAAATGGACCAAGACCCCTCTCTGTCTGTGGTATGGTGTCTAGATCCGCCAGCAGTCGAACGTCCTCTATCATATCAGGAGGAATACCTAGGTCAGCTGCAGTCTTTCTGTCCTTCTGTTTGAAGAGCTTTTGTCATCATTGAGCATAAAAATATTTACATTGATTTTTCTCGGTAACACGATGCCACAATAAAATTAGTTATTGTACATCGATATAAAGTCTTGCTCACCAGAATCTACCACCCACCAAGTAATCCCATCCTCCACTCCCATCTCTCCCAAAATCTTGCAGTGATCCTACTCCTCTGTACATAGCACCAGGGACGGACTGGGACTGAAATTCGGCCCTGACATTGAAATCACACAGGCCCATGCTATCCTTGTCCCCGAGCACCAGATAGGGTTATATTACTAATATTACCCTGCCTGGAAGAAATCAAGATTTACTACAAGACCAGTAATTCTTATAATACCAATAATATTGCTATAAATAATTATAATATCAAAATTATAATGTTGCAATATTACTGACAAATACCAACAAACCATAACTAAATATTATCATCATATAACGTATTAATAATACCACCATACTGAAAGTTACATGGGTTGAGGTTAAAGTTTATATGACTTCAAACCTCTGAAATCTCATAGCGCACACTGTGAGGATTCTCCAGTGCTGGCATTGGGAGGAGCCATCATGTGACCATAAGTATGCGATTTTCACACCTTTGGTCACATTCCGACTGATTGTACTCAGCTTCGCTAATATCACTTGTATTGAGTGAGGCTGTGCACGTCTAGTTAGCAGGTGACTGCATGTATACAAATTGCATACTTGCGGTAAAATGATCAGGGGCGCAACTACAGTAAGTGCGAGGGTTGTAATCGCACCCGGGCCCTGGAGGCCAGGGGGCCCCCAAAGTCCCTTTGGCCTATATAAAAACACCAATGCTATTAAAAACTTACAATAATTGGGGGCCCATTATAGCTTTTGCTTTGGGTCTCATGCTGTTCAAGTTTCACCACTGCACATGATCATCAGCTCCCAGTGCCAGCATCAGAGAATCCTCACAGTGTGCAAGGACTGTGAGGACTCAGAAATCTGCAGTACCATAGAGTCACTGCAGTCTTTGCAAGCTTTAACAACTACTTTAATCAAAACCCCTGTACTAAGACTGATATTACCACAATACAATGACCATATAATAATAAAATAAGCTTTACACCAGTGCTCTGCAGATCATATCGTTTTTCAGGCTAAGACGCATAGGACCATAAGACGCACCCCAAATTTTGGAAAATAGCAGAAAAAAGATTTTTATAAGATGGGGGTCCGTTTTATTGTCCGAATTTAAGGTATCTTACCTGAGGGCCGGCAGTGGTAGAGCAAGGTCACGGTTGGCATGGTTCCTTCCTCAGGAAGCCGGCAGCATCAGAAGTGGGGCAATGCTGCAGTCCTGGGGTATCCCAGCGGTGCAATGCTGCGGCTCCAGTGTTGGCAGCCTTTGGTGTCCCGCGGCTTCAGGAAGATGGCCGCAAGGAAACCAACGATGCACTCCGAACCGTCCAACGTTGACACCGAGCCTCAGCATTGCCACACCTCTGCCGACATCGGTTCCCTGAGGAAGGGACGCTGCTACACCACTGCTGCAATCCCCTGGTAAGCCTGCACTCGGACTATAAGACACACCCCTCATTTTCTTCCCAAATTTTTTTGGGAAACAGTGCGTCTTGTAGTCCAAAAAAACTACGGTATATTGTGCTGGTTCTCACCAGTGACGTTCTTGCTGATTGTTATCATTCATTTTCCCTTTTCCTTTGCATTCGGTCCAGATCACGATGACCTCTTACTTCATTTATAAATCGTCCCTGTAAAATGTAACACATAGACATCTTGACTTTTGTTTAATTTCCAGTGCCCTCTTCACATTCTACAACCTCTACACAAACCACAACTTGTGATACCTTATAATAATTCTGTGCCTCCTTTATGCTTCCCCTTGCCATCTTATAATAATGACCCTGTACCTCCTTATAATAAAAAAAATCCCCTGTGCTTTCTTACATTAAAAATGACTCTTGACTTCCCCTAAAATGATAACAATCAGCTCATTGTGCCTCTTTATAAGGCCGGAGTCACACTAGAGCGTAATATGGATGAGTGCTATGCGATAAAAAATCGCATAGCACTCGCACCAGTATTCTTCTATGGGGTAGCTCACATAACCGTTTTTTTCCTCGGCCGTTTTCAGTGTGCGAGTGAAATCACAGCATGCTGCGATTGTAACCGACACTCGGCCAAGTCTCTGCTCACTCGCACCCATATAAGCCTATGGGTGCAAGTGAGACAACACACTTCACTCAGATATCATCCGAGTGATGTATATTATACGCTGACCCTGGCAATGGAGGAGATGGAGAAATTCATTTCTCCGCCTTCTCCACAGCTGTGCTCCATTCCTCTGTGCGGGAGGCTCGGAGCACAGATGCATGACACTCGGCTCCCACTCACAGCAGAGCAGGAGCCGACTGTCATTATCATATCGCATCCGATGCTCTTACATCGGATGCAATACGCTAGTGTGACCCCGGCCTAATAATGACCCTCAGTGCCTCTTTATTGTAATAATGCTTCTGAGCAGGGGCGTACATAGAAATAACAGGCACCCCATAGAAAAAGTCCTATCATATCACAGTCAAAGAAGTGCATATCTCACGACATTATAAAGAATGGAGAAGGAAATGTATTGTAGAACTTAGTTATTTTATCTCTATTGAATCCTCTAAGTGGTCTCATTTACTATGATACCACTTTCATTATCTAAGCAGAGTATTATACCTCCTCAAAGTATGATGACCCCACACAGTATGATTGCCCCACAAAGCTTACACAAAGTGTGATGCCTAACAGCACCTTACACAATACGTTGGTCACCACAGCCTCCCATGGAGTAAGGTATCCACCACAGCCTCCAATATACAGTCCGAGAGGTACCACCGACTCCCACACAGTATGATGTCCATTCTAGGCCTCTATATAAAGCATGATGTCCACCAAAGCCACCTACACAGTATAATGACCTCACAGTCCCCGTACAGTATGATGTCCCTCATAGCCATCCCATACAGTATGATGGTAACCACAGCCCCCAACATAGTATAATGAACCCCATAGACCTCCAGACAGTATAATATCTACCTCAGTCACCCCACACAGTATGATATCCACCACAACACCCTACACAGTAAGATGGTCCCCCCACACAGTATGATAGATCCTCCATACACTGTGAAGATCCTCTATAGACCCAATATTATATGATGGTCCCCCTAGAACCCCATAAATAGTATGATGCTCCTCCAACAGCCCCCTAAATAGTATTATGGTACACCCCACTGCTCCTTATATATTGTGATGGTACACCTCACAGCCCCTATATAGCATGATGGCACCCCAATAGACCCAATATAGTATGATGGTCAACATCATAGCTTCCTATGCAGTATAATGGTCCACCTCACAGTCCCTAATATAGTATGATGGCCATCCCAACAGCCCCCTATGCAGTATGATGGTCCCCCCAACAGTACGCTGTATAGTATGGTGGTCCACCACACAGCCCCTTATATACTATGATAGTCCAACTCACAGCACCCTATATAGTGTGATGACCTCCCACAACCCCCCAAAATAAACAAAAAATCCCAATACTCATCTAATCAGACGCCTCATCCTTTGCAGTGTCTGAATCCTATCCAATCTCGCAGAGGATCCTGGCAGCATGATGCACTGACGTCATTGCACCGCTGACATCCACTGTTGGTGCTGTCCTCTGGCAGGTCATGGGCAGAAGGGATGCTCGTGGCCTCTTGGGGTAAGTGATGGAGCCAGCAAATTTGTGCTCCATCATAACTGTTAACAGTATGGGCTTCTTGAGGATGCAGATTCTGATAACAACACGGCAAACAAGGTGGCCAATTACCAGACAGGCCCTTCTGGCATTTGCCAGGATTGCCAGATGGCCAGTCTGGTCCTGAGTGCCTCTCACAGCTCCTAGGCCCTGTGCCCAGCCACCTTCCTTAAGGAACACCTATATTGAATTACTCATTTGAGACTTACCCTTGCTGTTCCTGGATAGTGTGCCTTAGGCTTTATATTATACCCTTTTTGTTGGATACCATAATATACTTTTTGCTATCAAGTGACATATATATAATGGTATAATATAATACTGCACACATATTTACCTACTTTGCTTGATCTGTTTTAATCCAAATATGTATATGGCATATACCTTTATGTTTTTGGTTTCTACTCTTACAATTTTTGCTGTGTTTAATCATGTTATCTTTTTATTAATTGTGCGGGCACCCTTTTGTTGTGGTGTTACCACTTACCAATTTCTTGTCTCAATATTGGTATTTTATCTTTATATAACTGGACCTACTTTTTCTGTGACCACATTTTTGGCTTCTTCCTTTTGGTCTTAACAATCTCTCCGAATGGTCTGCCATTCATCCTCTTTCCAGATAAATATCACCTATCATATATGAAATGTTATATACCACGCTGTTGTAGTGTATATATATACTGCTACGTACAGCATGTGTTTTAAACCATTCATCCAGGAGTGTAGAAAGCTTTTCAAACCCATAGATACATGGAATTGTATAACATAGGGCTATGAAAATGAAAAGTTTTTTTTCCAATAATATGTTGCTTTAGCCCAAAGTTTTTGACCACATAATTTTTTACACAGTATCGAAGAAAAGCGGCACTCACCAAATCCTTTTCTTAAAAGTCCTTCTTTCTAACTAAGGGGACATTCTTGCAGTACGCAAGAGAAAGAGAAGATGCATATGCCCACCACATGAATGTCCCCTTCGTTGGAATAAATGACTTTTAAGAGCAGGATTTGGTGAGTGCCACTTTTATTACTCTACAACAAACTAATTTTCCTGGATCTAAGCAGACCACCACCATAAATCCCAACATCCTGATGCCATTCATAATGGAGGTATAAGATTCTAATAGCGCATAGTAGTCTGGTGCTTCTTAAATTCTTCTGGTCCAAAAATAATTTGTTCCAAATTTTTTCCTGAGTATTATAGCATTATGTGGTTGGAACTACTGTACAGGCACAGTATTTTAGGCTTAAAAGGGAAGGAGTGACGTATTGGGGTGCAGATTTTGCTGGAATGGTTTGTTGGTGCCATGTCACATTTGTAGAGACCCTGAGACGCCAAAACAGTGCAAAACTAACCCCATTTTACAAACTAAACCTGTCAATGAATTAATCTAGGAATGTAGTCAGCATATGTGTAACCCCATCTCCAGCACTGATTAGCAGCTTGCTGACAATATACAGTGTACACAAGAAAATACTAATCAGGGCTGTGGGCGAGGTTATACACAGCTCAGCATTCTGAGCATGGCTACATCAACAGTCAAACTGTGATTCTATTAAAAGTACACATTGCAATCCAGTTATTGATACAATATTGGAATTAGGCTCTATTGCTCTATTTTATGATGCTCTCAGATTACATGGAATACCCTGCTGACAGATTCCCTTTAATGATAGAGACTGCCTTAAATAATTAATGTATTAAATGTATTACTATGAGTCCACTGTATTCAATGCTGGTAGTTGTTAATAATAATAGGAGTCAAGTTCCCGCCGCTGCACAGGGGGAATCTCGAGCCATGTCTGCTGCGGTCTCCCATTCTGCTTCAGCCGCAGTGGAGCCTGCTCAGCCTGCTCAGCGGAGACGTCGGTCACAGTGTCTCACTCAGCCTGATACTGTGCGAAGGGTTACTGCTGCCTTTCCAGGTTCTGCTTTTGTAGCCAGCAATGGTCAGCGGCTCTTTGAGGTTAACAGGGCACAGCATCTTGTTTCTAGCAAATCTGTGGAGTTAACAGAGTTCGCTTATGCCGCCATTTAGCTCCGCCATTTGCCAGCAGCAGGTTCCTCTCATGCACAGTGGACCCCGGGATGCAAATGCACCTATTAACACATATATATATATATATATATATATATATATATAGATATATACTGTGTGTTCTGCCAACCCTAACATAATACTAGCCCCAGGGTCTGACTAGTAAATGGTGGACAAAAAGCAATCCTTGCGGTACATCCAGCAGCTGGAGGGTAGGTTGGTGTCTCTCGAGCGCACACCTCAGCTGTGGATGATACCGCAGTTGCTGTTCAGGCTGCTAGCGTGGTTGCAGCAACCTTGTCCATGGCCACCCCTGTTCCGACTCGATCTCGCCTCCTGCTGCCAGAAATTTTTTTGGGTGATAGTAAATCTTGTAGGGGTTTTGTGAGCCAGTGCTCTATACACCTTGAGCTCCTGGCCTCATGTTTCCCCACAGAGCGGGCAAAGGTGGGATTTATTGTGTCTCTCCTGCCCGACAGGGCATTGGAGTGGGTTGCAATGCTGTGGGAGTGTGGCGATCATGTGGTGCAGAGTGCTCCGCTGTTCCTGAACACTCTGAAACAGGTCTTTTTAGGACCTCGAGTCACCAATGATACAGCGCTCCAACTGTTGGCATTGACTCAGGGCTTGCCCTTGGTCAGCCATTTTGTCGTCCACTTCCGCACCCTAGCATCTGGGCTGGAGTGGTCAGATAAAGCCCTTATCCCTAAATTTTGGAGGGGGCTGGCTGACCACGTAAAGGACGCTCTGGTCTCAAGGGAGATTCCCGCCACACTGGAGGAGTTAATAGCTGTGTCTACCCATATTGACCTCCATTTTCACGAGCGGAGGTTAGAGCGGGCCCAGTGTAGGCAGAGGTTTTGGCTGGCTCCCACCTTTGCCAGACCTTTGGAATCTCTGGTCCTGGTCCCTGAGTCACATGAGGCCATGGAAGTGTCACGAGCGAGATCTAAGTCCCGGACCGCTCGTGCACTCAAGGTCTGCCATGTTTGCCAGCAGTCAGGACATCTTGCACCAGATGTTCACAGCGGTCGAGGAAACGTAAGCGTCTAGTGGTAGTAGGTGGAGGTACACTAGCCACGGCGCCGTTTGCCTCCAAATTGTCCTTTAAGGGGACAATTACAATAAGCTCGTTCACTCACTCAGTAGAGATCTGCGTTGATTCTGGGGCGGAGGGCAATTTTATGTCTTCTGCCTTCACCTAACGTCACACAATATCCCTGGTAATGCTAGCTCAACTAGTAACTGTACGAGTGGTGAATGGGTCGACACTGCCCTCACAGATAACACACCAGACCATCCCTTTCACTCTGTCCTTGTCGCCATCTCATCAGGAGATTATATCTCTGCTTGCCATTCTCGAGGGAATTGATGAGGTCCTGTTAGGGATGCCTTGTGTTATGAAAGGTAATTCAGTACCACAATGGACATAGAGGTCAGCGCACATACAGTGACCTGGCAATAACCAAAAAACAAGAACGAGCTCTGAGACGTGGGAACTCTGTTGACCGCAATCCCTAATCCTCTCAAACCACACTAAAGGCAGCCGTGGATTGCGCCTAACGCTCCCTATGCAACTCGGCACAGCCTGAGAAACTAGCTAGCCTGAAGATAGAAAATAAGCCTACCTTGCCTCAGAGAAATACCCCAAAGGAAAAGGCAGCCCCCACATATAATGACTGTGAGTAAGATGAAAAGACAAACGTAGAGATGAAATAGATTTAGCAAAGTGAGGCCCAACTTTCTGAACAGAGCGAGGATAGGAAAGGTAACTTTGCGGTCAACACAAAACCCTACAAACAACCACGCAAAGGGGGCAAAAAGACCCTCCGTACCGAACTAACAGCACGGAGGTACACCCTCTGCATCCCAGAGCTTCCAGCAAGCAGAAAAAAACAAATAGACAAGCTGGACAGAAAAAAAACAGCAAACAAATAGCAAGAGGAACTTAGCTATGCAGAGCAGCAGGCCACAGGAACGATCCAGGAGGAAAACAAGTCCAATACTAGAACATTGACTGGAGGCCAGGATCAAAGCACTAGGTGGAGTTAAATAGAGCAGCACCTAACGACTTTACCACATCACCTGAGGAAGGAAACTCAGAAGCCGCAGTACCACTTTCCTCCACCAACGGAAGCTCACAGAGAGAACCAGCCGAAGTACCACTTGTGACCACAAGAGGGAGCTCTGCCACAGAATTCATAACAGTACCCCCCCCTTGAGGAGGGGTCACCGAAACCTCACCAGAGCTCCCAAGATGACCAGGATGAGCCATATGAAAGGCACGAACAAGATCGGGAGCATGGACATCAGAGGCAAAGACCCAGCAATTATCTTCCTGAGCATAACCCTTCCACTTAACCAGATACTGGAGTTTCCGCCTTGAAACACGAGAATCCAAAATCTTCTCCACAATATACTACAACTCCCCCTCCACCAAAACCGGGGCAGGAGGATCAACAGATGGAATCATAGGTGCCACGTATCTCCGCAACAATGACCTATGGAATACGTTATGTATGGAAAAAGAATCTGGAAGGGTCAGACGAAAAGACACAGGATTAAGAACTTCAGAAATCCTATAAGGACCAATAAAACGAGGTTTAAACTTAGGAGAGGAAACCTTCATAGGAATATGACGAGAAGATAACCAAACCAAGTCCCCAACCCGAAGTCGGGGACCCACACAGCGTCTGCGATTAGCGAAACGTTGAGCCTTCTCCTGGGACAAAGTCAAATTGTCCACTACATGAGTCCAAATCTGCTGCAACCTGTCCACCACAGTATCCACAGCAGGACAGTCCGAAGACTCAACCTGCCCTGAAGAGAAACGAGGATGGAACCCAGAGTTGCAGAAAAACGGTGAAACCAAGGTAGCCGAGCTGGCCCGATTATTAAGGGCGAACTCAGCCAAAGGCAAAAAGGACACCCAGTCATCCTGATCAGCAGAAACAAAGCATCTCAGATATGTTTCCAAGGTCTGATTGGTTCGTTCGGTCTGGCCATTAGTCTGAGGATGGAAAGCCGAGGAAAAAGACAAGTCAATGCCCATCCTACCACAAAAGGCTCGCCAAAACCTCGAAACAAACTGGGAACCTCTGTCAGAAACGATATTCTCTGGAATGCCATGTAAACGAACCACATGCTGGAAAAACAATGGCACCAAATCAGAGGAGGAAGGCAATTTAGACAAGGGTACCAAATGGACCATCTTAGAGAAGCGATCACAGACCACCCAAATGACTGACATCTTTTGAGAGACGGGAAGATCTGAAATAAAATCCATAGAGATATGTGTCCAAGGCCTCTTCGGGACCGGCAAGGGCAAAAGCAACCCACTGGCACGAGAACAGCAGGGCTTAGCCCGAGCACAAATCCCACAGGACTGCACAAAAGTACGCACATCCCGCGACAGAGAGGGCCACCAAAAGGATCTAGCCACTAACTCTCTGGTACCAAAGATTCCAGGATGACCAGCCAATACCGAACAATGAAGTTCAGAGATAACTCTATTCGTCCACCTATCAGGGACAAACAGTTTCTCCGCTGGGCAACGATCAGGTTTATTAGCCTGAAATTTTTGCAGCACCCGCCGCAAATCAGGGGAGATGGCAGACACAATTACTCCCTCTTTGAGGATACCCGCCAGCTCAGATACACCTGGAGAGTCGGGCACAAAACTCCTAGACAGAGCATCCGCCTTCACATTTTTAGAGCCCGGAAGGTATGAAATCACAAAGTCAAAACGGGCAAAAAACAACGACCAACGAGCTTGTCTAGGATTCAACCGCTTGGCGGACTCGAGATAAGTCAAGTTCTTATGATCAGTCAAGACCACCACGCGATGCTTAGCTCCTTCAAGCCAATGACGCCACTCCTCGAATGCCCACTTCATGGCCAGCAACTCTCGATTGCCCACATCATAATTTCGCTCAGCAGGCGAAAACTTCCTGGAAAAGAAGGCGCATGGTTTCATCTCCGAGCAATCAGAACTTCTCTGCGACAAAACAGCCCCTGCTCCAATCTCAGAAGCATCAACCTCGACCTGGAACGGAAGCGAAACATCTGGTTGACACAACACAGGGGCAGAAGAAAAACGACGCTTCAACTCTTGAAAAGCTTCCACAGCAGCAGAAGACCAATTGACCAAATCAGCACCTTTCTTGGTCAAATCGGTCAATGGTTTAGCAATACTAGAAAAATTGCAGATGAAGCGACGATAAAAATTAGCAAAGCCCAGGAACTTTTGCAGACTTTTCAGAGATGTCGGCTGAGTCCAATTATGGATGGCTTGGACCTTAACAGGGTCCATCTCGATAGTAGAAGGGGAAAAGATGAACCCCAAAAATGAAACCTTCTGAACACCAAAGAGACACTTTGATCCCTTCACAAACAAAGAATTAGCACGCAGGACCTGAAACACCGTTCTGTCCTGCTTCACATGAGACTCCCAATCATCCGAGAAGATCAAAATGTCATCTAAGTACACAATCAGGAATTTATCCAGGTACTCTCGGAAGATGTCATGCATAAAGGACTGAAACACTGATGGAGCATTGGCAAGTCCGAATGGCATTACTAGATACTCAAAATGGCCCTCGGGCGTATTAAATGCAGTTTTCCACTCATCGCCTCGCTTAATACGCACAAGATTATACGCACCACGAAGATCTATCTTGGTGAACCAACTAGCCCCCTTAATCCGAGCAAACAAATCAGATAACAATAGCAAGGGGTACTGAAATTTAACCGTGATCTTATTTAGAAGGCGGTAATCTATACAAGGTCTCAGGGAACCATCCTTCTTGGCTACAAAAAAGAACCCTGCTCCTAATGGCGACGATGACGGGCGAATATGCCCCTTCTCCAAAGACTCCTTCACATAACTCCGCATAGCGGCATGCTCAGGCACAGATAAATTAAACAGTCGACCTTTTGGGAATTTACTACCAGGAATCAAATCGATAGCACAATCACAATCCCTATGCGGAGGTAGGGTATCGGACTTGGGCTCATCAAATAAATCCCGGTAATCAGACAAAAACTCAGGAACCTCAGAAGGGGTGGATGACGAAATAGTCAAAAATGGGACATCACCATGTACCCCCTGACAACCCCAGCTGGACACAGACATGGATTTCCAATCTAATACTGGATTATGGACTTGTAGCCATGGCAACCCCAACACGACCACATCATGCAGATTATGCAACACCAGAAAGCGAATAACCTCCTGATGTGCAGGAGCCATGCACATGGTCAGCTGGGTCCAGTACTGAGGCTTATTCTTGGCCAAAGGCGTAGCATCAATTCCTCTCAATGGAATAGGACACTGCAAGGGCTCCAAGAAAAACCCACAACGCCTAGCATACTCCAAGTCCATCAAATTCAGAGCAGCGCCTGAGTCCACAAATGCCATGACAGAATACGATGACAAAGAGCAGATCAAGGTAACAGACAGAAGAAATTTCGACTGTACCGTACCAATGGTGGCAGACCTAGCGAACCGCTTAGTGCGCTTAGGACAATCAGAGATAGCATGAGTGGAATCACCACAGTAGAAACACAGCCCATTCAGACGTCTGTGTTCTTGCCGTTCAACTCTGGTCAAAGTCCTATCGCACTGCATAGGCTCAGGTTTAAGCTCAGGTAATACCGCCAAATGGTGCACAGATTTACGCTCGCGCAAGCGTCGACCGATCTGAATGGCCAAAGACATAGACTCATTCAGACCAGCAGGCATAGGAAATCCCACCATGACATCCTTAAGGGCTTCAGAGAGACCTTTTCTGAAAATAGCTGCGAGCGCACCTTCACAGTGCAAAGAAAAAAAAATGGTCTCAGAACTTCTTTTTTCCCTCTATTGGAAATCATTAGTACTTTTGGCCTCCAGTACTGTTATGAAAGGTAATTCAGTACCACAATGGACATAGAGGTCAGCGCACATACAGTGACCTGGCAATAACCAAAAAACAAAACGAGCTTTGGTGCTCAGGTTTAAGCTCAGGTAATACCGCCAAATGGTGCACAGATTTACGCTCGCGCAAGCGTCGACCGATCTGAATGGCCAAAGACATAGACTCATTCAGACCAGCAGGCATAGGAAATCCCACCATGACATCCTTAAGGGCTTCAGAGAGACCTTTTCTGAAAATAGCTGCGAGCGCACCTTCATTCCACTGAGTGAGTACGGACCACTTTCTAAATTTCTGACAATATACCTCTATTTCATCCTGACCCTGACACAGAGCCAGCAAATTCTTCTCTGCCTGATCCACAGAATTAGGCTCATCGTACAGCAATCCGAGCGCCAGGAAAAATGCATCGATATTACTTAATGCAGGATCTCCTGACGCAAGACAAAAAATGCCCAGTCCTGAGGGTCGCCATGTAAAAAAGAAATAATGATCCTAACCTGTTGAACTGGGTCACCAGAGGAGCGAGGTTTCAAAGCCAGAAATAGTTTACAATTATTTTTGAAACTCAGAAATTTAGTTCTATCTCCAAAAAACAAATCAGGAATAGGAATTCTCAGTTCTAACATAGAATTCTGAACCACAAAGTCTTGAATACTTTGTACTCTTGCCGTGAGCTGATCCACACATGAAGACAGACCTTTAATGCCCATTGCTACACCTGTGTACTGAACCACCCAAATGTCTAGGGGAAAAAAAAGGCAAAACACAGTGCAAAGAAAAAAAAATGGTCTCAGAACTTCTTTTTTCCCTCTATTGGAAATCATTAGTACTTTTGGCCTCCAGTACTGTTATGAAAGGTAATTCAGTACCACAATGGACATAGAGGTCAGCGCACATACAGTGACCTGGCAATAACCAAAAAACAAAACGAGCTCTGAGACGTGGGAACTCTGTTGACCGCAATCCCTAATCCTCTCAAACCACACTAAAGGCAGCCGTGGATTGCGCCTAACGCTCCCTATGCAACTCGGCACGGCCTGAGAAACTAGCTAGCCTGAAGATAGAAAATAAGCCTACCTTGCCTCAGAGAAATACCCCAAAGGAAAAGGCAGCCCCCACATATAATGACTGTGAGTAAGATGAAAAGACAAACGTAGAGATGAAATAGATTTAGCAAAGTGAGGCCCAACTTTCTGAACAGAGCGAGGATAGGAAAGGTAACTTTGCGGTCAACACAAAACCCTACAAACAACCACGCAAAGGGGGCAAAAAGACCCTCCGTACCGAACTAACAGCACGGAGGTACACCCTCTGCGTCCCAGAGCTTCCAGCAAGCAGAAAAAAACAAATAGACAAGCTGGACAGAAAAAAACAGCAAACAAATAGCAAGAGGAACTTAGCTATGCAGAGCAGCAGGCCACAGGAACGATCCAGGAGGAAAACAAGTCCAATACTAGAACATTGACTGGAGGCCAGGATCAAAGCACTAGGTGGAGTTAAATAGAGCAGCACCTAACGACTTCACCACATCACCTGAGGAAGGAAACTAAGAAGCCGCAGTACCACTTTCCTCCACCAACGGAAACTCACAGAGAGAACCAGCCGAAGTACCACTTGTGACCACAGGAGGGAGCTCTGCCACAGAATTCACAACAGCCTTGGCTACGGTATCAATCTCCTCATATTGAGTGGTCCACAGGCAGAATTTTAGGATGAGGTGAATCTTGTGGGGGTCGATGTCAGAGGGAAAGCGTTCAGGTTGCTACAACTGAGCTACCCGCAGATCTATCCTCTCTCTCCAAGCGTGTTCTTCTTCATACAGAAGAAGAGTGGAGAACTGCATCCATGCATAGACTACAGGGGTCATAACTCCATCACTGTTAAGAATAAGTACCCACTACCCCTGATAACTGAGCTTTTTGATAGGCTATGGGGAGCAAGGGTATTTACTTAACTAGATCTGCGGGGTGCTTACAACCTGATTCGCATCCGTGGGGGGGACGAATGGAAGACAGCTTTTAACACCAGGGATGGGCACTATGAATATCTGGTGATGCCCTTCTGGCTCTGTAATGCCCTAGCCGTTTTCCAAGACTTTGTAAATTACATCTTCCGGGATATGCTTTCCACCTCGGTCATAGTTTATCTGGATGATATTCTCATCTACTCTCCAGATATTGACTCCCACCAGAGAGATGTTTGCAAGGTCTTCGACCTCCTATGGGCTAACTCCCTCTATGCCAAGATCGAGAAATGTGTGTTTGAGCAGGAGTCCTTGCCTTTCCTTGGCTATATCATCTCTGCCCAGGGATTGGCTATGGATCCTGCCGAGCTACAGGCTGTGATGGGCTGACAGGAACCTCCTTCTCTCTGCAGCGCTTTATGGGGTTAATTAATTACTATCGCCAGTTCATTTCACGCTTTTCAACTTTGGCAGCACCCTTGCTTGCCCTCACCAAGAAGGGAGCAAATCCCAAGTTGTGGTCGGAGGAGGTCTCCAAGGACTTTATCTCAATTAAGTCACACTTCACTAGCACTCCCATCCTACATCGCCCTGATGTAGATAAGCCATTTATTATGGAAGTGGATGCCGCATCCGTTGGTGCTGGAGCAGTCCTTTTCCAAAAGGATGCTCAAGGTCAGAAGCATCCTTGCTTCTTCTTCTATGAATTCAGCAGGAAAAAAGAAAGAAACCAGAACGTATCGTTCCTAATCACGTCTGACCACTTTTAACTAACAACCCAGCATAGCCAGCCACTAGACTCTAAAACTTAACATTTAATATGTATACCTCTAAAATTATGTGTACTTTAAAAACAATTTGGTGCTCATGTTTAAACGTGCACTAGACAAGAAAAATGGCATGATCTCACCCAATTGCTGTCTCTCTTCTTGTTATAGATTCTTGTGCTTATTGAGAGCACGGCATGGGACGGAGACCAATAGACCTTTTCCAATGGGGGGGAGAAAAAAAAAAAAAAAAGATATAGGTAGGTGGGGGGGAAGGGGTTTGAAGCTATCTTCCCTGTCGTGCCCCGTGTATAAGACTCCCGCCCTAACAAGGGCAGTCCCCAAGTTTGAGCCTACTTAGTGAAGCCCTTTAGTTAGTATAACCACCCTGGATGATATGTCCTCTTTCTTTTCCCAACGCGTTTCCCTCCCCGTTACGGGGGTTCATCAGGGGAATAAAATGTCCAGGTTAAATGTCCAGGTTAGTGGAGGTATTCTGCAGTGGCAGACATAACCTCATTCAGCGGCGTCCTCCATATGAGGGACTGCCTTATCCTCACATGGAGGACGCCGCTGAATGAGGTTATGTCTGCCACTGCAGAATACCTCCACTAACCTGGACATTTAACCTGGACATTTTATTCCCCTGATGAACCCCCGTAACGGGGAGGGAAACGCGTTGGGAAGAGAAAGAGGACATATCATCCAGGGTGGTTATACTAACTAAAGGGCTTCACTAAGTAGGCTCAAACTTGGGGACTGCCCTTGTTAGGGCGAGAGTCTTATACACGGGGTACGACAGGGAAGATAGCTTCAAACCCTTCCCCCCACCTACCTATATCTTTTTTTTTTTTTTTCTCCCCCCCATTGGAAAAGGTCTATTGGTCTCCGTCCCATGCCGTGCTCTCAATAAGCACAAGAATCTATAACAAGAAGAGAGACAGCAATTGGGTGAGATCATGCCATTTTTCTTGTCTAGTGCACGTTTAAACATGAGCACCAAATTGTTTTTAAAGTACACATAATTTTAGAGGTATACATATTAAATGTTAAGTTTTAGAGTCTAGTGGCTGGCTATGCTGGGTTGTTTGTTGCTTCTTCTTCTCCAAGACCTTTTCACCAGCAGAGAGGAATTATTCCATCGGGGACAGCGAGTTGCTAGCTATGAAGTTGGCTTTCTCAGAGTGGAGACACCACCTGGAGGGAGCTCGCTTTCCCTTCCAGATGTTGACAGACCACAAGAACTTGGTGTATTTACAAAACAGCCCAGTGGCTAAATTCTTGCCAGGTTAGATGGTCCCTGTTCTTCTCCCAGTTCCATTTCACCCTCCATTTTCTTTCCGGTGAGAAGAACGTTCGTACTGACGCTCTCTCTTGTTCTGTAGTGTCATCAGAGGAGGAGCCTCGGCTTATTGTCCCTTCAGGGAGCCTGAGTACTGTGGCTCCGGTTTTGCTAGAGTCTGTGCCCCCAGGCAAGACTTTCATTCCATCTAATTTGTGACCAGAGGTTCTCTCTTGGGCTCACTCATCCAGGGTGGGTGGACATTTTGGGACCAAGAGGACATCTGAGCTCTTGGCGAGGACGCACTGGTGGCTGCATATGGCGGGGACTATATTCGGGTGTGTGTCTCCTTGGCAACAGCCTGCTGGGCAACTTTACCCCCTGCCATTGGCAGACAGGCCCTGGGAGATGGTTGGGATGGACTTCGTGGTAGGCTTACCCAAATCTCGTAGCTGTACAATTATCTGGGTAGTCACCGACCATTTTTCTAAGATGGTGCACTTGGTTCCGCTTCCACAGTTACCTTCTGCACGGGCCTTGGCTGCGTTGTTTGTCAAACATGTTTTCCGTTTACATGGCATGCCTGACAAAATTGTCAGTGACCTGGGTCCTCAGTTTGCATCTCGGTTCTGGAGAGATCTCTGTCGTTTACGCAGCATTGAGCTGAATATCTCTTCTGCATACCATCCCGAGACAAATGGGTTGGTAGAGAGGGCCAACCAGACTCTGGTTACATACTTATGACATTTTGTCTCTGTCGGGCAGGATTAACGGGCATCTGAAATAAGCCGCTTGAATACCGGCACCTCTGGTGAGGAGTTGTTTGCCTGTTTCTCTGACTGCGTGGCCACAGTTTTGCTCTGTTTGGTAGCTGTGTACCTCTATGAGGTTAACAGGGCACAGCATCTTGTTTTTAGCGAATCTGTGGAGTTAACAGAGTTTGCTTATACCGCCATATAGTGCCACAATTTGCCAGCAGCAGGTTCCTCTCCTGCACGGTGGACACCGGGTTGCGAACGCACCTATTAACATATATATATATATATATATATATATATATATATACTTGGTGCTTTCCGCCAACCCTAACAGTAGTTTATAACTAAATGGCACAAAATTTTTTAATCTGACAGTGCAGTCAACTAAACGCACCATTACTATTGATGATACACTTATCTGACCGCGTCATCGGAGAAACTAATTAGCTAGTAGGATTCCCCACAGGTGACGTTCTGTATATATACTGTAAGTGACATCACTGTATGCAGCCAGTCATGTGTTTGACAAATCAGTACTCTTTGAGCAGGTCCTGGCTTTTTAAACATGTTCTGAGATATTTCAATCAGCATCTAATGGATCAGATGTTATCTATGTATGCCTCATTATGTCCACTTTCTGATTGGCTGCCTGTGTCTTATATATCAGCTGGTTATTACCACCAACCACCCCTAACAAAGTTTTTCTTAAATGCGAGTTGGGTGTTTTTAATAGGTGAGCCCTTTTCACCTTGGCTGCCAGGATGTATGTTATTATATTATTATGTTATCTTTGCATTGATTTACTTTTCATGTCAATAATAATTTCCCCTTGGCATGCCATTTTACTTCCTATTGTGCATATATCATTATGAACTGATTATGTTTTATTTTTTCTACTTGAATTATTACCTCCAGTACAGTGTTCATTTTAGGACATGGTCACATATCAAAGTAAAACATCAGAAATACTCTGTCTGATACCTGATTCTGATACCTGACTTTGATACCTGATTAAGCTCAAGTCATACCAGGTACTAATTTTATGAGAACCATACAGTATTGAGGGAATCTGAATAACCTTCTGATTCTGATGTTTGAATGATTCATGTATCAGACTCAGGTATCAGATTCAGATATCAGACTCAGGTATCAGAGTCAGGTATCAAATTCAGGTATCAGAGTCAGGTATCAGACTCAGGTATCAGACTCGAGTATCAGAGTCAGATATCAGAGTTAGGTATGAGACTCAAGTATCAGAGTCAGGTATCAAAGTCAGGTATTAAGGTACCTTCACACATAACGATATTGTTAACGATATCGTTGCTATTTGTGACATAGCAACGATATCGTTAATTAAATCGTTCTGTGTGACAGCGACCAACGATCAGGCCCCTGCTGGGAGATCGTTGGTCGCTGAGGAAAGTCCAGAACTTTATTTCGTCGCTGGACTCCCTGGAGACATCGCTGGATCGGTGTGTGTGACACCGATCCAGCGATGTCTTCACTGGTAACCAGGGTAAACATCGGGTAACTAAGCGCAGGGCCGCGCTTAGTAACCCGATGTTTACCCTGGTTACCATGCTAAAAGTAAAAAAAAGCAAACACTAGATACTTACCTACAGCCGTCTGTCCTCCAGCGCTGCGCTCTGCACTCCTCCTGTACTGGCTGTGAGCCGGAAAGCAGAGCGGTGACGTCACCGCTCTGCTTTCCGGCTCCCAGCCAGTACAGGAGGAGAGCAGAGAAGCAGAGCGCAGCGCTTGAGGACAGACGGCTGTAGGTAAGTATCTAGTGTTTGTTTTTTTTTACTTTTAGCATGGTAACCAGGGTAAACATCTGGTTACTAAGCGCGGCCCTGCGCTTAGTTACCCGATGTTTACCCTGGTTACCGGCATAGTTGGTCGCTGGAGAGCGGTCTGTGTGACAGCTCTCCAGCGACCAAACAGCGACGCTGCAGCGATCCGGATCGTTGTCGGTATTGCTGCAGCGTCGCTAAATGTGAAGGGGCCTTTAGAGTCACTTATCAGAATCAGGTATGTCAGGTATCAAAGTCAGGTATCAGACTCAGGTATCAGACTCAGGTATCAGAGTCAGGTATCAGAATCAAGTATCAGAGTTAGGTATAAGAATCAAGTATCAGAGTCAAGTATCAGACAGTATTTCTGATGTTTGACTTTGATATGTGAAAGTCAGGTATCAGAGTCAAGTATTAGAATCAGGTATCAGACAGAGTATTTCTGATGTTTGACTTTGATATGTGACCATGTCCCAAAATGAACACTGTAGTACAGTTTCTTTTTCCCCTTTTGTTCACCGACCAACATGTGTCTATTGTGTCCTCTGTGTAGGAACAATTAATATTCTGAACTTTTTTGTCTTTTCATTGTTTTATGCAATAAAAGTTGTTTGTTATTTTGATTAATTGTTCCCTGTCCTGCACTTTATCATTATTGGCTGTTGTTGTATGCCAGTGCTATTTGGGACTTGCTAACCCTCTCTGGGTTATGTTTTAGCTTTATATATGGTGTTATTTTTTGGTCAACGTGTCTCTGCTTCAAAAATTACATAAAAAAAGACTATCAGAGAATTCAGATGTAGGGTTTATGAACATATTGGGAACATCAGCAATTGGAGTGATACTCTGATTGCCAGACAAATATGGGCTGTCCATCATTGATGTACTGACTTAATGAAGTTCTGTAGTATGGAACTCAAGTGAGGGATGGTAACTGAAATAATAATACATCTTAATGGTGCTGCACATGCATAGGTCATCGCAATGCTGTTGGGATGAGATTGTGACTTTCTCATCACATTTTTGGTGAGGCTGTACAGGCACATTATAAGTGCGAATTTGTTCGGAAAACAATCGACAAACATAAATTCGGCACGAATATGGCACATTCGGATTCGTGATCGGAAACACAAGCAAAATTTTATAAAATCGGGAAAAATCGGTAACATTTGTTAAGAAGTGCAGGAAAATATTTACATTGCCACAAAGGTATTTTCAGCACTTTAGCAATGATAATGGTGGTGTTCATGAGCGTTTGGCATGTGTTTGATGAGGGGAGGGAGTTTGCATAGTTCAGAGGCACGGCATTCTTGTAAATAGTATTTTTTTCCTCACTTTCTGTGTGCACATTTTGGCTAGCCAATCAAGGTGCATGAAACATCCGCAATGTCCTGTCACAACAATGTGTGTCACTGGCTGCTGAAAGCACGTGTCCAGCTAACATAGAAAAGTTAAGAAAAACATACCATAAGGAAACAGCCCTACCAACAGCCCTACCAAAACCTGTTAATCAACAAATGCACTAGCAGGATGTAGCAGGCCCCCACGATAAAGGCAGGGATATCATGGGGTCCTGCTGCATCCTGCTAATGTATTTGTCATCTGACAGGTTTGTTTCCTTTTGGTATGAAATCACATGTCCATCTCCATATAAAGAGTGGACATCTTGTTTTAGCATCATTTAGACACTGTAATAGCGCAGAGAGGCTGCTCATAACTGCTGGCCATGCTAGAAGCTATATTTTAGCTACTTAGCTAGACGGTTGTTTCTTACTCTGATAGGTTAGCTAGGTAATGTCCTGTGTGGCTGTGAAATCGACTTTCTAGCTTTTTTTGGCCATTACTGAGGTCCGCAGACAAAGACGGCAGTGCACATGTCATACAAGTGTGTTGTACACTGCTTCTATTGTGCTCCATGCAGGAGTATAGCGTTCTAAATCTTATTTTTTCACTAGCTAAATGTCAAACAACATGTCATATTCCACTTTGTCAATTAGTGTTGTGGTGAAGTAGTTCGGTGATTTGAGCTGTTACATTAAGAAATATTTTTTGGCGTCAGTGGCTAGTGTGATTTACCATGCCATATCTTACCTTGTTATTTAGTGGCGGTGAAATTCCACAGTGTGCATAGCTCATGCACATTAAAAAGAAAAAAAAAATTCTGTTGCTAAATGTGATACAGCTCGCCGTTTTCCACCTTGTCATTTTGTGGTGGTGATGTGAAACTGTCTGCTGACCTAACGCACATTAAAAAAAAATTATAATTGGTCTGTTGCAAAATGTGATACAACCCGCCATTTCCCACATTGTAATTTTGTAGCGGTTAAATTGTTGTGTGTGCAGAGCTGTTGCACATAGTAAAAAAACAACATTTTGGGGGTTTTACAAGCGTGATACAGCAGGCTAAATCTGAATTAGAAATTGTTTGGAGCATATCTTCTAGTTTATACAGGCATGACTCACACTAAAAAACTTATTCTGTTACTAACGCTGTACAGCAGGGGACATCTCACCTTGAAATTGTTTGTAGCATCTAGTCTGTTATAGAGGCCTGATCCACAGGCCCCCCCAAATTCTTCTGTTACTAACGTCATACAGTCGGGGACATCTGACTTTTAAATTGTTTGTAGTAGCTAGTCTGTTACAGAGGCCTAATACACAGGCAACAAAAAATTGTTATGCTACTAATGTCGTACAGTAGGGGACATCTCACTTTCAAACTGTTTGCAGCATCTAGTCTGTTATATGGCCTGATCCAAAGGCCCAGAAAAATTTTCTGTTACTAATATCATACAGTATGGGACATCTGACTTTCAAATTGTTTGCAGCATCTAGTCTGTTATAGAGGCCTGATCCACAGGCACCAAAAAAATTATTCTGTTGTTGATGTCGTACAGTAGGGGACATCTCACTTTCAAACTGTTTGTAGCATCTAGTCTGTTAAAGAGGCCTGATCCACAGGCCCCCCAAAAACTCTTCTGTTACTATTGTCATAAAGTAGGGGACATCTCACTTTCAAATTGTTTGTAGCATCTAGCCTGTTATAGAGGCCTATTCCAAAGGCATAAAAAAATTCTTCTGTTACTAGCGTCGTACAGTAGGGGACATCACACTTTCAAATAGTTTGAAGCATATCATCTTTTTCATACAGGCCTCATCCACACTCAATCAATTAATTTTTCTGATACTAACGTGATTCAGCATGCCATATTTCATCATGGAATTTACTGTCGCTGAAACTCAGTTGTTTGCAGAGCTGGTGCAGAGTTTAAAATCTAATTTTTTGTTGCTAATACTGTGCTCCTACCACACTATCTGAACAACATGATGGGAAAAAAGTGAGGCCGTGGTGGAAGGGGGATTAGGATTAGTGATTAAGGAGTACGTGGGGTAGGTAGTAATGTTTGTGAGAGCACTAGTGAACCTACAACGTCACGTCCTATTTAAACCTGCAAGAGAAAAAAGTAGGCAAAGACCCTAATGTAACTAAGTAAAAAAGCAAAAGTGCATTTAAATAACACAGAGTTTTTAGTAATACTGTTTTTGGATCAAAAAATAGCACAAAAGCCATCCCACCAAGTCAAGGTAACTCTGATAGGAACAGTCCTACACTGTCTAATATTAAAACCTTACCATGTGTCGATGTTGACCTCAGTGTGAATAAGGGCAGACAAAAGGACTGGGCCAAACCAGTGAAAACCCAGACTGGGGAAACCTTATATATAGTCTCTAGCTCAGAAACAGGGAAGCCACACCCAGGCTTGCCCAGAGTGCAGCAATACAGATAAAAAAAAACACAAAAATTGAGTTTAGCTTGAGTTGGTACACATGCAGAGGTTAAACGCATGTTCACATTGGCCACAAAACATTAAAACCTACAAGAGAAAAAAGTAAGCAAAAACCCTGATTTAACTAAGTAAAAAAGCGTCACGTCCTTTGCAAAGACAACTGACAGCTTCTGTTACTGGACAAGCTACTCCACTACCTTTCTTTGGCAGACACACAGCAGTACGCCCAGTTGATGAGGCTCAGAAAGAGCACGTGCTTGAGTGGATGGCAAGCACAGCTTCAAGTGGCCTCTCCTCATCTTCGTCCACCTCATCTTCGTCCACCTCAACATCACAAAGGTGGCACCCAAATTGCCCTTGTTTTGTCCTGCATCCCAACACTACAACCATACAACTGACTGTACGGAACCACACATGGTGGGTCTGACAAGCTGTTCGCACATTCTATTTCATGGTTATCAGAAGTGTACTCAAAAGCGTCACAGAGTCAAGAGGAGGAAATCTGCACTGATGCCCAAAATGTTTTAACTTGGATCTGGGGCAGGACAAAGTAGGGTCCAAGCAGCATCCTGACACTCGTCATCATACGTTATCCCCGGGGAGGAGGTGATCCTGATGAGACTCATATCTGAGGCTCACGTGGACTGTACTGTACTGTCAAGGCAGGAAGAGGGCGACTCTAAGGGCAAGGAATGTGATAACACAGAGTATGATGAGGGTGAGGTGGTAGATCCCAGTTGGCGTGAGCATAGAGGCACACAGCAAAGTAGGTCACCTGAGGAGGAAGATAAGGAGGTTACATTATGCCATACATCGCAGACACTTAGTGATGCAGCCATGACAAGCAATGCATTGTCAGCCACAACTGTGGCTGTGACCAGCAGCGTCCACAGGTCTGCAGCTCGCAGGGGTGGCAAGGGTTGTCTAGCCTGGGCCTTTTATGACACTGCAAAGGATGAGTCAACTCACGTAATCTGCCAACATTGCAAAAAAAACTGATTAGAGGTAAAATGTGCAATAATTTGTGCAATCAACATGCGTTGCTCTGGGAAACCCACTGCGCTAAAATGCGGACCAGCGGACCTCAACAACCATCAGCCATCCCATCAATCGCATCTGCTGCTTCGTCCTCCTCCTCTGTTACCGTGCCAACTGTTGAGACACGGGTCTCTGACTGCAGAACCTTGTGTTCTTTACCTGCTCCAGTCACGCTGACGAAGAGTCCACTGTCAGCTGCAAAAGAAGCGGACATAACTGCTGTTTTTTGACCGATCTCAGAGAACGAGCACACCACAACTTTGTCAATCCAGCATAACATCTCCTCCTGCACCTATCTCAGTGTCCAGCAGTTTGCCTGGTTCACCATATACCGCCGTCACTCAGCACTGCAGACAACCCATGGTTCTACAGTTGTGGTCACCTAAAAGATTATTTCCTCCTAAGCATGACACAGTTAAGAGGTTAGACTTCACCATCTCCAATATGTTGGCCATGGAAATTTCCACCTGGTAGATGCAGATGGTTTCTGAAAGGTGATGGCCATCGCAGTCTCCCAGTACCAATTGCCCAGTCGCCATTACTTTTCTAAGAAAGCTGTGCCTGCGCTACACAAGCATGTCACAGACAACATCACCCATTTCTTGACACTATTTGTGTCTGCCAGGATGCATTTCACCACAGACTTATAAATGAGTAAGCATGGCCAAGGTCATTAAATCTTGCTGTCTGGGCAATGAGTGACTCTGGTGGCTATGGGGTCTTGGAATCCCCAAGGCTTGAAGGACTAACCCTTATATTTAACACTTCCTACACTGCTTCTCCCTCTTCCTTTATTTCCTCTAGGGTACACCTGTGCCCTCAAGCTCTGTCTTAATGAGACACGCGTTCCAACTGTGCAGAGCGAATCCCCACCATCTCCATACTGCACAGCCAGGGCTCACCGCAATCACGCAGTGTTAAAATTGATATGCCGTGGAGATTGCAGTCATACAGCTGAAGAGTTGTGGACAACTCTCCAGGCTGAGTTTGAGCAATGGCTGTCTCAGCTGAACCTGCATCTAGAGAAGGCCATGTCCGATAACGGTGCCAACCTGTTGGCGGCCCTACAGCGAGGCAAGCTCACATATGTGATTTGCTGACATGGTGGAATTCCACTCTGCACATGTTTCAGCGACTGTGGCAGTAGCAACGAGCCCTGATGCAGTATGTCATGTTGTATAGCAAGGCCTACGCAGTACAGACGTGGTGCATATCACGTTTACGGAGTGGGCACAGATCAAGGACCTCTGCACCATTCTACACAGTTTCGAAATGACTACTAAGATGGTTAGTGCTGACGACACCATCATCAACATCACTATTCTGGTCATCTATATGCTGGAGCAGACTTTGAATAACCTGTGGGAGAAGATGGTGGTCCCAGAAGAAGAGGAGGAGGCAGAGAAGGATGTGGAACAGTTAACATTGTCTCAAAGTTTTAAACTGTTGTCACACAGGCAGGTGCAAAGGGAGGTTGGATTATTGCGATTTGGTTATAACAGACAAACTGATAGCAAAGGTGCAAGATCCGAGGGTCAAATAGAGGATGAACAGGTGATGGGCGAGCAACTGTCAGATGAAGAGGATAATCCTCTCCTCTCTGTTGTTCGTGGTTGGCAGGAGGGGATGGAGGAAATAAGCAACAGTGTTACCCAGCCACCAACACAGCATGGGCTTGGACCTCATGGTAGAACCCGTCATATGATTGCCTTCTTGCTGCACTATCTGCAACATGATACCCATATACAGCTCTGGCAAAAATTACGAGACCACTGCAAAATGTTCAGTTTGTCTGATTTTTCACTTTATAGGTATATTTTTGAGTAAACTGTAAATTGTTCTTTTAGTCTTTAACCTTCTGGCAACATGTCTCTGAATTCCCAAGCAATAATTTTTTTTTATTCTAAAAAGGAGAAATGTTCCAAAGTAAAAAAAACAGTGCTTTCAGACCTCAAATAATGCAAAGAAAACAAGTTCATAATCATATAGAAACATCAATACTAATGTTTTAACTCAGGAAGAGTTCAGAAATCAATATTTTGTGGAACAACCATGATTTTTAATCACAGCTTCCATGCGTCTTGGAATGCTTTCCACCAGTCTTTCACACTGTTTCTGGCACAAAAATTTAAGCAGTTCTTCTTTGTTTGAAGGCTTGTGACTATCCATCATCCTGTTGATTACATTCCAGAGGTTTTCAATGGGGTTCGCGTGTGGAGATTAGGCTGCCCATGATAGGGTTTTGATGTGGTGGTCTCTTAATTTTTGCCAGAGCTGTAGTTATGATTATTAATATTGCTGATTACTTGGTTGCCACTCTGTTAGATCCACATTATAAAACCAAATTTTACAAGATGCTTCCTGCCTAGGAAAGGGACCCGTGAATGCTGGCGTATTGAAACACACTTTTACACAACCTTAAGAGAGCTTATCCCCAAGACAGCAGTGAAGTATACAGTTCGCACTGCAGCTCTTGACTTCCAAACTTCAGCACATCAATTTGTCAACACCAAAACATAAGCAGCAGCAGTAGTGTAAGTGGAAGAAGCAATTTCTATGAGTCCTTTGACACATTTTTTAGACCAGCTCGTGCACCAGCACAACAAAGTCCAAGTCTTACATGTTGTGAACGAATGGAGAGGATGGTGCACTGAATATCAATACCATCAGGGAGTGTTTGGACCCTTCACATTTTGGTCTGCCAAAATGGATGAGTGGCCTGAGCTCGCCTCACACGTCTTGGAGGTTTTATCATGCAAGGCAGCAAGTGTTCTCTCAGAACGTGTCTTCAGCGCTGATGGTGGTATCCTGAAGGATAAGCGCAGCTGGCTGTCCCCTGAAAATGTATACTGCCTAACTTTCATCAAAATGACCAAGTCATGGATCTCAAAGGATTTTTGCACCCAAATCGCAGATTGTACAGACTAGACAATATTGCATTTTTTAGTATGCTGTATTAATGTCACTTAACTGAACTCTTTGATATCTTTAGTGTGGCTTCTGTGCCTTCTGTTGCTGCTGCTGCAGACGTTAACACAAATTTGTGGAAATGTGAGCATTCATGGTTGATCGACATCTGCTAGGTTGGCTGTAGTGGAAGACATGTCAGTCCCAATTATACTATTTTTACTCTCGTGTAATTTATCCAATTTCTGTAGCGTTCAACCCTCATTTTTAAAAAAATTAAAACTCCTAGTTGGGTGTCCATCTGCTGGGTTGGATGTAGTGGAAAACCTGTCGTTCACTATTATACTATTTCTACTCTTGTGAAGTTAATGCCACTTCTGTGGTGTCAGGCCCTCATTTTTTCAATTTGAAAACTCCAGGTTGGGTGTCCACTGCTGGGCTGTATGTAGTGGTAGACTTGTCGTTCACTATAATACTATTTCTATTCTCATGAAATTGATGCCACTTTGGTAGTGACTGCCAATAATTTTTGAAAATGTAAATACTCCTGGTTGGGTGTCCATCTGCTGGGTTGAGTGTAGCGGAATACCTCTCATTCCCTATTGTACTATTTCTACTGTGGTGAAATTGATGCCACTTTGGTAGTGTCTGCCAATAACTTTTAGAAATGTGAATATTCCTGCTTGGGTGTCGATCTGCTGAGTTGGGTGTAGTGGAAGACCTGTCAGTTCCTATTAAACTATTTATACTGTGGTGAAATTGATGCCACTTTGGTGGTGTCTGCCAATATTTTATTTAAATGTGAACACTCCTGGTTGGGTGTTCATCTGCTGGATTGGGCGTAGTGGAAGATTTGTTAGTGCCTAATATACTATTTCTACTGTGGTGAAATTAACCCCTTCATGACCCGGGGTATTTTCATTTTTTCGTTTTGGTTTTTCGCTCCCCTCCTTCTCAGAGCCATAATTTTTTTATTTTTCCGTCAATATGGCCATGTGTGGGCTTATTTTTTGTGGGATGAGCTGTACTTTTCATTGACATCATTGGTTTTAGCATGTCATGTACTAGAAAACGGGAAAAAAATTTCAAGTGCGGTGAAATTGCAAAAAAAGTGCAATCCCACACTTGTTTTTTGCTTGGCTTTTTTGCTAGGTTCACTAAATGCTAAAACTAATCTGCTATGTTATTCTACAGGTCATTATGAGTTCATAGACACCAAACATGTCTATGTTATTTTTTTATCTAAGTGGTGAAAAAAAAATTCCAAACTTTGCTAAAAAAAAATCCCAAAAATGCACCATTTTCCGATACCTGAAGCATTTCCATTTTTTGTGATCTGGGGTCAGGTGGGGCTTATTTTTTGCATGCCGACCTGACGTTTTTATTGATACCATTTTGGTGCAGATATGTTCTTTTGATCACCGTTATTGCATTTTAAAGTAAGGTCGCGGCTACAAAAAAAAAAGGAATTCTGGCGTTTCAAATTTTTTTCTCGCTACTCCATTTAGTGATCAGTTTAATCCATTTTTTAATGATATATTGGGCGATTCTGAACGCGGCAATACCAAATATGTGCAAGTTTGAATTTTTTTATTGTTTTATTTTGAATAGGGCGAAAGGGGGGGTAATTTAAACTTTTATATTTTTTTATTTTTTTCATATTTTTTAAAACTTTTTCTCACTTTTGCCATGCTTCAATAGCCTCCATGGAAGGCTAGAAGCTGGCATAACTCGATCACCTCTGCTACATAGGAGTGAAGCTCAGATCGCTCCTATGTAGTAGTATTACAGACTTGCTATGAACGTCAACCACAGGGTGGCGCTCATAGCAATCTGGCATCAACAACCATAGTGGTCTGCAGGAGACCTCTGGTTGTTATGCCAATGTATTGCTGACCCCCGATCATGTGACGAGGTCAGCAATGTGGGCATTTCCATCCGCATGGCCGGAAGAGCTAATTAGATGCTGCTGTCAGCATTTGACAGCGGCATTTAACTAGTTAATAGCGGCGGGTTAATCGTGATTCCACCCGCCACTATTCTGGGCACATGTCAGCTGTACAAAACAGGTGGCATGTCCCGTCTTTGATGCGCGCTCACCGCTGGAGCCCGCATCACAGCAGGGCATCTGACCTCGGACGTACTATCCCATCCGAGGCCAGAAAGGGGTTAATGGCACTTTGTTGGTGTCTGCCAATAATTTTTGAAGATTGTAACAGTTCTATTAGGATCTCCTTCATGTGTGTTGCCTGTAGAAGCAGGCCTCCGAGACTGTCAGGCCTCCACTTCATTGGAGTCAACTACCCATTTTACTACTATGTTTTGATTTTTCTTACAATAGTAGTCTATGAAACCGGTATTTGTGCCACCTGAGTGTGGCTCAGCATGAGTGTTTTATCAGGGCTCCCAGCACAGTAGGCCTGCACCGATCCCTCACCCACCTCGTACTTTGACATTCAATTGAAAGCAGTAAATGCTGGCTCAGACCACGATACTTCATACATGTCTGTTCCTCACAACACAGAGGCTCTCCATGCATGCGTTGTGACTGTCACATAGCCGCGACACATGCAGCTTTGGCGCCTAACAGCTGATCATCTGGAGCTCTCCAGGTATTCCGGTTCCGGATGCAGCTTCTTCGGTAAGCACTATAGCTTGCCGAATAAGGAGGGAGCTGATGATGTTCACTCATATCTACTTTTTACCCATATATCTTTGTTTCAAAGATATACCATTCACTACCACAGAAGGTTTTGTAATATCCACTTACCTGTTTGGCTGGTAATTGAACCAGCCCTTGTGATCTTTTTTAACCATCCAGCTGTATCTCACTAATATGAATACTTTCTGCTCTTTATGTGTTATAGCTTTTCTTGAGTCATGTTATATATTTTTCATCTCTAATATTCTTTATCATACTGAAGAAATTGTATTTCTAACCAAGCAAATTGCATATCAACAGATTAATATCAACATTATGCTTGTAGTTTTTTAAGGTTCAATAGGGCAAGCCTATGACCATTTGTTCTTTACGACACCTCATCATGGGATATATTTGGACCAGAATTTTGCTGTGAAATTAATTTTGACTGCTCTGTCATCAGGCATCTATGAATGCCTAATTTTGCGTCCTGAATTTTTTACACAATCTTTGATAGATCCCTTTTTGCACACCTCTTTTATGTTAGTTTTTTGTGGTATTTATATGTGATATGGTAATAATTTGGTACATTAATATTTATATTGTGATGGTTATCCTATTTGAACTCTTCTAGCACCTATCTAAAGTTGTATTTTAAGAGATTATTTCTATTCTATTATTCTTCTTTCATCAAATCCACCTAACTCTTCTCGTGCACACACTGCGTTGTGGCATTACTGACTCTTCAGAGACCATTGTCAAAATGGTTAACACATTTTGTTTAATTGCTATTTCTAGGAAATACTCCTTGACCAGTTTCTCCTTTAAAAAAAATCCAACTCACTTCAATATGACTTACCGTATATACTCATGTGTAAGCCAAGCCCCCCTCAGCTTATACGAGTACACGAGTCATTATCCAGAAAGCTGGCAGGGGAGGCGGAGCGGCGGAGCAGCAGCAGGAGCCAGCTAACAGAAGACATCATACTCACCCTCCTCACGCCATCGCTGCATTTCTGTCCCTGCGCCTGCGACTCTTCCTGTGCTGAGCAGTCACGTGGTACCACTTATTAAGGTAATGAATATGCACACATCTGCACTCCCATAGGTGTGGAGTGCATATTCATTACCTTAATGAGCGGTACCACATGACTGCTCAACACACGAAAGCTTGCTGCGCCAGGACAATGGAGATGCAGCGACAGCGCGAGGAGGGTGAGTAGGACGGGGGGTGTGAGCCATGCATACAACGATGGGATGGGGGAGTGAGCCGTGTGGGACCGGGGGAGCCATGCATACAACAGGGGGAGGACAGGACAGGGGAGCCACACATACCAGGACAGGGGAGCCACATACCAGGACAGCAACGAGAGGAGTCACGCATACCAGAACAGCGATGGGGGGAGCCACGCATAGCAGGACAGGGATGAGGGGACAATGCACACTCGCCTTACACTCAAATCAATAAGCTTACCCAGTTTTCCATGGCAAAATTAGGTGTCTCGGCTTATACTCGGGTCGGCTTATACTCAAGTATATACGGTAGTTATTTTTTTGTAATCTCTAGAGCTCACAACATCACTGAAGAGTTGGAGGGTGTCTGTATAATCGGATAGCAAGGGCTACACAGGCCATTACAGTAGTAAATACATTAGATTTTGATCAACAAGTTTGTAAAAGACCCAAAAAGTGGTAATGCTCTGTTGGATCTGGTAATTTCTACATTGCTGAGGTTGTTGGAAATGTACATGTCACTGTCCACAAAATCTATGTTTCCATTAACCACAATATCATTTAATTTTACTCAAACATGTGTAAAAAACATACTGAAGTGGGGAGGGAAAAAACACTTAATTTTAAAAAGTCCAATTTCCCCAATTTGAAGGCTGCATTTTAGGACTTTCACTGGGACCAGCTACTTTCAGGAAATGATAGTGATGTAAATGATAAATGTGAGCACTTTAATTGTACATTGGTCAATAAGACTGCAAAATATGCTCCTATAGGTATCAAGAACAGATGACAAAAATTAAACCTTATATTCATTACACCTACAGTTAGAAAGGCCATTAATTCCAAAAAGGGCAGATCAGCTAAAGTAGAAAATGGCCACGAGGTAGCCTAGGAAAGTAAGGCAAATTCCAAAAAATTATTTCAAAATGTAAATACTATGAAAAAAAAACAAGATATGCACAGGTGGGTCCCCTAAATAATGATAATGGGGATTGATCACTGAGGATGATGAAAAGGCAGAATTTTTAGACAAAGAAGAGAGAGTGGCAGATCTACCAATTCCAGTGCTCTTAATATAACAACTTTTATGCCCAAGTGGTTAAATGTAGATATAGTCCAACCTAGGTTGCATGAAACCAATAAGATCAAGGCTCTTGGCTTACATGGGCTGTATCTAAGAGCTCTTATGGAACTAAACTCAGTTATTCTTTAAAAATTCTCTAGTGACTGGCATTGTGCCAAGTAACTGGCGCAAAGTTAATATGTTGCTCATTTTCAAAATGGCCTCTGGGTTTTTCCCAATAGTTAAAGACCAGTAAGCTTAACATCCATGGGGAAAATGTTTGAGAGGCTTGTAAATGACTATATAAAGGAGTATGTGGTAGAAAGTAACACCTACTCTTCAGGCACAGACACCGAAAATGGACTTCATCAGGAAGTTCGTGTTACTTTTCGGGATTGACCCCCTGAACATCAGGTGCACATGACAAACACTGCTTCTGATTGGCAGTAAACTGCCGGTCAGACATCCGTGATTCCCATGCTGTCAGATGACAGCGTGAGCGTGCAGCTGTGATCAGAGGTTTAAAGTTTACATCCGGTCCCTTGTGTCAGCTGATGGAACTACTGCTGCCATCAGCCGAAGCCTGCTGCCGCTAATAACAGTGACAGCATGAACAGCCGATGAGAGCATTCATCAGCTGGTGCCTGCGCTTTAAATAAATAAACAAAACATGGCATGGCTTTCCCTGTATTTTTGACAACCAGCCAGGCAAAACTCACAGCTAGTGGCTGCAACCATCAGCTGTTGGATCCGAACATCCAGGTGTCCACCTATCTCTAATTAAAAGTGATGCCAGGATGGTTTTGCTAAGGATACAACTTTTCAACCTAACCTGATAAGTTTTTATGAAGAGGTGAGCAAAAACTTGGACAAAGAAGCAGAAGTGGATATTATTATTATTATTTATTATTATAGCGCCATTTATTCCATGGTGCTTTACATGTGAGGAGGGGTATACATAATAAAAACAGGTACAATAATGTTGAACAATACAAGTCACAACTGGTACAGGAGGAGAGAGGACCCTGCCCGCGAGGGCTCACAATCTACAAGGGATGGGTGAGGATACAATAGGTGAGGGTAGAGCTGGTCATGCATCGGTTTGGTCGATCGGCAGTTGATGATGGTTGTAGGCTTGCCGGAAGATGTAGGTCTTCAGGTTCTTTTTGAAGGTTTCGATGGTAGGTGAGAGTCTGATATGTTGTGGTAGAGAGTTTCAGAGTAGGGGTGATGCAAGAGAGAAATCTTGCATACGATTGTGGGAAGAGGAGATAAGAGGGGAGTAGAGAAGGAGATCTTGTGAGGATTGGAGGTTGCGTATAGGAAAGTACTGGTAGACGAGGTCAAAGATGTATGGAGGAGACAGGTTGTGGATGGCTTTGTATGTCATGGTTAGGCTTTTGTACTGGAGTCTCTGGGTAATGGGGAACCAGTGAAGGGATTGACAGAGGGGAGAGGCCGGGGAATAGCGGGGTGACAGGTGGATTAGTCGGGCAGCAGAGTTTAGAATAGATTGGATATTATGTTTTTGGACATTGCAAAGGTATTTGACACTTTCCCATATGTCTAATGGGTAAATTATGTAGATTTACATCATGATCAGGTAGGGTTTTCCACAAAATGATGTTAGGTCATGGAGATCAAGCGGGTACAGAAGCATCATTAGCAGCAACATTATCAGCATGGTCTAAGAGGCTTCTGTCAGTGCAGCACTGACAGGTAAAATGCATTGCAATGACGATACATTATACCAGTGATTAAAGTAATAAAAGTTAAAGTCATATAGATTAACTAAATAAAAAGGTAAAAAATAAGTTAAAAAAATAAGAAAAATATTTTTAAATATATCACTAAATAAATGAAAAATGGAAAAAATGTTATACAATATATATTTTTATTTATGCAAAAAAATAAATAAAAAAGTGCAATTTTTGGTATCACCGTGTCCGGAATGAAACGATTTATTAAACTGTAACACTATTTAACCGCCTTAGTGAACATATAAAAAAAGTGTCAAAAAAACTATGGTTTTTCATCATACTGCCAAAAAAGTGTCCTAAACCATGATGAAAAAGTCAAATGCAAATAAAAATGGCATGTTTGAAAACGTCATGTTGTCCCGCCAAAAAAGCCACCATAAAGCTCCCTCAGCAGAGAGATAAAAAGTAACAGATTTCAGAATATAGTGATGCAAAACATTTCTTTTTTTATAAAACATAGTTTTAACTGTGGAAAAATGGCAAAACAAAAAAAATTATTTGAAATTTGGTATCGCTGTAATCATACTGACAGAAGAATAAAGCTGTCTTATTACTTTTTCCACAGTGTGAATGACAGAAAAAAAAAAACAATTCCTGAATTGCTAGTTTTTGTTTAATCTGCCTCCCAAATATTAGAATATAATGAAATAAAAAAGGTATAGTCCTGAAAATGGTATCAATAAAAATGTTAACTCATCCTGCAAAAAAGCAAGCCCTTATGTGACTCCAATGGCAGAAACATAGAAAAGCTATAGCTCTCAAAATATGGAGATGCAAAAATATGTTTTTGCAAAAAAAAGTATCTTTTAGAGTGTCATTGTAGCCAAACATAGAAAAGATATATTTCTAGACTTGCTGTAATCACACCGAAGAGAAGAATAAAATTGTCTAATCACTTACATCGCACGAGGAATGACATAAAAAAATAAATAGAACAAATTCTTGAACTGCTGTTGATTTGTTTATTCTGCCTCCCAAATATCGTAGTAAGATTTGGCTGACATTTATCCTTCCCTCTGTGAAAATGAAATATTTGGGGCTGAAACAACATTTCGGGGGAAATGTGTATTTTTTAATTTTCACGAATTAACGTGATAAAATTCTTTGAAGCACCTGTGGGCTCAAGACCATTCTCACAACACCTCTAAATAAATTTTACTGAGGGGTGTAAGTTACAAAATAGGGTCACTTGTGGAGGTTTACATTGTTTAGGAACATCAGTGGCTCTGCAACTCAGACATGGAATTTATTTCAGTTACTTCTGCGTTCCAAAAGTCAAATGGAGCTCCTTCCCTTCAGAGCCATGCTGTGCGCCCAAACAATAGTTTTCCACCACATTTAGTGTATTGGCGTGCTCAGTAGAAACTGCACAACATATTTTATTGCCAATTTTATTCAGTTACATTTCTGAAAATTCAATATTTGGGTCTAAAGCAACATTTGTGGAAAAAAAGTAAAATTTTCATTTTTTTTTGTTTCACATTGCTTAAAATCCTGTGAAGCACCTAAAAAGTTAATAAACTTCTTGAATGTAGTTTTGAGCACTTTGAGGGGGGCAGTTTTTAAAATAGTGTCACGTTTTGGTATTTTATCTCATATAGACCCCTCAAAATCACTTCAAATGTGATGTGGTCCCTATAAAAATTGGTTTTGTTAGTTTTATAGGAAAAATCAAAAATTGCTGATAAACTTTTAACCTTTCTAACTGCATAACAAAAAATATGTTGTGCAATATTACTATCTAGTTTAAGAACATACAAACTTAAAGTTTGAATATTGCAAAATTTTCACAAAAATTCTGATATCTTCACAAATTAGCACAAAAAATGTTGAACTAAATTTAACACTAACATAAAGTACAATGTGTCACGAAAAAAACAATCTCTGAATCACTGGGATACGCTGAAGCGTTCCATAGTTAGTACCTCATAAAGTGATTCTAATCAGAATTGTAAAACTTGGCCTGGTCAGGAATGTTCAAACAGGATCGAGGGTGAAGGGGTTAAGGTCTAGAAGATTATAAATTAAGGTTTGTATTTGAATCAAACACTATCTCAAACATCGTAACCAGAGAGTTGTGGTGAATAACTACTCTTTAGTGCTTGGTCTGCTATTATTCAACTTCTGTATAATATAGAATGCAAAATTAAAAGTCTTCTTTCTAATTTTACCAGATAACACCAACCTATATGGTATAGTACAGTCTATGGAGGAAGTTCATATGTTATAGGCTGAATTGGAAAAATTGAGTGCTTGGTCATCCTTGTGGAGGATGAGGTTAAATGTGGATAATTGCTAAGTTAAGCTTCTGTGCCAGAGACGGACACTAACAGCTTTTGGCCCCTGAGCAAGAAATGTGTCTGAAATATTGATTCTGACAGCTGACACCCAGCACTCACTGCCAGGACCAGTGTCCACACTGCAACACCCGCTAGGACCGTGGGGTACTCGTAACGGGGTCAGACGGTCCTTAAAGGGGCGTTCACGGCAGTAGTGACCCGGTCCGTGGCCCTGGACGTGCAATTAAAAGGGATGGATGATGGAAAGGAATAAAGTTTGTAGGGAATAAAGGGAATGTTCATGACGCCACCTGTGGTACTCGGCCAGGGATGGCTGACACTGCTTAAAGGGACCAATGCGGATGATGATGATGCAGCTGAGATGGTTTGGCTCCCCACAGATGGAGCAGGGGCCCCAGGGCTACCAGAACAGTCAATGAGGGGTTGTGGATGTTGGGTGCTGGAATGATTGGAGGACACAGTGACGGTAGTTTCTTTACCTTTAATTGCGGATGCAGTCCGGGGCACTGGTGACAGGCGATCTGGGAGATGCGGGCAGTCTGGAGGCAGTTCAGAATCCCCCCAGCCAGGTGGGGTTGGAAGCCTCCCTATTGTGCTGTTCTGGAGGTTCTTGATGCCTTAAGCTCTCCACAAGTCCCTCTCTGTCCCTTAAGTGGAAAGATACCCACATTTCAGACAGCTTGAGCCTTTTCCAGGTGTCACTGCCTAGTGGTGACTCCAAGCTCTAGTCTGCTGCTGTGCCTTTGGGTGTCAGTTGTGGCCAGGAGACCTGCAATTTCCTGCCCTCCGGATTCGGTTGCTGGGTATGCAGTCCCCACACAACCACGGACTTCGGTGTCCCGTCTTTTGTGCTCAGTCCTGGGGTAAGCTCAGTCGCAGCTCTACCCCCAGGCTCTCCACACTTGCTTCCTCCTACACTGTCTCCCTCAGACTGACTAATTAACCCCTCCTCCAGACCAGAACTTAAAGGGCAGCTCCCCTTAAACTGGGTTCAGAGCTCTCCCTTCTGGTCTGGAGTCAGGAAAGTGTTGTACGCTGAAATTACCTGCTAAGGAGAATCCCTTTCTGCTTTCAGGCATGGCATCACCCCCTGTGAGGGAGCAATGCCACTGTAGCAACTGGACCCCACCACAGAACCGCTCCCAACAGTCTAACCCCCTAAATTCTAGCAATCACAGCATTTAGAACTCAAGAAGAGGGAGGGAGCCCTCTCTGCTTTTTGATCGGTGCCCCCGCAACTTCATCTATGTCCATTCCCTTATCCTTTTCCATTCATTGGTTGAACTTTATAGTCATGTGTCTTTTTTCAACCATACTAAGTATGTAGGTATGAAGTTAGAAATAACTTCAGATCATTGCTTTAAAATGCCACCGAGATCTCAATATAGCATAAACACAGAATAGGAACAAGGTCTCATACAATTGGTTTTTCAGAAGACTAGTATTTCTTCTTTCTTTCACACTTGTCAGTGATAATACTATGTCTTCAGGGGAGAAAATAATAGGGCTGGCAGGTCTTGGCTGAAGAATTTGGGCACAAGAGAAGGGCACAAACTGGATCTTTGTTTGGATGAAGAAATCTTTGATAATTACCATTCTGTCCAATTTGTAACGTTCATAAAAATAATGTTTAATATTTCCTTCTGCATTCTGTGCGCTGATACATTTTTACTTCCTTGTAAATTTAGGCATACTCTTTATTTTTTTTACAATTTTTACACTTTTTTTTTTAGAAAGATTTAGCCTGAAATAGGTTTATGTGTCCACTGTTGTTTAAAAACTAGAAGTAATTTCAAAAGTTTTGGTGTAGACATCTTGGACTGACTGCAATGGTTTATTGACTGATTTCATCAGGGAATGGGCCAAGCTGGAGCTATTGACTGGACAAGCCATCAGATACGTTTTTGAAGCAGTTCATGCTGTTGATAAAACAACTAGAAAGGCCTACTTCAGGCTCCAAACAGAAATTGTAATTCAGCTGGTAATGAGACGTGCAAATTGCCCTTTTTAAGGTTTTATTTTTTATTTTTTTATTCATATTCTAGACACCCTTCTGTAGATGTCACTTTGAGTAGTTAAAAATGAAAGCTTCGTCTGCATCCTGCCTGGCTGGTGGGGAGGTTGATTCGGTTTTATGTGGATAATTATTTTAACCTTTATAACACATCCAGTCCTGGTAGGTCTAGTTTCTTGCATTTACCCTGACATTTACATCTCCTTTGTACAGTTATAGCACAACGCTCTGCTGCCATGTCAGTTCATGGTCACAGGGGTCTCTAACATTTCTACCACCCCGCAATCCTCAGTCTAAAATGCTATTATTAAGACCTATGATGCCTAAAAATGAGATTGCATGGTTATGACTAGAGTGCTGTAGCCTTAAATAGTCCTCCAACTGTTTTGAATGCTATTATTAAGTGTCCTGGGGAAATGCAAAAATTACCCAGTGATCCCCAGACTTAATTTTATTTAAGCATTTTGCAAGGTTTAGAGCTCTGTAATATATTCCTTGGACTCAGACTCGGGCTTTTAAAATGCATGTATTTTTGTTACAGTTTGGAAACACATTTCTGCTTAATGTATATATGTGAAATACAATGTTAAAAACCTCTCATTTCAAGTAATTTGACACAATATAGGATCAACTATTTAAAGTCATTTTACAATTTCTGTTTTCAGTTTATCCTGGAGTATTGAGCATCCAGACTTACTATAGCATTGACTAAATAAATAGCAAAAGCAGATATTGCAGTCAAACCTGAAATGTAGCATCACAGAACAGGAGAAAAAGATGGTCTTTAAGGACAACTATTATCAAGGTGCAGAAATTAATTGGATACTTTAATTGAGCCAGATTACTAGCTAATGCTTGCTTGAATACAGTAATTCGTCTATTAAATTATCTTTGAATAATTACCTGAAATTTCTCAGCTGCAGGGCCTGATGGCTATTTAATTGCACAGTGGCTATATAATTACTTAACAAGGTGTCCTAGAATAGTTTAATTTTCCTTTATTGTAAAAGCAAAAAAGCAGAACCCACAGTAACTGAATCCTGCAGTATATTGTATGATTTATGTTTATTAGGGACGGGTAACAGCTAAACATCTAGGTTCAAGAGAAAGCTTTAGCTAGGATATTACTAAATGCATAATCCATCCCATAGTTTCCAAAATATTTATGGAAAAAAAAAATTCTGCTTTATCATAATTATCATCATTATTTTATTTTCATTTATTATCAACATTTAATTTATGTTTAGAATATTTCATGTATATGAAATATTAGTTTATGTTTAGAAAGACATATTGCGTAAACGAAAGCTTAAAACAAACAACATAATTACAATGTAATAATATATGAAAGGTAGAAAATTGCTATTTGAAAGGCTGACAGATTACACCATAGGAGTATATGATGCCAGTGACATTTTTTATCAAAAAATGTAAACTAAAGCTAAAGCAATTATTATTAGGGTTGAGCGAAACGGGTCGTTCATTTTCAAAAGTCGCCGACTTTTGGCAAAGTCGGGTTTCATGAAACCCGATCCGACCCCTGTGCGGGGTCGGCCATGCGGTACGCGACTTTCGCGCCAAAGTCGCGTTTCAATGACGCGAAAAGCGCCATTTCTCAGCCAATGAAGGTAAACGCAGAGTGTGGGCAGCGTGATGACATAGGTCCTGGTCCCCACCATCTTAGAGAAGGGTATTGCAGTGATTGGCTTGCTGTCTGCGGCGTCACAGGGGCTATAAAGGGGCGTTCCCGCCGACCGCCATGTTACTGCTGCTGATCTGAGCTTAGGGAGAGGTTGCTGCCGCTTCGTCAGAAGCAGGGATAGCGTTAGGCAGGGTCCATTAACCACCAAACCGCTTGTGCTGTAGCGATTTCCACTGCCCAACACCACCTTCGGTGTGCAGGGACAGTGGAAGCTACATTTTTTTTTTTTTTCCTCAGCGCTGTAGCTCATTGGGCTGCCCTAGAAGGCTCCCTGATAGCTGCATTGCTGTGTGTACGCCGCTGTGCAAACCAACTGCTTTTTTTAAAGCACAAATCCTCTTGTTCCTTCCTTTCTGCACAGCTATCTTTTTGTTTGTACACACTTTTTATTTAATTTGTGCATCAGTCCACTCCTTATTGCTGCCTGCCATACCTGGCTGAGATTACTGCAGGGAGATAGTAATTGAAGGACACTCCCTGTTTTGTTTTTTTTGTGGGAGATTAAGATTGACATTTCTGCTAGAGTGCCATCCCTGTGTGTGCCATCTCTCACTCAGTGGGCCATAGAAAGCCTATTTATTTTTTTGCTTGATTTGGGTTATAAAATCTACCTGAAAAAATCACTACATCAATCAGTGGGAGAAAAATATTGGCCTCAGGGCTTGTGTGCCACTCCTGACTCCTGTGTGCATCATCACTCACTCAGTGGGCCATAGAAAGCCCTTTTTTTTTTTTTTTGCTTTATTTGGGTTCTAAATTCTACCTGAAAAAATCAATAAATCAATCAGTGGGAGATTAATATTGGCCTTTGGGCTTGTGTGCCAGTCCTAAGCGTGCCATCTCTCTCTCTCAGATAGTGGGCCATAGAAAGCCTATTTATTATTTTTTTTATTGGTTTATAAATTTTCCCTGGAACCAAAAAAAAAAAAGTGGGAGATTAATATTGGCCTCTGGGCTTGTGTGCCAGTCCTGAGCGTGCCATCTCTCTCACAAATTGTGGGGCATAGAAAGCCTATTTATTTTTTTGCTTGATTTGGGTTCTAAAATGTACCTGAAAAAATCACTACATCAATCAGTGGGAGAAAAATATTGGCCTCAGGGCTTGTGTGCCACTCCTGACTCCTGTGTGCATCATCACTCACTCAGTGGGCCATAGAAAGCCCTTTTTTTTTTTTTTTTTGCTTTATTTGGGTTCTAAATTCTACCTGAAAAAATCAATAAATCAATCAGTGGGAGATTAATATTGGCCTTTGGGCTTGTGTGCCAGTCCTAAGCGTGCCATCTCTCTCTCTCAGATAGTGGGCCATAGAAAGCCTATTTATTATTTTTTTTATTCGGTTTATAAATTTTCCCTGGAACAAAAAAAAAAAAGTGGGAGATAAATATTGGCCTCTGGGCTTGTGTGCCACTCCTGACTCCTGTGTGCGCCATCTCTCACTCAGTGGGCCATAGAAAGCCTTTTTTTGTTTTATTTGTTTTCTAAATTCTCCCTGAAAAAATCATTTTATTTTATTTGGTTTCTAAATTCTTCCTGAAAAAAACATTTTATTCTATTATTTTTTTTTCCTAAAGTCTCCCTGAAAAAAAAAAAAACAAACAAATCAGTGGGAGATTAATATTGCCCTTTCTCCTTGTGTGCCAGTCTTGACTCCTGGGTGTGCCATCTCTCTCTCTCTCTCCAATTGTGGGCCATAGAAAGCCTATTATTTTTTTAGCTTGATTTGGGTTTCAAAATCTACCTGAAAAAATCACTACATCAATCAGTGGGAGATAAATATTGGCCTCTGGGCTTGTGTGCCACTCCTGACTCCTGTGTGCGTCATCTCTCACTCAGTGGGCCATAGAAAGCCTTTTTTTGTTTTATTTGTTTTCTAAATTCTCCCTGAAAAAATCATTTTATTTTATTTGGTTTCTAAATTCTTCCTGAAAAAATCATTTTATTCTATTTTTTTTTCCTAAAGTCTCCCTGAAAAAACAAACAAAACAAATCAGTGGGAGATTAATATTGCCCTTTCTGCTTGTTTGCCAGTCTTGACTCCTGGGTGTGCCATCTCTCTCTCTCTCTCCAATTGTGGGCCATAGAAAGCCTATTATTTTTTTAGCTTGATTTGGGTTCCAAAATCTACCTGAAAAAATCACTAAATCAATCAGTGGGAGATAAATATTGGCCTCTGGGCTTGTGTGCCACTCCTGACTCCTGTGTGTGTCATCTCTCACTCAGTGGGCCATAGAAAGCCTTTTTTTGTTTTATTTGTTTTCTAAATTCTCCCTGAAAAAATCATTTTATTTTATTTGGTTTCTAAATTCTTCCTGAAAAAATCATTTTATTCTATTATTTTTTTTCCTAAAGTCTCCCTGAAAAAAACCAAAAAAAACAAATCAGTGCGAGATTAATATTGCCCTTTCTGCTTGTGTGCCAGTCTTGACTCCTGGGTGTGCCATCTCTCTCTCTCTCCAATTGTGGGCCATAGAAAGCCTATTACTTTTTTAGCGTGATTTGGGTTCCAAAATCTACCTGAAAAAATCACTACATCAATCAGTGGGAGATAAATATTGGCCTCTGGGCTTGTGTGCCACTCCTGACTCCTGTGTGCGTCATCTCTCACTCAGTGGGCCATAGAAAGCCTTTTTTTGTTTTATTTGTTTTCTAAATTCTCCCTGAAAAAATCATTTTATTTTATTTGGTTTCTAAATTCTTCCTGAACAAATCATTTTATTCTATTATTTTTTTTCCTAAAGTCTCCCTGAAAAAAAAACAAAAAACAAATCAGTGGGAGATTAATATTGCCCTTTCTGCTTGTGTGCCAGTCTTGACTCCTGGGTGTGCCATCTCTCTCTATCTCCAATTGTGGGCCATAGAAAACCTATTATTTTTTTAGCTTGATTTGGGTTCCAAAATCTACCTGAAAAAATCACTACATCAATCAGTGGGAGATAAATATTGGCCTCTGGGCTTGTGTGCCACTCCTGACTCCTGTGTGCGTCATCTCTCACTCAGTGGGCCATAGAAAGCCTTTTTTTGTTTTATTTGTTTTCTAAATTCTCCCTGAAAAAATCATTTTATTTTATTTGGTTTCTAAATTCTTCCCGAAAAAATCATTTTATTCTATTATTTTTTTTCCTAAAGTCTCCCTGAAAAAAAAACAAACAAATCAGTGGGAGATTAATATTGCCCTTTCTGCTTGTGTGCCAGTCTTGACTCCTGGGTGTGCCATCTCTCTCTCTCTCTCCAATTGTGGGCCATAGAAAGCCTATTATTTTTTTAGCTTGATTTGGGTTCCAAAATCTACCTGAAAAAATCACTACATCAATCAGTGGGAGATAAATATTGGCCTCTGGGCTTGTGTGCCACTCCTGACTCCTGTGTGCGTCATCTCTCACTCAGTGGGCCATAGAAAGCCTTTTTTTGTTTTATTTGTTTTCTAAATTCTCCCTGAAAAAATAATTTTATTTTATTTGGTTTCTAAATTCTTCCTGAAAAAATCATTTTATTCTATTATTTTTTTTCCTAAAGTCTCCCTGAAAAAACAAACAAAAACAAATCAGTGGGAGATTAATATTGCCCTTTCTGCTTGTGTGCCAGTCTTGACTCCTGGGTGTGCCATCTCTCTCTCTCTCTCCAATTGTGGGCCATAGAAAGCCTATTATTTTTTTAGCTTGATTTGGGTTCCAAAATCTACCTGAAAAAATCACTACATCAATCAGTGGGAGATAAATATTGGCCTCTGGGCTTGTGTGCCACTCCTGACTCCTGTGTGCGTCATCTCTCACTCAGTGGGCCATAGAAAGCCTTTTTTTGTTTTATTTGTTTTCTAAATTCTCCCTGAAAAAATCATTTTATTTTATTTGGTTTCTAAATTCTTCCTGAAAAAATCATTTTATTCTATTATTTTTTTTTCCTATAGTCTCCCTGAAAAAAAAAAAAAATCAAATCAGTGGGAGATTAATATTTACATTTGTGCTTCAGTGACAGTCCTGCGTGTGTGGCATCTCTCTCATTTGTTGCCACCAACAACAGAGTGTGTAACATTGTGCCTGATTTTCGTTGTGGTCTCACTCACCTGTAAAGGGGTAGCTAAATCATACTGAAGTTATAGCTCACCGTGTAATTTGTGTGACAGCAACAAATACCGTTAGTTTGTTTACATTTTTAAAACAATGAGGAAGTCTGGTGGAAGAGGTCGTGGCCGGGGGCGTTCATTGTCAGCTGGTAATGAGTGTAGTGGTAGTGGTGGAGCATCAGCTGGTCGTGGGAAAAAGAATATTGCACCTAAGTCTGGAGCTGTGGAGCCTGGTTCGTCGTCTGGCTACACAAGGCCTCGAACGCTCCCTTTTCTGGGAGTAGGAAAACCGCTTTTAAAGCCGGAGCAGCAAGAGCAAGTTTTGGCTTATCTTGCTGACTCAGCCTCTAGCTCTTTTGCCTCCTCTCGTGAAACTGGTAAATGTCAAAGCAGCGCGTCGTTAGTGGATGTTCACGGTCAGGGACAAGTCGCTTCCTTGTCCTCTTCAGCAAAAACAACAACAGAGAAGAATGCAGCAGGCGACACAACGGGTTACTCCATGGAGCTCTTTACACATACCGTCCCTGGCTTAGAAAGTGAAGCAGTTAACAGTCCATGCCCATTACAAGTTGAATCTGACATGGAGTGCACTGATGCACAGCCACAGCCAGACTACTATGCTGGTCCTTTGACTCAGACCACAACATTGCCCTCGCAGGGTAATGATCAAGAATCAGACCCTGATGAGACTATGTTGCCCCATCACGAACGCTATACCACCGACCGACACGGTGACACAGACGAAGTTGCACACGAGCTACAAGAAGAGGTAATAGATGACCCAGTTCTTGACCCCGATTGGCAGCCATTGGGGGAACAGGGTGCAGGCGGCAGCAGTTCTGAAGTGGAGGAGGAGGGGCCGCAGCAGGCATCAACATCGCAACTGGTTCCATCTGCCGGGCCCGTATCTTGCCCAAAACGCGTGGCAAAGCCAAAACCTGTTGGAGGACAGCGTGGCCATCCGGTTAAAGCTCAGTCTGCAATGCCTGAAAAGGTATCCGATGCTAGAAAGAGTGCAGTCTGGCATTTTTTTAAACAACATCCAATTGATCAGTGCAAAGTCATCTGTCAAAAATGTTCAACTACCTTAAGCAGAGGACAGAATCTGAAAAGTCTCAATACAAGTTGCATGCATAGACATTTAACCACCATGCATTTGCAAGCCTGGACTAACTACCAAACGTCCCTTAAGGTTGTAGCACCCTCGGCCAATGAAGCTAGTCAGCAACGCAACATCCCTTCCGGCAGTGTAGGGCCACCATTTTCCGCACCACCTGCAGTATCTGTGCAGGTTTCTTTGCCAGGCCAAAGCAGTCAGGGTCAGGGAATCACCAGTTTCGTAGTAGGAAACACTGCATCTAGGGCACCGGCGGCAACAATACCATCTCCCACCGTCTCTCAGTCTGCCATGTCCACCGGCACCCCCGCTAGTTCCACGATCTCCAGCTCTCCAGTCCAGCTCACCCTACATGAGACTATGGTTAGAAAAAGGAAGTACTTAGCCTCGCATCCACGTACACAGGGTTTGAACGCACACATAGCTAGACTAATCTCGTTAGAGATGATGCCCTACCGGTTAGTTGAAAGCAAAGCTTTCAAAGCCCTGATGGACTACGCTGTACCACGCTACGAGCTACCCAGTCGACACTTTTTTTCCAGAAAAGCCATCCCAGCCCTCCACCAGCATGTTAAAGAGCGCATCGTCCATGCACTCAGGCAATCTGTGAGCACAAAGGTTTACCTGACAACAGATGCATGGACCAGTAGGCATGGCCAGGGACGTTACGTGTCCATCACGGCACACTGGGTAAATGTGGTGGATGCAGGGTCCACAGGGGACAGCAAGTTTGGGACAGTTCTGCCTAGCCCACGGTCTAGGAAACAGTTGGCTGTAGCCGTTCGCACCCCCTCCTCCTCCTCTTCGTCCTCCTGCAGAAGCGAGAGCTCGTCCACAGACCGCAGTCGCACAACCACTCCATCCGCAGCTGCCACTGTTGCACACCAGGTCTCCCATTATGGGGCAGCTACTGGCAAACGTCAGCAGGCTGTATTGGCTATGAAGTGTTTGGGCGACAACAGACACACAGCGGAAGTTCTGTCCGAGTTCTTGCAGAAAGAAACGCAGTCGTGGCTGGGCACTGTAGATCTTGAGGCAGGCAAGGTAGTGAGTGATAACGGAAGGAATTTCATGGCTGCCATCTCCCTTTCCCAACTGAAACACATTCCTTGCCTGGCTCACACCTTAAACCTGGTGGTGCAGTGCTTCCTGAAAAGTTATTCGGGGTTATCTGACCTGCTCCTCAAAGTGCGTGGACTTTGCTCACATATCCGCCGTTCGCCCGTACACTCCAGCCGTATGCAGACCTATCAGCGTTCTTTGAACCTTCCCCAGCATCGCCTAATCATAGACGTTGCAACAAGGTGGAACTCAACACTGCACATGCTTCAGAAACTGTGCGAACAGAGGCGGGCTGTTATGTTTTTGTGGGAGGATACACATACACGGGCAGGCAGTAGGATGGCAGACATGGAGTTGTCAGGCGTGCAGTGGTCGAAGATTCAAGACATGTGTCAAGTCCTTCAGTGTTTTGAGGAATGCACACGGCTGGTTAGTGCAGACAACGCCATAATAAGCATGAGCATCCCCCTAATGCGTCTGCTGATGCAAAGTTTGACGCACATAAAGGATCAGGCGTCTGCAGCTGAGGAAGAGGAAAGCCTGGATGACAGTCAGCCATTGTCTGGCCAGGGCAGTGTACAGGACGAGTTAGCGGGCGAAGAGGAGGAGGAGGACGAGGAGGATGATGGGGATGATTATATTTTTAATGAGGAAGCTTTTCCGGGGCCACTGGAAATTGGTGGCGCGGCAAGGCCGGGTTCTGGTTTTTGGAGGGACACAAGTGACGTGGATTTGCCTGAAACTGCCCCTCAACCAAGCACAACCGCAGATTTGAGAACTGGAACTTTGGCCCACATGGCGGATTATGCCTTACGTATCCTCAAAAGGGACACACGCATAACTAAAATGATGAACGATGACGATTACTGGTTGGCCTGCCTCCTTGATCCTCGCTATAAAGGCAAATTGCAAAATATAATGCCACATGAGAACTTGGAACTAATATTAGCAACCAAACAATCAACTCTTGTTGACCGTTTGCTTCTGGCATTCCCTGCACACAGCGCCCGTGATCGTTCTCACACGAGCTGCAGAGGCCAGCAGACCAGAGGATTTAGAGGGGCAGAAATCAGAAGTGGCGTTGGCCAGAGGGGTTATCTGACCAGGTTGTGGAGTGATTTTGCTATGACCGCAGACAGGACAGGTACTGCAGCATCAATTCAAAGTGACAGGAGACAACATTTGTCCAGTATGGTTACAAACTATTTTTCATCCCTTATCGATGTTCTCCCTCAACCGTCATTCCCATTTGATTACTGGGCATCAAAATTAGACACCTGGCCAGAATTGGCAGAATATGCATTGCAGGAGCTTGCTTGCCCGGCAGCTAGTGTCCTATCAGAAAGAGTATTCAGTGCTGCAGGTTCAATACTAACAGAAAAAAGGACTCGTCTGGCTACCCAAAATGTAGATGATCTAACCTTCATTAAAATGAACCAGAACTGGATTTCGAAATCTTTTGCCCCACCTTGCCCGGCTGACACCTAGCTTTCCTATGAAAAGGTCTTGCCTGTGGACTATTCTGAATGCCTTTTCCAATCTCGTAATTTTCTGCACCTGATTGTCCAGCATACGACATGTTTACACCTCACTAAATGGCCAAACTCCCCACACGGGGCCGTGGTATCGACACTTGGCGACAGCACCCGTGAGAGTGCTGTTTGTCTGAAGAGGTGGGTGTGCCCGCTTTTGGTCGACGGCACTGCCACTGGGTCCATCCTAGTACAATAAAGTGTCTCTGGCGGTGGTGGTGCGCACCCAACGTCAGACACACCGTTGTAATATGAGGGGCCCTGGGCCTGTACCGCCGGCCACAAGACAGTTCCCCCCCCCCAGCTCAAACAGTGCTCTACCACTTGCAAAATTATCTCACAGCTCCACCAATGTTTATTCTATGCGCTGACATCCTTCAATGCCTGCCACTGACAATACCATTGTATTGACATTTTTGTTATGTTAGGCCTTCGAAGCCTGTCTGTGGTCACTCCTTCCACTATGCCTCCACTGACCACACCACTGCTGCCCGTGTACCCCTGGAACCAATTTAAAATTGCCTACAGCCAGCCCAATTTTTTTATTTTAGGCCTTCGATGCCTGTCTGCGGTCCATTCTTTCTACTACTACTACACTGACCAGGCCACTGCTGCCCGTGTACCCCTGGAACCAATTTAAAATTGCCTACAGCCATGTGTTATTATTTTAGGCCTTCGATGCCTGTCTGCGGTCACTCCTTCCACTAGGCCTCCACTGACCACACCACTGCTGCCCGTGTACCCCTGGAACCAATTTAAAATTGCCTACAGCCAGCCCAATTTTTTTACTTTAGGCCTTCGATGCCTGTCTGCGGTCACTCCTTCCACTAGGCCTCCACTGACCACACCACTGCTGCCCGTGTACCCCTGGAACCAATTTATAATTGCCTACAGCCATGTGTTATTATTTTAGGCCTTCGATGCCTGTCTGTGGTCACTCCTTCCACTAGGCCTCCACTGACCACACCACTGCTGCCCGTGTACCCCTGGAACCAATTTAAAATTGCCTACAGCCATGTGTTATTATTTTAGGCCTTCGATGCCTGTCTGCGGTCACTCCTTACAATATGCCTCCACTGACCACACCACTGCTGCCCGTGTACCTCTGGAACCAATTTAAAATTGCCTACAGCCATGTGTTATTATTTTAGGCCTTCGATGCCTGTCTGCGGTCACTCCTTACAATATGCCTCCACTGACCACACCACTGCTGCCCGTGTACCCCTGGAACCAATTTAAAATTGCCTACAGCCATGTGTTATTATTTTAGGCCTTCGATGCCTGTCTGTGGTCACTCCTTCCACTAGGCCTCCACTGACCACACCACTGCTGCCCGTGTACCCCTGGAACCAATTTAAAATTGCCTACAGCCATGTGTTATTATTTTAGGCCTTCGATGCCTGTCTGTGGTCACTCCTTCAACTAGGCCTCCACTGACCACACCACTGCTGCCCGTGTACCCCTGGAACCACTTTAAAATTGCCTACAGCCATGTGTTATTATTTTAGGCCTTCGATGCCTGTCTGCGGTCACTCCTTACAATATGCCTCCACTGACCACACCACTGCTGCCCGTCTACCCCTGGAACCAATTTAAAATTGCATACAGCCATGTGTTATTATTTTAGGCCTTCGATGCCTGTCTGCGGTCACTCCTTACAATATGCCTCCACTGACCACACCACTGCTGCCCGTGTACCCCTGGAACCAATTTAAAATTGCATACAGCCATGTGTTATTATTTTAGGCCTTCGATGCCTGTCTGTGGTCACTCCTTCCACTAGGCCTCCACTGACCACACCACTGCTGCCCGTGTACCCCTGGAACCAATTTAAAATTGCCTACAGCCATGTGTTATTATTTTAGGCCTTCAATGCCTGTCTGCGGTCACTCCTTACAATATGCCTGCACTGACCACACCACTGCTGCCCGTGTACCCCTGGAACCAATTTAAAATTGCCTACAGCCATGTGTTATTATTTTAGGCCTTCAATGCCTGTCTGCGGTCACTCCTTACAATATGCCTCCACTGACCACACCACTGCTGCCCGTGTACCCCTGGAACCAATTTAAAATTGCCTACAGCCAGCCCAATTTTTTTATTTTAGGCCTTCGATGCCTGTCTGTGGTCCATTCTTTCTACTACTACTACACTGACCAGGCCACTGCTGCCCGTGTACCCCTGGAACCAATTTAAAATTGCCTACAGCCATGTGTTATTATTTTAGGCCTTCGATGCCTGTCTGCGGTCACTCCTTCCACTAGGCCTCCACTGACCACACCACTGCTGCCCGTGTACCCCTGGAACCAATTTAAAATTGCCTACAGCCAGCCCAATTTTTTTACTTTAGGCCTTCGATGCCTGTCTGCGGTCACTCCTTCCACTAGGCCTCCACTGACCAGGCCACTGCTGCCCGTGTACCCCTGGAACCAATTTAAAATTGCCTACAGCCATGTGTTATTATTTTAGGCCTTCGATGCCTGTCTGCGGTCACTCCTTCCACTAGGCCTCCACTGACCACACCACTGCTGCCCGTGTACCCCTGGAACCAACATCAGAAAATATAAAAATAAGTATTTTGCTTATAAAAAAGAAAATACTGGAGAGATATCAAATGCAGACATTTTAACATTAAAAACAAACACATACAACAAAAATCTGGTACAGTACTAAAAATGGCCACCAGCTACAATTACTTTCTCCTGCAAGTAGTTAACTGAAAGTTTTTTTCAATTTAAAACACAGATATGGCATCCACCGAGTGTTGTCCTGTCGCGTCTTCTTTATATTATTGCCAAGAAGATGCAAAACAATGAAAATAATAAAATCATTATTTACCAAAAAAATAGAGTAAGTCAAAACCACATTGCAAATAAACATTCATTACAAATAAAGAAGCAGGGCGCGTCCGAGGGTGAGTATATACCTAATAAGAATATAATCACCCTCGGACGCGCCCTGCTTCTTTCCGACAGCCTTCCTTCCTAAGAATCAGCCCTTCCGTGGTGTAGAGAGAGGGTTTGTTACACTCCAAGGTGTTCCCCAGGTTGCCTTTCCTGAGCTTCGATCTTCATGCTCTCGTTTAGTAGTTGTCGGAAAGTAGGCTGCATTAGGCCTACAAATTGGGTATGGGGTGGAGAGAGATGGTGTGTTACACTCCAAGGTGTTCCCCAGGTTTCCTTGCCATTGCTTCGGTCTTCCGACTCTCGTTTAGTAGTTGTAGAAAACTACACTGCATTAGGCCTACAAAATGGGTATCGGGTGGAGAGAGATGGTGTGTTACACTCCAAGGTGTTCTCCAGGTTGCCTTTCCTGAGCTTCGATCTTCCGGCTCTCGTTTAGTAGTTGTTGGAAACTACACTGCATTAGGCCTACAAATTGGGTATGGGGTGGAGAGAGATGGTGTGTTCCACTCCAAGGTGTTCTCCAGGTTGCCTTTCCTGAGCTTCGATCTTCCGGCTCTCGTTTAGTAGTTCTTGGAAACTACACTGCATTAGGCCTACAAATTGGGTATGGGGTGTAGAGAGATGGTGTGTTCCACTCCAAGGTGTTCTCCAGGTTGCCTTTCCTGAGCTTCGATCTTCCGGCTCTCGTTTAGTAGTTGTTGGAAACTACGCTGCATTAGGCCTACAAATTGGGTATGGGGTGTAGAGAGATGGTGTGTTCCACTCCAAGGTGTTCCCCAGGTTTCCTCGCCAATGCTTTGATCATCATGCTATCGTTTAGTAGTTGTTGGAAACTACGCTGCATTAGGCCTACAAATTGGGTATGGGGTGTAGAGAGATGGTGTGTTCCACTCCAAGGTGTTCTCCAGGTTGCCTTTCCTGAGCTTCGATCTTCCGGCTCTCGTTTAGTAGTTGTTGGAAACTACACTGCATTAGGCCTACAAATTGGGTATGGGGTGTAGAGAGATGGTGTGTTCCACTCCAAGGTGTTCTCCAGGTTGCCTTTCCTGAGCTTCGATCTTCCGGCTCTCGTTTAGTAGTTCTTGGAAACTACACTGCATTAGGCCTACAAATTGGGTATGGGGTGTAGAGAGATGGTGTGTTCCACTCCAAGGTGTTCTCCAGGTTGCCTTTCCTGAGCTTCGATCTTCCGGCTCTCGTTTAGTAGTTCTTGGAAACTACACTGCATTAGGCCTACAAATTGGGTATGGGGTGTAGAGAGATGGTGTGTTCCACTCCAAGGTGTTCCCCAGGTTGCCTTTCCTGAGCTTCGATCTTCCGGCTCTCGTTTAGTAGTTGTTGGAAACTACGCTGCATTAGGCCTACAAATTGGGTATGGGGTGTAGAGAGATGGTGTGTTCCACTCCAAGGTGTTCCCCAGGTTTCCACGCCAATGCTTCGATCATCATGCTCTCGTTTAGTAGTTGTTGGAAACTACGCTGCATTAAGCCTACAAATTGGGTATGGGGTGTAGAGAGATGGTGTGTTCCACTCCAAGGTGTTCTCCAGGTTGCCTTTCCTGAGCTTCGATCTTCCGGCTCTCGTTTACTAGTTGTTGGAAACTACGCTGCATTAGGCCTACAAATTGGGTATGGGGTGTAGAGAGATGGTGTATTCCACTCCAAGGTGTTCCCCAGGTTTCCTCGCCAATGCTTCGATCTTCATGCTCTCGTTTAGTAGTTGTTGGAAACTACGCTGCATTAGGCCTACAAATTGGGTATGGGGTGTAGAGAGATGGTGTGTTCCACTCCAAGGTGTTCCCCAGGTTTCCTCGCCAATGCTTCGATCATCATGCTCTCGTTTAGTAGTTGTTGGAAACTACGCTGCATTAGGCCTACAAATTGGGTATGGGGTGTAGAGAGATGGTGTGTTCTACTCCAAGGTGTTCCCCAGGTTTCCTCGCCAATGCTTCGATCTTCATGCTCTCGTTTAGTAGTTGTTGGAAACTACGCTGCATTAGGCCTACAAATTGGGTATGGGGTGTAGAGAGATGGTGTGTTCCACTCCAAGGTGTTCTCCAGGTTGCCTTTCCTGAGCTTCGATCTTCCGGCTCTCGTTTAGTAGTTGTTGGAAACTACACTGCATTAGGCCTACAAATTGGGTATGGGGTGTAGAGAGATGGTGTGTTCCACTCCAAGGTGTTCTCCAGGTTGCCTTTCCTGAGCTTCGATGTTCCGGCTCTCGTTTAGTAGTTCTTGCAAACTACACTGCATTAGGCCTACAAATTGGGTATGGGGTGTAGAGAGATGGTGTGTTCCACTCCAAGGTGTTCTCCAGGTTGCCTTTCCTGAGCTTCGATCTTCCGGCTCTCGTTTAGTAGTTCTTGGAAACTACACTGCATTAGGCCTACAAATTGGGTATGGGGTGTAGAGAGATGGTGTGTTCCACTCCAAGGTGTTCCCCAGGTTGCCTTTTCTGAGCTTCGATGTTCCGGCTCTCGTTTAGTAGTTGTTGGAAACTACGCTGCATTAGGCCTACAAATTGGGTATGGAGTGTAGAGAGATGGTGTGTTCCACTCCAAGGTGTTCTCCAGGTTGCCTTTCCTGAGCTTCGATCTTCATGCTCTCGTTTAGTAGTTGTTGGAAACTACGCTGCATTAGGCCTACAAATTGGGTATGGGGTGCAGAGAAATGGTGTGTTCCACTCCAAGGTGTTCCCCAGGTTTCCTCGCCAATGCTTCGATCTTCATGCTCTCGTTTAGTAGTTGTTGGAAACTACTCTGCATTAGGCCTACAAATTGGGTATGGGGTGTAGAGAGATGGTGTGTTCCACTCCAAGGTATTCCCCAGGTTTCCTCGCCAATGCTTCGATCTTCATGCTCTCGTTTAGTAGTTGTTGGAAACTACGCTGCATTAGGCCTACAAATTGGGTATGGAGTGTAGAGAGATGGTGTGTTCCACTCCAAGGTGTTCTCCAGGTTGCCTTTCCTGAGCTTCGATCTTCCGGCTCTCGTTTAGTAGTTGTTGGAAACTACACTGCATTAGGCCTACAAATTGGGTATGGGGTGTAGAGAGATGGTGTGTTCCACTCCAAGGTGTTCCCCAGGTTTCCTCGCCAATGCTTCGATCTTCATGCTCTCGTTTAGTAGTTGTTGGAAACTACGCTGCATTAGGCCTACAAATTGGGTATGGGGTGTAGAGAGATGGTGTGTTCCACTCCAAGGTGTTCTCCAGGTTGCCTTTCCTGAGCTTCGATCTTCCGGCTCTCGTTTAGTAGTTCTTGGAAACTACACTGCATTAGGCCTACAAATTGGGTATGGGGTGTAGAGAGATGGTGTGTTCCACTCCAAGGTGTTCCCCAGGTTTCCTCGCCAATGCTTCGATCTTCATGCTCTCGTTTAGTAGTTGTTGGAAACTACGCTGCATTAGGCCTACAAATTGGGTATGGGGTGTAGAGAGATGGTGTGTTCCACTCCAAGGTGTTCTCCAGGTTGCCTTTCCTGAGCTTCGATCTTCCGGCTCTCGTTTAGTAGTTGTTGGAAACTACGCTGCATTAGGCCTACAAATTGGGTAAGGGGTGTAGAGAGATGGTGTGTTCCACTCCAAGGTGTTCCCCAGGTTTCCTCGCCAATGCTTCGATCTTCATGCTCTCGTTTAGTAGTTGTTGGAAACTACGCTGCATTAGGCCTACAAATTGGGTATGGGGTGTAGAGAGATGGTGTGTTCCACTCCAAGGTGTTCCCCAGGTTTCCTCGCCAATGCTTCGATCTTCATGCTCTCGTTTAGTAGTTGTTGGAAACTACGCTGCATTAGGCCTACAAATTGGGTATGGGGTGTAGAGAGATGGTGTGTTCCACTCCAAGGTGTTCTCCAGGTTGCCTTTCCTGAGCTTCGATCTTCCGGCTCTCGTTTAGTAGTTGTTGGAAACTACACTGCATTAGGCCTACAAATTGGGTATGGGGTGTAGAGAGATGGTGTGTTCCACTCCAAGGTGTTCTCCAGGTTGCCTTTCCTGAGCTTCGATCTTCCGGCTCTCGTTTAGTAGTTCTTGGAAACTACACTGCATTAGGCCTACAAATTGGGTATGGGGTGTAGAGAGATGGTGTGTTCCACTCCAAGGTGTTCCCCAGGTTTCCTCGCCAATGCTTCGATCATCATGCTCTCGTTTAGTAGTTGTTGGAAACTACGCTGCATTAGGCCTACAAATTGGGTATGGGGTGTAGAGAGATGGTGTGTTCCACTCCAAGGTGTTCTCCAGGTTGCCTTTCCTGAGCTTCGATCTTCCGGCTCTCGTTTAGTAGTTGTTGGAAACTACGTTGCATTAGGCCTACAAATTGGGTATGGGGTGTAGAGAGATGGTGTGTTCCACTCCAAGGTGTTCCCCAGGTTTCCTCGCCAATGCTTCGATCTTCATGCTCTCGTTTAGTAGTTGTTGGAAACTACGCTGCATTAGGCCTACAAATTGGGTATGGGGTGTAGAGAGATGGTGTGTTCCACTCCAAGGTGTTCCCCAGGTTTCCTCGCCAATGCTTCGATCTTCATGCTCTCGTTTAGTAGTTGTTGGAAACTGCGCTGCATTAGGCCTACAAATTGGGTATGGGGTGTAGAGAGATGGTGTGTTCCACTCCAAGGTGTTCTCCAGGTTGCCTTTCCTGAGCTTCGGTCTTCCGGCTCTCGTTTAGTAGTTGTTGGAAACTACACTGCATTAGGCCTACAAATTGGGTATGGGGTGTAGAGAGATGGTGTGTTCCACTCCAAGGTGTTCTCCAGGTTGCCTTTCCTGAGCTTCGATCTTCCGGCTCTCGTTTAGTAGTTCTTGGAAACTACACTGCATTAGGCCTACAAATTGGGTATGGGGTGTAGAGAGATGGTGTGTTCCACTCCAAGGTGTTCTCCAGGTTGCCTTTCCTGAGCTTCGATCTTCCGGCTCTCGTTTAGTAGTTCTTGGAAACTACACTGCATTAGGCCTACAAATTGGGTATGGGGTGTAGAGAGATGGTGTGTTCCACTCCAAGGTGTTCCCCAGGTTTCCTCGCCAATGCTTCGATCATCATGCTCTCGTTTAGTAGTTGTTGGAAACTACGCTGCATTAGGCCTACAAATTGGGTATGGGGTGTAGAGAGATGGTGTGTTCCACTCCAAGGTGTTCTCCAGGTTGCCTTTCCTGAGCTTCGATCTTCCGGCTCTCGTTTAGTAGTTGTTGGAAACTACGCTGCATTAGGCCTACAAATTGGGTATGGGGTGTAGAGAGATGGTGTGTTCCACTCCAAGGTGTTCTCCAGGTTTCCTCGCCAATGCTTTGATCTTCATGCTCTCGTTTAGTAGTTGCTGGAAACTACGCTGCATTAGGCCTACAAATTGGGTATGGGGTGTAGAGAGATGGTGTGTTCCACTCCAAGGTGTTCCCCAGGTTTCCTCGCCAATGTTTCGATCTTCATGCTCTCGTTTAGTAGTTGTTGGAAACTACGCTGCATTAGGCCTACAAATTGGGTATGGGGTGTAGAGAGATGGTGTGTTCTACTCCAAGGTGTTCTCCAGGTTGCCTTTCCTGAGCTTCGATCTTCCGGCTCTCGTTTAGTAGTTGTTGGAAACTACACTGCATTAGGCCTACAAATTGGGTATGGGGTGTAGAGAGATGGTGTGTTCCACTCCAATGTGTTCTCCAGGTTGCCTTTCCTGAGCTTCGATCTTCCGGCTCTCGTTTAGTAGTTCTTGGAAACTACAATGCATTAGGCCTACAAATTGGGTATGGGGTGTAGAGAGATGGTGTGTTCCACTCCAAGGTGTTCTCCAGGTTGCCTTTCCTGAGCTTCGATCTTCCGGCTCTCGTTTAGTAGTTCTTGGAAACTACACTGCATTAGGCCTACAAATTGGGTATGGGGTGTAGAGAGATGGTGTGTTCCACTCCAAGGTGTTCCCCAGGTTTCCTCGCCAATGCTTCGATCATCATGCTCTCGTTTAGTAGTTGTTGGAAACTACGCTGCATTAGGCCTACAAATTGGGTATGGGGTGTAGAGAGATGGTGTGTTCCACTCCAAGGTGTTCTCCAGGTTGCCTTTCCTGAGCTTCGATCTTCCGGCTCTCGTTTAGTAGTTGTTGGAAACTACGCTGCATTAGGCCTACAAATTGGGTATGGGGTGTAGAGAGATGGTGTGTTCCACTCCAAGGTGTTCCCCAGGTTTCCTCGCCAATGCTTCGATCTTCATGCTCTCGTTTAGTAGTTGTTGGAAACTACGCTGCATTAGGCCTACAAATTGGGTATGGGGTGTAGAGAGATGGTGTGTTCCACTCCAAGGTGTTCTCCAGGTTGCCTTTCCTGAGCTTCGATCTTCCGGCTCTCGTTTAGTAGTTGTTGGAAACTACACTGCATTAGGCCTACAAATTGGGTATGGGGTGTAGAGAGATGGTGTGTTCCACTCCAAGGTGTTCTCCAGGTTGCCTTTCCTGAGCTTCGATCTTCCGGCTCTCGTTTAGTAGTTCTTGGAAACTACAATGCATTAGGCCTACAAATTGGGTATGGGGTGTAGAGAGATGGTGTGTTCCACTCCAAGGTGTTCTCCAGGTTGCCTTTCCTGAGCTTCGATCTTCCGGCTCTCGTTTAGTAGTTCTTGGAAACTACACTGCATTAGGCCTACAAATTGGGTATGGGGTGTAGAGAGATGGTGTGTTCCACTCCAAGGTGTTCCCCAGGTTTCCTCGCCAATGCTTCGATCATCATGCTCTCGTTTAGTAGTTGTTGGAAACTACGCTGCATTAGGCCTACAAATTGGGTATGGGGTGTAGAGAGATGGTGTGTTCCACTCCAAGGTGTTCCCCAGGTTTCCTCGCCAATGCTTCGATCTTCATGCTCTCGTTTAGTAGTTGTTGGAAACTACGCTGCATTAGGCCTACAAATTGGGTATGGGGTGTAGAGAGATGGTGTGTTCCACTCCAAGGTGTTCTCCAGGTTGCCTTTCCTGAGCTTCGATCTTCCGGCTCTCGTTTAGTAGTTGTTGGAAACTACACTGCATTAGGCCTACAAATTGGGTATGGAGTGTAGAGAGATGGTGTGTTCCACTCCAAGGTGTTCTCCAGGTTGCCTTTCCTGAACTTCTATCTTCAGGCTCTCATTAAATTGTGGTTAAACGGAACAACTGCATTTGGCGTACTAGTTGGTTTGGGGCCTACTATCGTTGTCTGCCACTCCTTGCTGTTCTCCTGGTTTCCTGTCCTGAAATTCCGTTTTCAGGCGCTCGTTAAGTAGTTGTTAATGTTAGACTGCATTTGGCCTACTAGTTGGGTTGGGGCCTACTATCGGTGTCTGCCACTCCTTGCTGTTCTCCTCCACTGAACAAAGCTGTGCCGCCTGTTTACTACGGTTGCCAATTTTGAACTGCATTTCGACTACTTACTGATTTGGGCCTACTCTCTGTGTCAGCCTCTCATTCCAGTTGTCCTCCACTGCAATGCCCCCTGGTTATTCCTGTGTTACCAATTTTGAACTGCATTTAGCCAACTTCTTTGGGCCTATATCTGTGTTTCCTCCTCATCCTGCCCATTGCCCAGCCAGTGATAGATGAGTCTGCTGGTACATTGACCCATAACGCAACATTCCCCGTGCATGCTACACAACAACATTGTGACCCTGCTGAAAGTCAGGTTGCTCTTCCCGCATACCATACCACCTTACACGGGGACAAAGAGGAAGGTGCAGATGAAAGTGCAGGTTCCTTCATCAGGTGGGGGGAGGAATACTAGTTGGCGACGTCACTGGCACAGGGCCTCTCATAGTACGCAAAAGTGTTGCTGCCGGTGGGAGGCGCCCCCGCCGTGCAAACACACCGCTGTACTTTGAGGGGCCCTGTGCCAGTGCCAATGCCAACGAGTGGGCCCCCCCTGCTTGCTCAGGTTCACAGCACTTGCAAAGTTGAAATACTTACCTCTCCCTGCTCCACTGCCGTGACGTGGTCCAGATTTCCTGGGCCCACTAATTACTTGAACCAGCCCTACCCACCACAACTTTAGCCAAATGAACCCCAATTTCAAATGCCTTCCAATTATTATAAGGTAAATTACGCTTGACAAGCTTCATTAAGAAGAATGGATGGTTTTGACATTAAAATGGGCACTCTAGGTGTTTTCCTGGCCCCCACTCACTACCGACTATGCTGCCCCATTGACTTGCATTGGGTTTCGTGTTTTGGTCGATCCCGACTTTACGTCACAATCGGCCGATTTCACTCGACCCGACTTTTGAGATAGTCGGGTTTCGCGAAACCCGGCTCGACTCTAAAAAGGTCAAGGTCGCTCAACTCTAATTATTATTATTAAAAAAAAGTATGCAGTGACAACTTCGATGTAAAACTTGACAAAACTAGGTACCAATAGTTGGAGTCTGGTATATGACCAGACTAATATGATATTTTAGTTACTGGAAATATATATTAATGAAATAAAATTTTGGTTTTGAAAACTAAACCAAAGAAGTGAGCCAGAGTACAAGTTGGTATTCGTGCAATGTGTAGAAACAAGCACGTTCACACTGTGGCCATTCAATAGACAAAACCTAAGATAAAAAGAAAATAAGTATATACAGTTGTGGCCAAAAGTATTGACACCCCTGCAATTCTGTCAGATAATACTCAGTTTCTTCCTGAAAATGATTGCAAACACAAATTTTTTTTATTATTATCTTCATTTAATTTGTCTTAAATGAAAAAAACACAAAAAGAATTGTCCTAAAGCCAAATTGGATATAATTCCACACCAAACATAAAAAAGGGGGTGGACAAAAGTATTGGCACTGTTTGAAAAATCATGTGATGCTTCTCTAATTTGTGTAATTAACAGCACATGTAACTTACCTGTGGCACCTAACAGGTGTTGGCAATAACTAAATCACACTTGCAGCCAGTTGACATGGATTAAAGTTGACTCAACCTCTGTCCTGTGTCCTTGTGTGTACCACATTGAGCATGGAGAAAAGAAAGAAGACCAAAGAACTGTCTGAGGACTTGAGAAACCAAATTGTGAGGAAGCATGAGCAATCTCAAGGCTACAAGTCCATCTCCAAAGACCTGAATGTTCCTGTGTCTACCATGTGCAGTGTCATCAAGAAGTTTAAAGCCCATGGCATTGTGGCTAACCACCCTAGATGTGGACGGAAAAGAAAAATTGACAAGAGATATCAACGCAAGATTGTGCGGATGTTGGATAAAGAACCTCGACTAACATCCAAACAAGTTCAAGCTGCCCTGCAGTCCGAGGGTACAACAGTGTCAACCTGTACTATCCATCGGCGTCTGAATGAAAAGGGACTGTATGGTAGGAGACCCAGGAAGACCCCACTTCTTACCCAGAGACATAAAAAAGTTAGGCTGGAGTTTGCCAAAACTTACCTGAAAAAGCATAAAACGTTTTGGAAGAATGTTCTCTGGTCAGATGAGTCAAAAGTAGAGCTTTTTGGGCAAAGGCATCAACATAGAGTTTACAGGAGAAAAAATGAGGCATTCAAAGGAAAGAACACGGTCCCTACAGTCAAACATGGTGGAGGTTCCCTGATGTTTTGGGGTTGCTTTGCTGCCTCTGGCACTGGTCCGCTTGACCGTGTGCATGGCATTATGAAGTCTGAAGACTGCCAACAAATCTTGCAGCATAATGTAGGGCCCAGTATGAGAAAGCTGGGTCTCCCTCAGAGGTCATGGGTCTTCCAGCAGGACAATGACCCAAAACACACTTCAAAAAGCACTAGAAAATAGTTTGAGAGAAAGCACTGGAGACTTCTAAGGTGGCCAGCAATGAGTCCAGGCCTGAATCCCATAGAACACCTGTGGAGAGATCTAAAAATGGCAGTTTGGAGAAGGCACCCTTCAAATATCAGGGACCTGGAGCAGTTTGCCAAAGAAGAATGGTCTAAAATTCCAGCAGAGCATTGTAAGAAACTCATTGATGGTTACCGGAAGCGGTTGGTCACAGTTATTTTGGCTAAAGGTTGTGCAACCGAGTATTAGGCTGAGGGTCCCAAACTTTTGTCTGGCCCATTTTTGGAGTTTTGTGTGAAATGATCAATGCTTTGCTTTTTGCTTCATTCTCTTTTGTGTTTTTTTCATTTAAGACAAATTAAATGAAGATAATAATACCAAAGAATTTGTGTTTGCAATCATTTTCAGGAAGAAAGTGAGTATTATCTGACAGAATTGCAGGGGTGTCAATACTTTTGGCCACAACTGCACCTTGTACTAAGTAAGTAAGTAAATAGTACATGCAAGTAACACTGGGTACTTAGTTAACACCATTTTGGTTTAAAAAAAAAGCATAAAAGCCATCCACCATGACAAGGTGTACCCAATTGGAACGGCCCTATTGTATTAAAACCTCACCTTGTGCCAGCGACCTGAATGTAGATGGGGCAGAGAAGGAATGGAGCTCCTGTTTAGACACCTGCCCATAGGAAGCAGTATAGATGATCTAAATGAAAAGCTAAGCACATCTTGGACTAGGCAAGACCAGAAGCAAAATTTTCTGTTTAATGGAAGTATATATGTATTAGACACTTTTGGTTATGACTTGGACAATTTGAAATAATCTCCAATATAAGACCAAATAATAATGTCTTCATAAAAAGAAAAAAAAAAACAAGCCCAGAACGTTATCTTACATTTTCTAAAGGTACAGTCACACTAAGCGACGCTGCAGCGATACCGACAACGATGTCGATCGCTGCAGCGTCGCTGTTTGGTCGCTGGAGAGCTGTCACACAGACAGCTCTCCAGCGACCAACGATCCTGAAGTCCCCGGGTAACCAGGGTAAACATCGGGTTACTAAGCGCAGGGCCGCGCTTAGTAACCCGATGTTTACCCTGGTTACCGTTGTAGATGTAAAAAAACAAACACTACATACTTACATTCCCGGTGTCTGGTCAGGTCCCTCGCCTTCAGCTTCCAGCACTGACTGAGCGCCGGCCGTAAAGTACAGCGGTGACGTCACCGCTGTGCTTTGCTTTACGGCCGGCCGGCGCTCACCAGTCTGTGCGGGAAGCTGACGGCGGGGGACATGACCAGACACCGGGAATGTAAGTATGTAGTGTTTGTTTTTTTACATTTACAACGGTAACCAGGGTAAACATAGGGTTACTAAGCGCGGCCCTGCGCTTAGTAACCCGATGTTTACCCTGGTTACCAGTGACGACATCGCTGAATCGGCGTCACACACGCCGATTCAGCGATGTCAGCGGGAGATCCAGCGACAAAATAAAGTGCTGGACTTTCCCCAGCGACCAACGATCTCCCAGCAGGGGCCTGATCGTTGGTCGCTGTCACACATAACAATTTAATTAACGATATCGTTGCTACGTCACAAAAAGCAACGATATCGTCAACTATATCGTTATGTGTGACAGTACCCTTAGGAGCAAATGTAAATTTATAACATATAAGCTGCCTGGGCGTCCGCTGAACTTGCACAAGGATTTCTCTCTCCACAGGCACCAAAAGTTACCAGAAACTGAGTTGACAAATAGACATTATCTTTTTTTTCTTCAGATGGGGTAAAGAGAGGACTATTACAGCAAGTACTATGAACAAATGAAGCAGTATTATCTTGTAAGCTTACACCATGAATTCACCTTATTTTGGTTGTTATGTGACTTATTCACTTCTATTCCTCTTGCTACTGTGCAAAGACTGTCATATAGTATGTGCCCTGATTCATCAAAGCAATTTCGACAGACATCTGGGGCAAACTGTTTTGAAAATTCGCAAATTTTTTGGGAGACTAAGAGTTGTGCAAAAATGTAGTGACTTTAGATGTTTTCAAGGCATTTTCTCTGGGGCGTATGGGAATGCGACAGAGACATAACAACGCAGCTTGTCTAATTAATGATGACCTATGGCATTCCTTATTCCAGAAATGTTACTCCAGTCCCTGAATGGAATGAGATTTGTGACGAGGAGCACAGAGGTGCATGCTACTCACTAGACATTCCTGTTTCATTAAGAGGTGGGCATTTCTTAATAATTCAATAGCATCTGACACCATCCAAACCCATCATCAAGACAGGCATGAAAATTGAAAATTTTAAAGAATTGGTACATCTTTCTCAGGCGGATTCCACCTGGAACCTACCTGAATGAGCATGAAAAAAGCATGTTAAAGTGGTTTGATGTGCATATGTTTTGTATTTTGTAAATAATTTTAACCTATTTGCAACTCGTGAAATAGCTAAAAGAAGTGATGTGATGACTCAGCATTTATTCTTAATTATGCCAGATGTATTTTCCAGTAGGTCAAGAGACTTAAGTCATTGTTCATATGAACCTGAATGTTGACTCTTGAATTGATATTTGTTGCAACTTATTATACTGCTTTCCTTGGAAGACAGGAACGCAGGGTAATGGAACAATCAATGTATTAGTTCATACAGCTTGTTGACATGCAAACAGTGAAGGGCAAACTATGCAGATTGATTGCTTACTAGAACAATGAGAGTTGACCTCATCCCACCTTCCCCCTGACCTGTGGAGGACAACTGTGCATATTAAAAAGACCTCTATATTTCTGCAGGGAGGCTCTGCAGAACAGCAGCCAAGGCACCATGGCTCCATCCAGATGAATACAGATTTGACACTCTACAGGACAACAGCTTAAGGGACCACAGCCACAGCTGGAGGAATACAGATGTGATCCACTGACCATAACTGAACCCATAGAGACATTCAGAGAAACTAAGGGGGCAATCAATTCACCTGGCCCCATGGAGACTTTGGAGAAGCCAGGTTGGGACAATCGGTCACCTGGCCCTCTTAGAGAAGTTTGGAAATGCCAGATTAGGATAATCAGGTCACCTGGTCACAAACATTAATGGAGTTTTTGCTTCCTAAGCTTGTCATTACCTCGACTCTGTGGGTACCAACCAAAATCAGGGTGCCACCCTGAAAGCCTTGAAGTCGCAGCTGCTCTTATCCCGGGGAGCTAGAAGAAGAGTGAGACTCTATAATTTGCATCATCTTGTGTATTTGCTGGGACTGTTCTATTTGTTATTGTCTGTTGGTGGTGCAATAAATTATTGCCAAGCTGGCAATTTCCGGCGTGCTTGCTGGAAGTTCATGTTAAATGACACTGTCAGAGTTTAATGGGTTAAGAGCCGCTGGAGGATCACGATTCATCCCATGGCTGTTAGCGGCATATGTCTGCTGTTCAAAACAGCTGACATGTGCAAGAAAAGATGTGGGCTCAGCACCGTAGCCCACATCAAAGGGAGGGTGTCTGACATTGGCGTACATTTACGCCTGATGTCAGAAAAGGGTTAAAAATCCATAAAACCAGTGCAATAGTCTGACAACATTATTCCCACATACCATCGTGTATGTGAGTCAGAAAGTCATGCAGGCATCTTCTACATGCTGTTCCCATTTAGTTTTAACTCTTTCCCATCAATTTCATCTTTTTTTCCCATGCCCCCAGACCTGTTTTTTGGGTACAGAAGAAAAATATTCGGATTTCCCATTGACTTGCATTGGATTCATTATTTGGTACGAATACATGGATATTAGAAATTATTCAGGCTGATTTTCCCGAATCCAAATATTTCACTATTCGATCATCACTACCACTTAGTAAAATCTTATGTATATTTTTTTATAAACACTACCTATCGTTTTTGATTAAATATAAAATGTAATAGTTCTGTTCCTTTTGTTCTGAGACTGTAATCTATTAATGGAAACAGCCGTTGGCCTCCTCCATTGATCGTCGGTCAATCATGTAATTGTCCGGATGATAGGGTGCTGCATAGAGCTACAAAGATAACAGCAGGTAGATCTCAGATATGACCCACCTGGCTGTGATCTTTGACAAATTAATGGCAGCTGAGGGATTCTGTGTGGTCTCTCCAGTGTCCCCTCCATGACAAATTGGTGGCAGTGGTGGGATTCTTAGTGACCCATCCAGTGGCCCATTTTTGATATATGGTTTTATTTAACCTCTACACACAAATTTGCGATTCCACATTTTTCCTCTCCTTCTTCATAGAGCCATAACTCTTTTATTTTTCTGTCCATATTGACAGGGTTTGTTTTTATGAGGGCTATTTGTTTGTGGAATGAATTGTAATTTTTAATGACAGCATTCATTTTACCACATACTGTACGGGGAAACATGCTGAAATTGGGAAAAAACGCAATTCTGACATTGTTTTTTGAGAATTGTTTTTACGGTATGCATTTTCTGTAAAAAATGACATTGTATTTTGATTCTCCTTATCAATTTGATTACAGACATACCCAACATGTCAATTTTTGAAATTATTTTATTGATGAAAAAAAATCAGTTTGCATAAAAAAATGTTTGGGTCTGTGTCATCATTTTCCGATACCCATAACATTTTTATCTTTCTGCCAATAGAGCTGTGTGATTGCATATTTTTTGCAAGTCAAGACAATGTTTTTATTAGTACTAGTTTGGGACTCATGTGACTTTTTGATTGCTTGTTTCAGCCTTTTTGTGGAATTGTGGTGACCAAAAAATGCAATTTTGATGTTCTTGAATTTTTTCTGTTTACGGTTTTTATATTCTCATGAATCAGACTTTTCTGAATGTAGTGATACCACATATGTGTATTTTTTTTCTATTTTTATTTTCAATGGGGAAAAGAGGGCAACTTGAACTTTTATTTATTTTTGTTTTTGTCACATATTTTAAAACATTTTTTTTTACTTTTCACTGTTATTTTTAGCCCCCTTAGGGGACTTAAAGATGTGATTGTCCATATGCTTGGGCTATACATAGCAAGGCAACAACATCGCTGCATATCTGAGAAATCATAGTCACCTTTGAAGCTTGGCCACAGGCAGGGTTTCAAAGGAGCTTCATAATGACAGGCTTAGGAGTCATCAGCTGAACCCTGGCTGTCATGACAATCTATCCGCGACCCGTGATCACGTCATGGGCACGCCAATGGGGGAAGAAAATGACGCATGCACACATCAGCACATGTTAAATGCCGTTGTCAGAGATTGTTAGCGGCAGGTCCTGGCTGTAATACACAGCCATCACCTGCCACCTCATGCATCGAGCCCGCACCATACACCAGCTTCTGACATACACCATAAATATATGGCAGATGTCTTGAAGGGGTTAATACTGTGTGTCATTGTATAGCATCTGATGCATAACTGTTGTGAATTCTGCTCTTGGGCTCCCTCCGGTGGTTATGAGTGGTAGTGCTGCGGTAGTTGGATCGCAGCATTTATCAGGTGTATCCATTTTTTGCAATTTGGGCTGGCCTATTTAAGTCCTGCTTTATCCTTTAGTCAGTGCCAGTTGTCCATTGTTTTTGGAGGATTCACATCCATACTTGGTCTCTCCTGGTCTGCTGTTCATTTCTTCAAAGATAAATTCTGGCCTTGTTTTTGCTGTCCACCTGCTGTGGACCTTATAGTCTGTGTATTTTCTTGTTTTGTTTTGTCCAGCTTTGTCTGTGAAGGATTTTTTGCAGCCTAGCTGTGTCTCTGGAGATGCAGATATACCCTCCATGTCTTTAGTCAGATGTGGTGTTTTGTATTTTCTGTGTTGGATATTTTCTAGTGTTTTAATACTGACCGCATAGTACTGTCCTATTCTTCCTTTTTAGCTAGTATGGCCTCCTATGCTAAATCCTGATTTCATGTCTGCGTATGTTATTTCCCTCTCCTCTCACAGTCAATATTTGTGGGCAGCTGTCTATCCTTTGGGGATTTTCTCTGAGGCAAGATAGTTTTCCCGTTTCTGTCTTTAGGGGTAGTTAGTTCTTAGGCTGTGTCGAGGGGTCTAGGGAGTGTTAGGTACCCCCCACGGCTAATTCTAGTTGCGCTGCTAGTTCAGGGTTTGCGGTCAGTAAAGGTACCACCTTCTCCAGAGTACGTCTCATGCTGTTCCTAGGCCACCAGATCATAACAGTACAACTGGCCAACAATGAGTTAAATGCATCTCAGAAGAAGGGAAGGAAGCTCTTGAGCCATTTTTTTTTCTCCAGTCTATTCTGTGTTCTCTTCCCTCTTAATCTCTGGGTGGCTACGGAACCTAGTATGAACATGAATGTTCAGGAGTTAGTTTCTCGGGTGGATCAGCTTGCTGCTAGGGTACAGGGTATTTCAGATTTTATTATTCAGACTCCAGCCTTAGAACCTAAGATTCCCACTCCTGATTTATTTTTTGGTGACAAATCCAAATTTTTGAGTTTCAAAAATAATTGTAAACTGTTTTTTGCATTGAGACCCCGTTCTTCTGGTGATCCCATTCAGCAGGTTAAAATCATCATATCCTTGCTGCGTGGTGACCCACAGGATTGGGCATTTTCCCTGGAATCTGGCAATCCTGCTTTCCTTAATGTTGATTCTTTCTTTCAAGCATTGGGGTTATTGTATGATGAGCCTAATTCTGTGGATCAAGCTGAGAAGATCTTGTTGGCCCTGTGTCAGGGTCAAGAAGCGTCAGAATCGTATTGCCAGAAATTTAGAAAATGGTCTGTACTGACTAAATGGAATGAGGATGCCTTGGCGGCAATTTTCAGAAAGGGTCTTTCTGAATCCGTTAAAGATGTTATGGTGGGGTTCCCCACGCCTGCTGGTCTGAGTGATTCTATGTCTCTGGCCATTCAGATTGATCGGCACTTGCGCGAGCGCAGAGTTGTGCACACTGTGGCGTTGTCCTCTGAGAGGAGCCCTGAGCCTATGCAGTGTGATAGGATTTTGTCTAGAGCTGAACGACAAGGATTTAGGCATCAGAATAGGTTGTGTTTTTACTGCGGCGATTCTGCTTATGTTATTTCTGATTGCCCTAAGCGTACTAAGAGAATCGCTAGTTCTGTTACCATCAGTACTGTACAACCAAAATTTCTGTTACCTGTGACCTTGATCTGCTCATTATCGTCATTTTCTGTCATGGCATTTGTGGATTCAGGCGCCGCTCTGAATTTAGTGGACTTAGAATTTGCCAGACGTTGTGGTTTCCCCTTGCAGCCTTTGCAGAACCCTATTCCTTTAAGGGGGATTGATGCTACACCGTTGGCTAAAAATAAACCTCAGTTTTGGACACAGCTGACCATGCGCATGGCGCCAGCCCATCAGGAAGTTTGTCGTTTTCTGGTGTTGCATAATTTGCATGATGATATTGTGCTGGGTTTTCCATGGTTACAGCTACATAATCCGGTGTTAGATTGGAAATCCATGTCTGTGACTAGTTGGGGTTGTCAGGGGGTTCATGATCACATTCATTTGATGTCGATTTCCTCTTCCCCCTCTTCTGAAATTCCTGAGTTTTTGTCAGATTTCCAGGATGTATTCAATGAGCCTAAATCCAGTTCCCTTCCACCACATAGGGACTATGATTGTGTTATTGACTTGATTCCAGGTTGTAAGTTCCCTAAGGGTCGACTTTTCAACCTGTCTGTGCCAGAACATGCCGCCATGCGGAGGTATATTAAGGAGTCTTTGCAGAAGGGGCATATTCGGCCATCTTCTTCACCATTGGGAGGAGGTTTTTTGTTGCCAAGAAGGATGGTTCCTTGAGACCGTGTATTGATTATCGCCTCTTGAATAAGATCACGGTCAAATTTCAATACCCTTTGCCTTTGCTTACTGATTTGTTTGCTAGGATTAAGGGGGCTAGCTGGTTTACTAAGATTGACCTTCGAGGGGCATATAATCTTATTCGTATTAAACAGGGTGACAAGTGGAAAACTGCATTTAATACGCACGAAGGCCATTTTGAATACCTAGTGATTCCATTCGGACTCTCTAATGCCCCATCTGTGTTCCAGTCCTTCATGCATGATATCTTTCGGAGTTATCTTGATAAGTTCATGGTTGTATATTTGGATGATATCTTGATTTTTTCCGATGATTGGGAGTCTCATGTGAAACAGGTCAGGATGGTATTTCAGATCCTCCGTGATAATGCTTTGTTTGTGAAGGGGTCGAAGTGCCTCTTTGGAGTGCAGAAGGTTTCTTTTTTGGGCTTCATTTTTTCTCCCTCATCCATAGAAATGGATCCGGTTAAGGTTCAGGCCATTCATGATTGGATTCAGCCCACATCTGTGAAGCGCCTTCAGAAATTCTTGGGCTTTGCTAATTTTTATCGTCGTTTCATTGCCAACTTCTCCAGTGTGGTTAAACCTCTGACCGATTTGACGAAGAAAGGCGCTGATGTGACGAATTGGTCCTCTGCGGCTGTTTCTGCCTTTCAGGAGCTTAAACGCCGATTTACTTCTGCCCCTGTGTTGCGTCAGCCGGATGTTTCTCTTCCTTTTCAGGTTGAGGTTGACGCGTCTGAGATTGGGGCAGGGGCCTTTTTGTCTCAGAGGAATTCTGATGGTTCCTTGATGAAACCGTGTGCCTTCTTTTCTCAGAAGTTTTCGCCTGCGGAACGCAATTATGATGTCGGCAATCGGGAGTTGTTGGCTATGAAGTGGGCATTTGAGGAGTGGCATCATTGGCTTGAGGGGGCCAAGCACCGTATTGTGGTCTTGACCGATCATAAGAATCTGATTTACCTCGAGTCTGCCAAACGACTGAATCCTAGACAGGCTCGATGGTCCCTGTTTTTCTCCCGTTTTGATTTTGTGGTCTCGTACCTTCCTGGTACTAAGAATGTTAAGGCGGATGCCCTGTCTAGGAGTTTTTTTCCTGATTCCCCTGGGGTTCTTGAGCCGGTCGGCATTCTGAAGGAAGGGGTGATTCTTTCTGCCATCTCCCCTGATTTATGACGGGTTCTTCAGGAATTTCAGGCTAATAAACCTGACCGCTGTCCTGTGGGGAAACTGTTTGTTCCTGATAGATGGACTAGTAAAGTGATTTCTGAGGTTCATTGTTCTGTGTTGGCTGGCCATCCTGGGATTTTTGGTACCAGAGATTTGATTGGTAGGTCCTTTTGGTTGCCTTCTTTGTTGCGGGATGTGCGTTCTTTTGTGCAGTCCTGTGGGATTTGTGTGCGGGCTAAGCCTTGATGTTCCCGTGCTACTGGGTTATTTCTGCCTTTGCCGGTCCCTTAGAGACCTTGGACGCATATTTCTATGGATTTTATTTCAGATCTTCCGGTTTCCCAGAGGATGTCGGTTATCTGGGTGGTTTGTGACCGGTTTTCTAAGATGGTTCATTTGGTACCTTTGCCTAAATTGCCTTCCTCTTCTGATTTGGTTCTGTTGTTTTTTCAGGATGTGGTTCGTTTTCATGGCATCCCGGAGAATATTGTGTCCGATAGAGGTTCCCAGTTTGCTTCTAGGTTTTGGCGGGCCTTTTGTGCTAGGCTGGGCATTGATTTGTCTTTTTCTTCCGCATTTCATCCTCAGACAAATGGCCAGACGGAGCGAACTAATCAGACTTTGGAAACTTATTTGAGATGCTTTGTGTCTGCTGATCAGGATGATTGGGTGGCGTTCTTGCCATTGGCCGAGTTTGCCCTTAATAATCGGGTTAGTTCTGCTACCTTGGTTTCGCCTTTTTTTTGTAATTTTGGTTTTCATCCTTGTTTTTCTTCAGGGCAGGTTGAGCCTTCTGATTGTCCTGGTGTGGATTCAGTGGTTGACAGGCTGCAGCGGATTTGGGCTCATGTGGTGGACAATTTGGTGTTGTCTCAGGAGGAGGCTCAGCGTTTTGCTAACTGTCGTCGGTGTGTTGGTTCCCGGCTTCAGGTTGGGTATTTGGTCTGGTTGTCTTCCCGTCATGTTCCTATGAAGGTTTCTTCCCCTAAGTTCAAGCCTCGGTTTATTGGTCCTTATAGGATTTCTGAGATTATCAATCCGGTGTCTTTTCGTTTGGCCCTTCAGCCTCTTTTTCCATCCATAATGTGTTCCATAGATCTTTGTTGCGGAAGTATGTGGTGCCCGTTGTTCCCTCTGCTGATCCTCCGGCCCCGGTGTTGATTGATGGGGAGTTGGAGTATGTGGTTGAGAAGATTTTGGATTCTCGTTTTTCGAGGCGGAAGCTTCAGTATCTGGTCAAATGGAAGGGTTATGGCCAGGAGGATAATTCTTGGGTTGTTGCCTCCGATGTTCATGCTGACGATTTTGTTCGTGCCTTTCATTTGGCTTGTCCTGATCGGCCTGGGGGCTCTGGTGAGGGTTCGGTGACCCCTCCTCAAGGGGGTACTGTTGTGAATTCTGCTCTTGTGGTTATGAGTGGTAATGCTGCGGTAGTTGGATCGCAGCATTTATCAGGTGTATCCATTTTTTGCAATTTGGGCTGGGCTATTTAAGTCCTGCTTTATCCTTTAGTCAGTGCCAGTTGTCCATTGTTTTTGGAGGATTCACATCCATACTTGCTGTTCATTTCTTCAAAGATAAATTCTGGCCTTGTTTTTGCTGTC